>NW_026592403.1:220710-311544 GCF_907164565.1 Psammomys obesus | reverse complement strand
GAAGGAAGGAAGGAAGGAAGGAAGGAAGGAAGGAAGGAAGGAAGGAAGGAAGGAAGGAAGGAAGGAAGGAAGGAAGGACCTCTCCTGGTTTTGGCAACACAGTGGTGAGTCTTCTTAAATTTTTTTTATCTTTCCTGGTGATACTGGGGTTCAAACCCAGAGCCACTTGCATGACAGACAAGTGGTCCCCCTGAACTGTACCTCTAGCCCTGTGGGTCTATTTTCTTTTTTTATTTTGCTTCATTAATTACACTTTACTCACTTTGTATCCTCCCCCTATGGTTCCCTCCCTCCTCCCCTCCCAATCCCTCCCTTCCTCCACCCTCTGCCTGCATGCCCCTCCCCAAGTCCACTGATAGGGGAGGACTTATTTTCCTTCCTTTTGATCCTAGTCAATTAGGTCTCATCAGGAGTGGCTGCATTGTCTTCTTCTGTGGCCTGGTAATGCTGCTTCCCCCTCAGGGGGAGGAAATTAAAGAGCAGGCCAATCAGTTCATGTCAGAGACAGTCCCTGTTCCTATTACAATGGAACCCACTTGGATACTGAACTGCCATGGGCTACATCTGTGCAGGGGTCTTAGGTTATCTCCATGCATAGTCCTTGGTTGGAATAGCAGTCTCAGGAAAGACCCCTGTGCTCAGTTTTTTGGGTTTTTTTTTGTTCTGTTGCTCTCCTTATGGAGTTCCTGTCCTCTCCAGCTCTTACTATTTCCCACTTCTTTCCTAAGATTCCCTGCACTCTGCCCAAAGGTTGCCCATAAGTCTCAGTATCTACATTGATAGTCTGCAGGGCAGAGATTTTCAGAGGTGGGTCTATTTTCTTACAGGAGTTTACCTTCACTTGTTCAAGGTGCCTTTGTAGCACTGCCTGTGTCAAGAACTGTTCTCACACCACTTAAAACAACCTTATTCTGCCAAGTTTTATAATTGCTTGCTTATGCAAATTATCTTTTCTCTTATCATTCTAAAATTTATTTGTAGGTCTCTCTAATGTAGTCAATACAGAAAATTATTTTTATTCATTTTGGGCATCAATCAAGAAAAGAAACACTTTACATAGTTAAAAGGCACTTAGCCCCGTGTGGGATTCATCATAAGTACTTAATAACTACGAGTTATTGCTGTGATCACCACAATCATGACATCACAACACCTGGAATAGAATCCCTTATTTTGCCTTTGGAGACAAAGAATTTGTAAAAGAATTTGGGGTGTCATCAAAACCCAGATACTGCTCAGTAATATGTGTGAAGAACATAACGGGATCCTTCACCTTGAATAATGACTAGGTAGCTCATTTGTTTACTTATTCATTCATTCATTCATGAATTCTTTCCACATATATTTGACTATAAACAGGCATGAGATAAACACCCCAGCAGATGATCTTTGTGTATGCGCACGTGTGTGTGAGTGAGGGTGTGTGTGTGTGTGTGTGTGTGTGTGTGTGTGTGTGTGTTTGCAACACATGCAAGTGTATGTGTTTGGGTGTGTATATGTGTGGGTGTTCACACACGTGTGTATGCATCCATGTAGAGACAGTCAGAGATCAATGAGGGATGTTCTCTCTATCGTTTTCCACCTTATTTTTACCTATGCTTATTTTTAATTATGGGTCTATGTAGAGGGTATGCGCATGACTTCAGTGGTCTCGAGTCCCAAAGAGGGAATCAGACCCCCTGGGCCTGGAGTTATAGGCAGTTGTGAGGCAACTGATGAGGGTGCTGGGAACGAATGGAGCTCTCTGCAATAGAAACATGCACTCTTAACTGCTGAGCCATCTCTCCAGCCCCTCTGCCTTATTATTATTTTATTTTATTTTAATTGTTTTTTTTTTTTTTGGTATAGACTCTGTTGCTCAGCAATTCGGCAACACTAGCCGACCAACATGCCCCACTGATCCTTCCATCTCTACCCCATGAGTGCTTGGATTACAAGAACAGGCTACCGTGCAGAAAAACGCAGGATTTTAATGTGGAAGGTGATGATCCAAACGTGGGTCCTCATGCTTGCAGGACATGCAGTTTATAGACTGGGCCCTCTTCCTGGCCCTAAGATGTCCTGTTTTTTCACAAATCCAGAGTGGAGGGAAAAGACACACTAAGGCCTCACTGAGGGATGGTAGATTTCCCTGCTCTGGCTACCTCTTATTCTTTCATTTAACCTCCCACATTTATTGCACATGCCATAATCCCTTTAAGGAACAGGTGGGAGGGGGTAAACCATAAACGTCATCAGTCTTGCCTTTCAGCTTGAGCTCAAATAAATGCATAGCCCCATTGAAAGCAAAGTACTAGAGAAAAAAGCAAGATCAATTTCTAAATCAATCCTGGTGCATTTACTAGCAAGAAACTCTATGACCTCGCTCCTGCTCTTTTCTATGCCTCTTTTTTTTTTTTTTTTTTTTTTTTTTTTTCTGTCCTGACTTCTTCCCATTCTACTTTTTTGCTACCTGGAATCAAACTTGCAGAACATCCATGGAAGCATTATCCTCCCTACTGCCTGGACTCAGGCTGGGCAGAAGAATGAGCCCCTTCTGAGAATGTCCATGACCTTTGGCACGACCTTGATCAGCTCATTTCTCTTGCCACCATGTTTGAGACAGCCGAATTAGTGATTGTGGGCATGCCCCTGTTGCTGTTTTACTCCACCCCAACCTGATGCCACTTTGCAGAAAGTCTGGAGCTACCCCCAAGGCCCACAGACAGCCTAGGATTACCTGTTTACTAGGAAGCCCCCCCCCCACTTCTGCTTCCTACTGTGTGAAACTGAAGGACATCAGTGAGTTCTGGCTGTGATGCCTTCTTCTTTCATGTTGTCAACTCTGAGCTCCCACGACGGAGAAGCCAGGCAGCGCTACTACTTTGTAATAGTCATTTGACCCCAGAATGCAGCACATCCGTTAAAGCCAGGGCTGCTAAATTATTTCTCTCTGACAGCCTGCTAACCACTCCGACTGGATGATGAAGGGCACGGAGCGTCTCGAGGGTTGCGGGCCATTCATCACACCACAGCGGTACAGCCATGCCAGGGGCTCATTATCCTCTTGCCTCAGCCCCCTTGAAAAGCGCACCCTGTAGCTGGGTGGGGGCCAGCACAACAATGGGAATCAGGGCTGACGAAATTGAAAGACTGTCCTAGGTAAGGTCTAAGTTCGGGGCGGGGGGGGATATGAAAAATAAACTATTCCAAGATTCACCATAAATGCTGTTCTGTCTTCCTGCTCAACCTAAACCCTTTTCTTCTAGGAACTGTGTTATCTTCAAACCATTGTCCATACATCATGGGGCCTCTGACTATAGATCACAGAAGTCCTAGCTATACACTGTGGAACCCCTTGTCTATGTGTCATGTAACCTCTGTTTCTACATATTGAGGCCTTTATTCATAGATCATAGATACTTCATCTATATGGATCACAGAAACTCTATGCACAAATCGTGTACCCCCGTCTACACAAAATGGAATCCCTACCTATATATCAAAACCTTTCATCTATAGATCATGAAACTTCAGGAAAACTATTATCTATGAATTGCAGAATTCTCTGTCACATACACCATGAGCCCCCGTCTATAAATTAGGGGACCCTCCGTATTCACATCATAAAACCCCATCAGTACATCTTGGACCCTTTACCTATATTTTGTGGGCTACAAGCAATTCATCACAGACCGCCCATGTAACCATCATGAACACTTCTTATACGTACTCTGTGCCCCTCATCTAGGGAGCAAAGAATCTTTCACTTACAGTTCATGGATTTCCCTCCTTATCTATATATACACTGTAAACACACCCTCACCCTTCCAGGGTGTTCAAACAAACACTTGGTTTCAAAGGCACCTTGACTCGAGTTTTAGGTCTAGAGGTTGTGTCCTTTCATGGTCCTTGTCTGACTGTTCTGTTAGCATTAGCATGATGCAGCACACCAAACATCTTCAAAAACCTGAAGAACAAAGAACTTTCCACCTCCCCTGAGCAAAGACAATTCTCCCAAAAGAGTTTGATTTGAGAACCTTTTGTAGCAATTTCTAAAACTTGGGCACTGGCACCAGTATTTAATTTTGTCTGCCCAAATTTCCATGTTCTGCCCCATACAAGACAGTCTCAAATTGCAGGATGGCAGAGACTTGCATGTTGTTGCATAGAAGATGACTAGATGTAGTTTGTTTAATGCTTTAACCAAAGACTAGCATAACAAACAAGGATCCAAGCCATTCTAGTGGGAGTTCTCTTAGTTACATGATAGGCTTTGAAACAAATACTCCATGTGTGTCAGTGCTTAGGAATATCAGGAAAGCATGTTTCAGGTGCATCTGTTGAGACTGGTGAGGTAGCTCGTTCAGTAAAATGATTGCCATGCAAGCTAGAAGACTTTAATACATCTCCAGCAACCATGTAGCAAGACAGGCCTATGTGGGTGTGCCCTTGTAACACCAAAGCTTGAGAGCCAGAGATAAACTTATCCCCAGGTTTGCTACCAGTCATCCTAACTGAAGTAGTGAACTCCTGGCCAGAGAGAGACCCTGTTCCCTGTGGTCTGAAGAAGCATGAAAGAAGATGTCCTAGGGGATAACAGCTGAAATTGACTTTGTTCTCTACATGCATGCCACACACATGCCTCCACACACGCACACAATTCAGCTGAGAATCTACCTGAAAAATTTAATGGGTTCTAGAATGGAGATGGGGAGTATACAGGATATATAGGATAATCCTGAAGACTTAGAACCTCTTACACTTTTGCCCTTGAGACCCACAGGGTATGTCTGAATGCATGATGACAGTTGCTGAGCTCACAAGCCAAAGCTCCAACCTTGTTGACCTCCCTAAAGAGGAGGCCCATCAGAAACAGGACAAGAGGCCATATCATCGCTGCAGCCTGGGGTTTGAAAGAGAGTTTGTTAACATGATGCTCGCAGCAAAGGTTCAAGCTGCAGTTGTGAGTTCATCAGACTCTAATTTTCACCACTTCCTGTACCTGAGATCTGAGCCTTAGGCAGAGTGACAAAAGCCAACATTCATTAGTGTCTTTAAGGCATGGAGCAGATATAAGTATGTAGGGTTTACTATGCTGCTAAAGAAGTTTAAAGTCCTGGAACTCCATAATCAGCCTCTGAAAATGACGGTGCCCGCTGAGAAATAGCCAGGAGGCTCTGTCCAAATCCTTCATGTTTTATCTACAGTTGGTACAAGACCACTGTAGGCTAACGTGGCTAATAGTAGGAACTAGGATCAAGAGCATGAGAATAAATAAATACTCATTACCTAGAAGTACCATCATATGAAATGATAAGTCACAAGGCCCACTTCTCACCGCCGGCATGAAAATATCTGAGTTCACAAAGCAGAAATTCAGCAAGAATGCCTTATTATTATTATTATTTTTAGCAGTTCTGTTGCTCAAAAACTGGTTAGGAAAAAGAATAAAGTACATCCCAGGAAAGCGAGCTAAAGAAAAGTTAAATTTTTCCTATGCACAGAGTAAATCTGAAAAGGGGATTAATTGGCTTGTTTGCAGTTTTCTCATTCACCCATTATTTTCTCATGTTTTTAAATCTCCATATCAAGTGGATTACTGTTTATGGTGCTTTAGAAAGGTTTAGTCAAAGCAACTAAAATAAATGTTTGTTTTTTTTTTTTTAAAGTAAGAGTGGCAGTACCTTCTAAAGTAACTCCTAACAGCTGGCTTGAACAGTCAGGTCTATAAGAGGGCCATCTAAGGAAGACTGCCTGCAGCTTCCGGTGTGTAAAATTAGCAAGAGCTTGAGATAAGGGTGTGTATGCTTCAGAAGGATCCTTCTGACAAGAAAGCCCAAGGATCAAATGTTAAAAATGCATGCATTTCTTGTCCCGCAATGATCTCCCTGTGCAATGCACATAAATTGTTAAATAAATTAGTCATGTGTGTAACCATCCCTACTTATCCAATAACTTTTGATAACTCTGTAAGTTATGTAGTGAGAGAAAGAAGATGACTTTTTTGAATCATGGTTCTTCCTGGTTTGAAGTTAACTCCTGTTCTTTTATTATTATTTTTTAAATTAATTACAGTTTATTCACTTTGTATCTCCCCTGTAATTCCCTCCTTCCTCCCCTCTCAACCCCCCCCCCCCTCCCCCATCTCCACCCATGCCTCTCCCCCAATCCACTGATAGGGGAGGTCTTCCTCTCCTTCTTTCTTATGCTAGTCTATCAGGTCTCATCAGGAGTGGCTGCATTGTCTTCCTCTGTGTCCTGGTAAGGCTACTCCCCCCTCAGGGGGAGGTGATCAAAGAGCAGGCCAATCAGTTCATGTCAGAGACAGTCCCTTTTCCCATTACTATGGAACCCACTTGGACACTGAACTGCCATGGGCTACATATGTGCAGGCGTTCTAGGTTATCTCCATGAATGGTCCTTGGTTGGAGCATCAGTCTCAAAAAAAGACCCCTGTGCCCAGATTTTTTGGTTCTGTTGCTCTCCTTGTGAGCTCCTGGCCTCTCCAGGTTTTACTATCTCCCCCTTCTTTCATAAGATTCTCTGCACTCTGTCCAAAGTTTGGCTATAAGTCTCAGTATCTGTTCTGATACCCTGCTCTCTGTAGGCTCCTGTTCTTAAAAGCCATGATGTTTGATTTGTTCGTACTTGCTTTAGAAATAATGGAGGAATCTAAGACAGAGGTGTGCATGGTTCTTTGATCCAGAATCATGGCACTGTCTTAAGAATGGGCTTTTTGTGAGCTGGTGAGATGGCTTAGCAGGTAAAGGCATTTGCCAAGCAAGTCTGCCAACATGTATTCAAACCTCAGAACTTCTGTAAAGATGAAGGAGAGAAATTGCTACTCAAAGTTATCCTCCATGGCATGCATACACAGAACTCTTGTATGTTATACACACATATGTGCTATGGTAAATAATTTATGTTTTAAAAAAATAGGATTTTCCTCTTAATTTGAATCACACCTGAAAGGTCTTCTAAAATAAAATAAAAAAAAAACCACAAACTGACGCCTTTGATTCTTCTTGGAAAACTTATTCAAAGGCATACTTCCTAGATAACAGTTTATGTTAAGGTGTATCCTTTCCCACCAACCTCCCTGCGATGGTTCCAGTCTCTGAGCAAGGCATGACAACCTGGTAATAAGGTCCTGTAGATACCGGTTCATCCCAGGGAGTCAACTTGTTTGCCTGCACTCATAAGTGAACATATTAGGGGAAAAAAAGGCAGAATTTAATCAGGTGGCTTTATTTTTTGAACACCTCTGTCCCTCAATTTGCCCCTTCTACATGCTCTATTTCCTCAGAAGCAGCTAGAATGATAGTGAGATGTCATTTCATTGCTACTACATGTGGAAAAATAGCTTTGGAAAACACCTGCTGGTCCTGTGAGATGTCTCTGAGGATTGAAGGCATTACTGTCAAGCCAGTCAACTTGGATTCTATCCCCAAGAGCCATATGGTGGAACTTGTCCTCTGACCTCCACACAAATGATGTGTCAAATGTGTGTGGGTGTGTGTGCACACACACCACAGTAAACAAATAAAATGTATACAACTTTAATAGAACATGTCTTTAATTAGGCATGGAAGACCTTGTAGATGCTTAACACTTTTGTGCGTCTATACAATGTATATATCACATTTATTATCCATGTGTACAATATATATTATGCAATGTATATACAGCATGCCCTATATCCTTATATATGGTACATGCGTACATTCTACAAACAACATATACTGCACTGTATTCAACATGCTCACACAGTATACTGTGCACTGATTCAGTAGCGTCTACTTTACTTCTTACTAAAACGTGAATGATGAAACTTGAGTACAAAGATTTAACAAAGCATTGAAACCTGATGCTCCTACTGAGTTTGGAATTAAACATTGGGCATGTAACTATTCATCAGTGAAGCAGTGGCTACAAGCCAAGGTCTGCCAGTTGTCTCCTTTCATGGTCATGACTACAGAGGACGCTCATGGTGGTAGCGACATAGTAGCTAATATTTATTAGGCACTTTCTATTGACTCCATTCTGGGTTTACAATACAATATCACATTCACCTGAATGAAATCCCTGCACTAGACACTAATTATGTCTCCAGCTGAGAGATGACTGTGCTGAGTCTATTCTGAGGCACGTAGGCCCCTGACCTAGACATTGAAAGTGAGAGTCTGATTACAGAAAAGTCCAGCGCTTAGCTTCAGTAGGACTGAAGTGTAGTGGCCTCGTCCTTAAGACACCCGTCACTCTCCCGCTTTCCAGTGACTTCGTGGCCTGTGAAGGAAACTGAGCACTCTTGGTTTAAAAGAAAGTTTATGAGTTATAAGAGCAAGTCTAAAAGGAATTTCTGTTAGCTCCAGAAGGAAAAGTTACTGTGATCTGACAAAAGGAAAGGCTTGATTGTGTTTGCAAGGTCGTAGAGCTCAACCATGTACAAGGAGAGGTGAGAAGCTGGAGTGGGGCGCGCGCGCACACACACACACACACACACACACACACACACACGTCATGTTCCAGCAGGTTGTTGATTTTGAAGTATACGGAAACCTCACATGCCCACTTGGGCAGGGGGAAGCCTGGAGAAGGTCAGAGCTCTCAGCCACCCTCATGGATAAATTCCCATTAAGAACTGTCCTCCTGGCTCTCCAGGCTTCTGCTGATGCCTCTGTGGAGCAGTGAAGTGCAGGCAGCTCGCCAAAGGCTCCCATTTGAGACGGTTGCTTTTTTTCGGCTTAAAGTGTACAGCTGTGCTAGTGTAGACAGGCTCTCTGGGGATGGGCGGGTGGCCCCTTCCTTTGGGATTCATTGTTTCACTGGAAAGGAGAGCGACAGCAGAAAGAAGATGGCAAATGGTAAAGTGCCAACATGTAAATGAGCCAGGGAAAGAAAAGAAGAGTATCCAAGAGAAGAGAAAGAGTGTCCCCAGTCACCAGAGCTAGAGGGGGGTGACAAAGAATAGGAGCAGGGAGGGGCCAAGGCCAGTGGATTTGCCTTTCCAGCCCCAGAGGGCACCTGAGGGAGATCCCACTCCTCTGAGATCTCACTCCCTCTCCAGATGCAGTCAATACTTTCTGCCTTCTCTCTGGCATTGGGGTAACTCGGGCTACTTTCATTTGCAAGCTTTTGTGAACCCCTGGCAGAGGCTAGGGAGATTGCCTGAAGAGAGGTCTCAGGCTGAAGCAGAAAGTCTTCCCAGTACTGCTTGGGTTAGCAAGGTTGCATGATGGCAAGAAGCTCAGAGCAAATCTGGAGTCAGATGTGGAATCTGGATATTTACTCCTGAGCTTCACAATCCTTAACTTTTGCTCTTCCTCATCTAGCTTTTTGTCCCTGGGCAAGAAATGGCAGAAAGCAGTTACAATGTAAGTCTTGTTGCTGGGTTAGAGCAGTGGAATTGAATAAAAAGAACAGAATTGTTTGTGCAAATCCACAGGCCAGCAGTAGGGAAAAGGAAGAGGCATAATTGGGGAGAGTACCGCAGACTGATCAACACACAAGGCAGCAAGCCCAATGGCAGCCCAGGCACCAGGAGCTCCCCTGCAAACTCTACTCTCTGGCAAGTTCAACAGTGGTCCCAGAACCTGCCCATCACTTTGGACAGTCCAAGAATGACAACAGTATCTTGAATACCTATGGACTCAAAGGTGCTGCGGGATGATGGACACCTGTTCATGTGCAGAAGACAGGGTTCAAGCTACTAGGCAACATGACTGTCTAGAAAACCTCCCATCCATCCTCGATTAACTTTTTGAAATTATTTCAAAGATGGTTTAAGGGAGTTTAGACATAGTGGGTAAAGGAAGTGTTCTCACCTTTAAAATACAATTCAGTAGCTTTTCTCACCCCATCGCACCTCAATACACTGTGTACCCCACACTCTGTAAACTACTGCTAGGGTAGAAGTGCAATCATCCTGTGAAATCTTAATTTCATGTGTTCCCAAGCTCCCCAACTCTTCAATTATTCTGAGACTATTCTATTGCATGCTTAGTGTCCCTGATATATACACTAAGTGCTTTGCATACAAATGATCTCAGGGGAATGACTTTGTACAGGTTACAGGTCAACAATCATTGGTTTAGTTCTTGCTGTATTCCAGGTCTAAGTGAATTGTCCAAAGAGCTGCCAAGGATGACACAGATTATGGGCACAAGGAGGTTAGAAATAAAGTCCTGGGCCTCTATCCTATGTACTGTTCAACTCCATCTGGTTAGATGATGCAAGGCAAAGCTGCTTATCCATGGTCAGGAAGTGGATATGTAACTGAGAGGAGTTAGCTAGTCTTTCTGAGCCAGACTGTATGCATACACTCTCTAGCTATGGAACCTATGTCTTCTTAGTGGCCAGGACCTCTGTCTGTGTGATGGGTGATCATAGGAGCTGCCACACAAGAATGGTCAGGAGAATCAAGTTGGTTGGAACAGGGATGAAAACAGCATTTGGTATCTGCAGAGATGGCTCTGATTCTTAATCCAGGGGAAGCTACAGATATGCCCCACTGGTGGGAAGAGAGGGAGCAGGTATTCCAAAAATATTTAGATGAAGACTTCCAAATCATGTTTTAATGAAACAAGCTATCTCAGAGGCCTAGTGTTGGTCCTTAATTTAATTTTTAAAAATCTATTTTTTATGTACATTTGTTGTTTGGCATCTACATATATGTCTATGTGAGGGAGTCAGGTCCACTGGAATTTGAGTTACAGACCACTAGACAATTACAAACCATGTGAGCTGCCATGTGGGTGTTGGGAATTGAACAGGGTCCTCTGGAAGAGCAGCCAATGCTCTTAACTGCTAAACCATCTCTCTATCCCCCCTCTTTCTAAACCATTTCTGGGGAGTAAGAGAGAAGTGGAGCTGTGTGGGGGATGGGGAGCCAGGACCTTGATGACATTTGGCCATTCCTGTGCCTCAGTCTTCCTTTCCTGTAAAATAAAGGGCTGCTTAGCTATCGTTATCTGCATAAGATGGAGCTCTGGAGTTGGCCGACATTCTAGCGTGGATGAGGGAGAGGTTCATGAGCTCCACAACCTGCTGAGGAACTATTGGCAGTATGGCTGCTGGGGAGAGGGTAGTCATTTTTCTTCAGTGGTGCAGCCATGAGTAAGTTGCCGATGCTCCAGACTATAACCCCACACCCGTGATCATGCAAGCACCCCTAATTAAACTCAGTGACTCGTTAAAAAGTGTGAAATCAGGAAAGGAGCCTTTCTCTGAAGAAGAGAAGGTCCAGATAAAATAGAGGTGAAAATAGTGTAATATATAATTATTATATATTATATAATATAAATATAGAGGGGAGGGAGTTAATCAAACTACATGTGTAAACTTGTCAACTAATAAATTAAATATCTTTAAGTAATAAGAAAATAAGGAGTGTGATTGAATGTTTGCTTAAAGCTCTCACATTCTAAAAACAACAACAAAATTCTGGTACAAGATGTCCATATGTCAACATGATGTATACAGTATGCCAGCAGCCACAATTTGATAATATTTAAAGAGCAGCAAACACAAAGGCATCCGCAGGCTGACAGGCAATCTGCAGAATCTTGCCACAAACCAGAGTTTATATTTCTCACGCGAGTGGTGATTTTCATTCAGATCTAGAGTTCTAACACAAGGAGAAAACTGAGTACACTGGGCAGCCAGGAAATGATGGGGACACAGTGCTTATCCTTGCCAGACAGGGGTAGGCCAAAGCAAGTGAGCTTCGAGAGACCTGCTGTCCCCAAGAAGTGTTCAAAGGGAGAAGTGGGGACACACTGGAAAATCTTTGTACTGTATACAATCCTATCCTCACCTCACCTGAAAGGCTGTAAGAGTCAGAAACTGGCTTAATGTCAAGTCTGTTTAAATATGTGGCACCCAGAGGCTGCTCAGGCCTCGCTCAGACACTCTTCAGTACTCCCTCGGAATCTTCCAAGACACTGTGAAGCACAGAGACTCCGCCATATTAAGTCCCAGGATACAAATCTTATAATCAACTGCCGTCACCGTCTGTGATGCATTTTAACTAAGATACGGTGTCAATTTATGTTCCCCTGGGCTGAGGGTTTCCAGTATCTATATGCACAGTTCCGTGAAATCATAAGAACCGGAGTGCTTTGAGACCCGCTCGGGTAAAAAGAGCTCATTATTGCCAGATCCCAGTCCCAGACTCCCTCACCCTCACAAACTTGTCATATGTCTGTACATCTCAGAGCCTAATGATGTCTAGATGGTGATAAACTGGAACGCGAGTTTCTAACAACAGTGTCACAATTAAACATTTCTAAAATGCATTTTTCTAAATTAACGCACTCAAGGGAATTGTGGATTCATCAAGTACTCAAACTTAAAGGCAAACAGACAAAAGTTCCTCTGCAAACACCAAGTACAAGAGAGAGGGTTTATAATGCAAGGTATTTCACTCTGGTTACAACTTTAATCAATATGGCGACAAAAGCCCTCTTTTGCCTGCGGCACGAGGCTTCCCCCTCCTTGCAGCTTTGATGACTGTGACTCTCAGGATGCAGGGTTGGAGCTGAGGCTTTATTTGGTCATCTAAACTGAAAAGGCAGAGTGAATGTTCCAGTAAAGTGCATGCACTAGCTCACAGTAGCATCTGCGTTAGTGTGGATTTCAGTGCCCAGAACCAGGAATGTGAAGTACCACAGAACAGCCCAGAAGGAAGCAGGGGGTTGCAAAAAGGAAGCCCTTAGCAGTTAGAACTGCAAGGTGGACACCCCTGAGAATCTTGTACTTCCAGCAACTTCATTCTCTCACCCACTGGTCCTTCACCCTGAGAGAATCTTGAAAAAAAAAAAGGCAGACTAGTTTAAGGTCAAGCCTATTTGAATGTGTTCCATTCTGAGTTTCTTTGTACCTCACTCAGCTACTCTTCAAAGGCCTGACTCGTTCAGGACATTCTAGAGAACAAGTACACAGCTGCACTCATCCTGCCTGCCCTTAAAGGTCAGAAAGCAGCCCTGAACTGTCCTAACAACCGGGGCATCACGGAACACATCCCGGCCCTTGTCACAGTGGCAGCACTTGCTACACTCCCTTCTCATGTGAAGGGACAGGTGCGTGGAGCTTGGAGCTTTGCCCACATCAGTTCCCAGGAGTCCCCGTGGGAAAACATAGGAACAATCAGGTGAGCTGTGATCAGTCTCATCACTTGTAAGGACACAACACCAAAGAGGCCACAGGTAGCTCAGTCTTCAAAAGATTGAAGAAAAGCCTCCTTGGGACTCAACAGACTTGAAGTCTGCGTTTTGCTTCACTTATGAGCTGGATGCCATGGAGTAATTTCCTCAAACTCTCTGAGTGTACATAATGACCAGCTGTCCTAATAGCATTTGCTGTGAGCATCCAGAAGGTCACATGCACCAAATTATATGGCAGTTTCTCCAGACTCTGTAGCTTTGCTCACTATGGACATTCTTCTGGACCCAATGGGAGATAATTATTGTGAATGATGATGTAAGAATCACTTTCCTAAGCCAGGGCCCAAAGCAAAGTCAAGTGTCCAAGTCATAAGCAGAGTTAGGAACATCACCCACTGCAGCCCTTACCCCGAGCATCTGAGAAGTCTCAGCTCCTCCCCAGACTCCATTTCCTATATGAAGAGAAAGGGTGCATTGGACTGGAAGGCCTCCTTAAGAAACTGCCCCATCTTGAGGGGCATCTCCAAAATGAAAAGAAAGAAAAGAAAAAGGAAGGAAGGAAGGAAGGAAGGAAGGAAGGAAGGAAGGAAGGAAGGAAGGAAGGAAGGAAGGAAGGAAGGAAAAAAAGAGAAAGAGAAAAGAATAGAAGAGAAACATTCCATTGGATTTTTTTTTTGCCCTGGCATTTAGCCTGAGCTTCTGCCAGCATTCTGAGTTAAGACTTAGAAGGGAACCTATGTGAATCTCAGTCCTAAATCCATGACTGACCCCTTATTTGACAGTAAGCCAGTTAGCTAACCTTTGTGTGATGTGGGAATGGTTTGAGGTAATATCAGCATCTGTGACACACTTGTTGCACAAGCACGAGGACCACAGATCAGATCCCTAGAACCGTGCACTGACCATACCAATACTGGAAAGCAGACATGTGGAGCCCTGAAGCTCGCCTGCCACTCAGTTCTAACCAAGTCTGTGAGCTCCAGGTTAAAAGACACACTCTGTCTCACAAACAAGATGGAGAAGTGATTGAAGAAGACACCCAGTGTCAACTCCTGACCTCTGCACACATCCGCACATATGAACACACACACATACACACACACACACAAACATATGGTTAACGTCATGTTTGTTTTAATAGTAGATGAGACACATTCAAAAGGCAAGAATTCATGAAAAATAAGATTTGACAGTTACTGTATTGACTTTAACTACTTGTCTTGAAAGTGGGCAAGTGGAAAAAGGAAAAAGAGAGTGGATACAGCTCCCAGGAGGATAGCCCCAAAACTTGGGTATTACTTGCTACTCACACTTTCTAACTGCCTGTTGCAGTTTGATTCTGGTTCAGTTCAAGCCCAAGTATGCATGAATGAAACATGTAGCAATTCCATGATTAAAATAGTCTGAGACATAAAAAGGAGCAGTGAAAGAAGAGAAAATGATCATGAAAGAACAACAGTCAGCCTCTAGAAAATATTGTGAGACAGGTAATTCTCTGGGTATGGGGCTATTTTGGCTCTCACTGTGTTTGGGAACACAATACACATAAAATATACAATACACACAAATTACATGGACTTTTTTATTTTGTCCATGTTGACCTCTGACTATCAGTCCATCTTTGTCATCTCTGTAAAAAAAAAAAGGCAGAATACAAACAAAGATGCCTGAGCACATCCTGCTCTTGACTAAAAATGGGTACCCAGGGAAGAACAGACATGACAAATTGAAAAATTCCATGGACCCAGGAAGAATTATTTTGGAACTCTCAAAATTTATATAAAAAGTCAAATCTTTGTAGACGGCCTGTGTTTGTTCTCCATGTTGCATTCTCCATTACCTTATACACCTATAGGTGTATGTCGCATATGGACCCTCTCTTTCTTTTCATGTTCCCAAGGGACTTCCGGTGCCAAGAACCCATATTAACACATTCCCATTCCCTCTGCCAACAGCAGTCACTCAGCTTTTTAATACTAGAAAAGTTCTATTTCTCAAAGGAAATATTTATTGATTTGGACAATTTTCAAAGGTTGGCATGAATCCATGATAGTCTGGAATCACTGATATTTCTACTTTGTTTGGTTTTGTTTCATTTTCTATGTCTGGTTTTAATCCTGTTGTAATCAAAGAAAAAATCAGTGTGCATGAGGCATGGAGTAAAGAAAAGAACAGAACACCAAAAACACCATCAGAAATTCTTCAAAACTCTGTTTTCAAACTTAAAAAAACTAATAGAAAGAAGGCTGTTGTTGGATTTCCCAAACCAAAGTGTTATCTGGCAGAAATGTGACACCTCCTCTCCAGTGGCTTCTACTTACTCTACAGAGATGGGATCAGTAGATGTTATGGACAAACAGATATGTCCAAACAGCTGTGAAAGCATAGTTGCTGTGTTGCCTGCTCCTGTAAAAGGCAAATTTGGCCAAGTATTTCAATGGGACCTGGTCAGTTTAGAAGAAGGGCTACTGCCAAGGAAAGAAGATAGATCAGCATCCATCTACAGAGAAGAAGGAAGGAAGGAAGGAAAGAAGGGAGGGAGGGAGGGAGGAAGGAAGGAAGGAAGGAAGGAAGGAAGGAAGGAAGGAAGGAAGGAACCTGTACATCCTGCCATGTGATTAGGTAACTAGACTAAAAACAGGGCACCCAGGGAAGAAGAGACATGACAAGAAAAAGCCCACGGAGACTGGAACAGAAGATATTTCAAATCCAGGGTGCGGGGCCCTGTGGGACTGCTCTCCTGGAAAACTGAACATGGAGGAAAGTCAGAAATGTCAACCCCTAAGGTACCAAACTTTTATTAACAAGGTGAACATTGGGGTGAACCAGCTGGTAGACCCCCCAGTCATCACTCTCTGCAAAGGAGAAAACAGCCCATCATCCATCACTGTTTTCAAAACCCAGGACCTGATTGGCTAAGAAAGGAGAAGATAAGCAATCTCTTTCAACACGGAAGTCCGTCCTCCATTGCATCTACCAGTCCTTGCTGCAGTTCCAGAAGGCTCTCTTTGAAGTGGTCACTTTCACTTTCACTTTAGACTTGTTTGGAAAACAGATAAAACTGTCACGAAAAATTTGAGAACTCAATGTCCTGTGTTTGGGGACAGTCTCATCTTATTTTCCTTTTTCCCCTCCTTCGTACTAGAATTGAACCTAGAACCTCCTCATGTATGCTAGGCAAGTTATATCCCCAGCCTTTATATTTTTAGGCAGAATCTCATGTATAAAAAGCTGGCTTCAGACTCCCTGTTTAACAGAGAATGACCTCCACTTTCCATGTGCTGGGATTACAATCATGCCCACCACACCCCGTGTATACAGTACAGCGAATCAAACCCACAGCTTCATGCATGCTAGGCAAGCATTCTACCAACTAAGCCATATCCTCAGCCTTCTACCCACTCTTTGTTTTCATAAGTTGCTTTGGCAAACACGTGTTCCTCATACCTCAGCCTCCTGAGGAGTTGGAGATAGAGGTAGGCTTCTCTGGGCCCAGTGAAGGTCAATCTAAATAAAGAATTGACCACCGCAAAAAAAAACCTGTGTCATTATAAACCATTCCTCCTATAACTAAAAGTACCTGGTTTTCTTTTTTCCGTATTTTGCCTGAGTGGGTTTTCTTTTAATCAAATGGCTAAAGCTGAACCTTTTATACAACAGAGATCCAAAGAACAGAAATTAGAAATGGGGAAAATGATTTTTATAAATGAAGTGTATCTGAAATGTAGTTATTAGAGACTCGCAGCAGTGAATGGTGGACGGTCATTTGAAACCCAGACACACAAGAAAGCTAAACTTTTGGCTGAATGGATTTAAATATATTGAGATGAACTTCTGAAGTAGTAAAGAACTGAGTACTGATCAGCAGCCATGAGTGAATGCACAAATGGCAGCCATGTTTTTATGTGTGCCTTGTTTTTAATGAACTGGCCACACTTTGGGAAGTGTGTTCTTCCTCAACTTTTTTTTCATATAAATTTCCTTTTTGTGACTACATAATAATATAATCGCATCCACCATTGATCCTAATTATAAGCAAATTGTAGAGACAGCAAATCTTGCAACATAAGCATGGAACTCAGGGTATATGTTACCTAATTTGAAGACTCCATAAGATTACAACCTGGAAGGAGAATTCTAAGGTCACTTTGAAAATACAGAGCATTCCACCTTTGTACTCCAACCAGCTACCTTGAAAGATTCTATGACTCACTCTTGATTTCTCCTGATACTTAATGAAAATTAAATAAAGCTGAATTGGACATTTGTATAGCTGGAATAAGTCAAATAAAAGAATGATCAAACCCATTCTAGAATAATGTCAAAGATGTGATGGAGGTAGAAAGGAACCAACACTAAAAAAGGGTGAGGTAGAGAGGACCTGTTATTCCTCTGTACACATACAGTGGCCCTGCCTGTATGATACAATACAGTAGACTGTACCATTCAACCAGTTTATACCAGTTGTCAACGGTATCATGTCCTATAAAGTATGCGTGTATTCCTTCGCTGAAATTGATAGCAGTCATAGTCAGTGTAAATACTGCATGAAGTTGGTCTGATTAGGCTATCAATGTTAATGTTGTTATTTCTCCCAAAACTTTAATTTGGAGGCACACACGTATACACCCCTATACCAGGTGATATTTTGAATAAGCTTCCATCTGGAACTACTCCATACTTTCTCTTAGTAATTAACTCAGTTCTTGGTTGTGTCTAAAATAAACACAGAACCTGGTGGTTTATGCCCATAATCCCAGCACTAACGAAGCTGAGTGAGTATTATGAGTTTAAGGCCGCCTTGAGCTACATAGTGAATTGAGGTCAGCCTGACATAGCAAGACTCAAACTCAAAAATATCACACAAAATTTAAAAATAGACAAAAAGTAAATTACACACAAAACTTCTAAACGGAAGAATAAGCGAAATTTTTGGAAGTTGGTCTAATGCTAATTACTGGCCCTGAAGATCTAGTTACTGCCAGCTGGAGCCACCCATCCTTGTTTGTATAAACCTGCCCAAAACATTATACCTGGTTGTTTCATTAAATGCCCTATATCTGGGCAGGGAAGAATGGGATAGGCATGGCTAAGGTTCCCGGGCTAGGGACAGAATCACAGGAAACAGACAGACAGGAAGAGAGGAGGAAGGAGGATGCCATGATGGGTTAGCATGGAGAAAAGAATCCATCTGCTCCATGAGGAAAGACTCCAATAATGTTGTGGAAAGGTCCAAATGAAGAGTACAAAAGTACCATGGGATTATGAATGGAAGGATTAGTAGTAGTCCAGATAGGAAGGATTAAAGTGGATGGCATTGGCTGAAGGCTGGGAGATGGATGGTGAGGATATTAAGAAAGTGTATGTGAAATATCTGCCCAGCCCAGGTGTCTGTGTCTTATTATTTGTGATATTGCCATGATAATCGTAGGGCTAATAATAATAAGCATTTGATAGCCCAATACACGTTTTAATTCACTACAACATGAAATATCATATATTTGCTCTAAAATAATTCAGTTCAATATGTGCATACCTTTTTTGATATGTTGAGTCATTGTCCCTTGTATTGTCTCCCAGTGTAGGAGATGGCATACACGCCTTAAAGGTTATTACCGCTGAGAATTACTGATGAGGACAAGAAGTAATGGGCTAAAATATTCTTTCTAGTGTCATGGACAATAATAAAACTTCTCCTGACATGGATTAAGGAGGTGCAATTTTTTTCTACAGAGAAGTCGCATGGTCTTCTGAGGGTAAGTCAATGGTAGGAAATGTCTTTTCCATGAGGAACCCCTCATAATTCATGAGCAGCTAAACCTAAGGAGTTGCAAAGGTCATTCTTATTTTATAACAAGAAGAAATATCTAAGGAACCTTTAAACCCTTCATTTTCCTTGCACAGCCGCACAGAACCCATACATCATAATATAGAATAATCCACCTCTCTGCAGTAAGGATATCCATTTAATAAATACTGTGGGTGGATGTTCTCATGATGTATTAGTAATTTTGAAGAATACAGAGATATTCAAGAAATTCAGTAATACCTCTTAGATCCAAAAAGTATGAATTAAACACCAAGTGTTTAAGACCCCAAGGAAACAAATATGATAAATTTGAACTCCCAGTGAACAGGAGAGACAGACATGAGAATAACCACACAAGAATGAGATAATTGCTGTGGTGGGGGCATTACTACATTCGTTAATCTAAGTATTCCAAAGTGAGTAAAGATCTAGATGTATTACAAGCTCTTCTTGTTTAAAAAAAAATCTCCTGCTGGGAAACCCATGGTAAATTGAAGAATAATTCTGAGATGAATTGGTGTTGGATTCTTGCATTCTACAAATTTCAATGTTTGCTTGTTGGAGTTTCCTGAAGTAGGGGACAAGTTTAGAAATCACTGGGTTTTACCACCAAATTATTTCTGAATAAGAGCTAATTGTGTTTATATTTGTTGTGGGGATATATAGAAACAGTCTGTGAATGTTGCTATTCACCACCACAGCCAAATGAGAAGGCATACTTAGTACTATTCAAAGCCAAATTCAATGTGAAGGCGCTCAAAAGGCGGTTTGTCTGGAATTCAAACATGCCTCTGACTTGCATATTCTAAACAAAGTAAAACAAGCAATGAGCTAGCTGTAAAACAATAAGATGATCAGGATGTACAAATTTGGCTTTGATAGCTTCTGAAATCTGAGAAAAGTTGCAGTCTCTTCTACTTAGACAAGAACTTGCTTATTTTTGTTTGAGATACATATCAAAATGGTCTTCGGGTTTGAGAAAAACATAAACGATTATCCAACTTTGCTCATTGTTCAGCCAATGGCCTGTGGTCAAGTCTACCCGAAAGGAGATTGGCCTCCACAAATGCAACCATCTTGTCCTCCCTCTATTCATCAACCACCTATCTGTACATCCAGGAACTCATCTATCCCTTCCATCACCCAACTTTTTCTCCATGTATCTATCCTCTATCTGTCCATCTATTCATTTCACAAACGTTTATAGTGAGTCCTCTTTTCTAGCTCATATGTCAAGTGCTTAGAAGACCCAGAGAAGTGCTTAGTATAAAGTCTTGTCCTTAAGAGATCCACACAATCTAATCAAAAGGTTTCCCACATACATCTCAGTAATGCTCTTCATAAAATTTTTATCCTGTGTTAAACTTCTGTCACTGTGGGAAAGTGCTGGAGATGATCAACTTAGAAGGAATAAAAAGCCACTGGCTCACAGTTTCATGGATTTTCATCCATCATCATTCATTCCATCATTTGGGCCTTGACACATCAGAGCATCATGACAAGGAACATGTTATGGAACAAAGTGGTTTAGCTCATGTCAGCCAGGAAGTAGAAAGAAAAGGGAGACCCTGAAACCCCAGTATCTCCATCAGGGACATGCCCCAGTACCCTGATTTTCTTCTACTAGACCTGTTCTCAAAAGTGCTGTCAGCTGTGGACTAAGACATATATCATAGGTCTTTGGAGACCGTTTAAGGCCCAAACCACAACAGCTTGGAAGAATGTTTAAAACTACAGATACTGAGCCCTTATTACAAACTAAACAAATGAGAGCTTCTCGGGATAGGTTTTTAACAAATCCCGCAAGTAATTCTTACTTGTGAAATTTCAGAATTCAGCTCATGGAAGGGTTTGAAAGTTGAGCAAGTCATGGCAACACATCTGGTGGTGCTGTGATTGAAATGTGCTAACACTGTTGTCACAGCACTTGAGGAAGAAGGTCAACCAGAAACTGTACAAAGAAGACCCATCGTCAGCCACAGTCATGTCCCTGACTCAGGTGCTTCCCCGGGAAATCATACACATACTTTAGACATCTCAAACAGGCCAGAGAGATCAATCAACAAGAAAAGGCACCTGCTGGCAAGCCACTAGACCCTAGTTTGATCCCTGGAACTTACATGTTAGATGAAGGCAGCTGATTCCTGTAAGTTGCCCTCTGTTCTCCATTTGCATGCATTGCCAGGTACACACACACACACACACACACACACACACACACACACACACATGCTAAATAAACAAGTGTAATTTTAATATTCAAACATTAAAATACTAAGTTAAGTTGTGGTTTGGGGATGAGCCTCAATTGATAAAGTACTTGTTTAGCATGCACAGTGCCCTGATTTCAATCATTTACATGGCAGCACACACCAGTAATCCCAGCAGTCAAGAAGTAGAGGCATGAGAATCAGTAGTTCAAAATTATCTTTAGCCACATAGCTAATTCAAGACCAGCCTTGAACACATGAGGCCCAGCCTGTCTCCATAAAAGAAGTGGGGGAGCTAATTAATTTTAGCTCTATGCTAACAGATTTGACTTGTGAAACATAATTCCTTATAAAAGGAAATCTTTACCTTAATGATCTGCCATGAAATCTTAAGGAATCATCTGGTAAAGTTATGAATTTTAACAGAAGTGTGTGTGTGTATGTATGTGTGTGTGTTTGTATAACGTATGAAGATTTTTAGCTGCAAATAAGATTAATGTGTGTAGGAGTGTGTGTGTGCGTGTGTCTATACAGATATGTGTGTGGATTTTTGTCTACACACATCTGTACACATGCATAGGAAATATGCCTACTCCTAAATCCTATGAGGCACACAGCGATGGATCTGTGAAGCTCACGCCCGACACCTGTACTATCAATGCTCCTGGCACCAAAACCAATCACAGCCATCGAGGCATTTGATAAAACATTTTCAGATGCATTTGACCAAAATGCTGATCTCTTTTATAGGACATGTCATCAATTAATCCATTTTCTACATGTAACTAAATACCTCCTCCCACCAAATCAGCCCCTTTTTTGTTTCCCAGTCCCCAGCCGACACGCAACACCACTCAGAAAGTTCCAGGCGTGTTTACCCTCATTGTGCTTGTGGTCTCATTGTACCAGCTTATTTGAATAACTGCGTGTCTTGAGCACTTACGTTGCACATTTTACTTGTGTGTGTTTGTAAAAAAATATGGGAGGGCTCTGTGGCCATTTGCTTTGAGAGACTTTTGTTTTTCAGCTAGAGATTTTTGTTTTTAATTTTAGCCATCAGGTCTGGACTGACAGCTCCTAGGGGCTAGCAATCACTGTCACATTACAGGTAGTCTGATAGAGCAGAGGCAGACAGCACGGAGATGAGTTGACAGCTTGCCCCTTTCTATCTGGTTCTGCAGAGCAGATGGCAGCCTGAAGGCAGCAGCTACCTGTTGCAGCACGGCCAATGTCTCCCTTTTGCTTTGTTTGGGTTTGAGATACACTGCATGAACACCATTGCCTCTTCCCCCCGCCACCACCTCCCTCAACCCCCTTCCTGAAGACGTGTTGTATCCTTGGTGACATTTTCCATGTTATATACTACATGCACACACAAACCTGCACACACACACTGCATGTACCTACTACACACGCACACATACACGTGCAGATTGACTATACACTATATCCCATATAGTCACAGAGAACCATACTACATAAGCATTTTACTTATTTCAAGAATTGTGTTTTATTATGAAAAAGAGAAAGGTATGTAGGATGTGAAAGAAAAAAAAATATGTTTGAGGCAAAAATAATCATCCTCAAATTAGTCTGGCCTTGCCAACAAAGCAAAATAGTTAAGACCATGGACTTGGAAATCCAGCTGTCTGAGCCTAGGTCTTGGCTCTATCCTTAAACATCATATATGTCATTTGGAACATTTTATCTAAAAAACTTTGTTCTGTAAATGTGGGACTACAGAACACTCACCTCTTAGGATGTGGTAAGGAGAAATGGACAGTGCCTAGTACCCTTTGAGGTGCCAGATCTTCCACAACAAAGCTTCATTTGGTGCCCAAAGATTGTGTAACATGGAACAATTTCAAACCAGGCAATTATGGCATCAAAGTGAATTAAAACCAAGAGAAAAGCTAGTAAAAAATTGAGTAAACTCAGCTAAGTCTGGAGTCTGGGGCACTTCTAATGATCTTGGCAATTGAATGAGAAACAGAGCAAGCACTTTTCCTTAATGAGCTTGGGGACTTATGTGCAGACAAGGCCACTCACAATTGGAGTTGCAAATCAATAGCAGAAGGCAGGCAAGGGACCAGGATGTGGCTGTTTCCAGTTGGGGCTTCTTGCCCTCCCATCGTGCTGCAGCCCACAAAAGTATCTCTCTCTCTCTCTCTCTCTCTCTCTCATCTGTCTCTCTATGTGTGTCTCTCTCTCCTGCACTTCGAATGCTGTCAGATACGTTATTTTGACTTGATAAAATAGTCTGTTGTGTTAATCAAGTCACATGCAGCTTTGGGAATTTTTGTCTCAAATAAATAGATGTGCCTTGTCCAAATAAACCATATTTATCTACTAACTAGTATGCTGTGTCAAGCAGATATAGTCATGGAATCAAAATCAGTCAAAAAGCTGACAAACAGGAGTGGGGTGGTGGGAGTCCCCTGGCATGGGGATCTTGTCTGATACTCCTTCCTTTACATCCCATTACTCTCGAGGGGTAAATGCCTGCCCGAAGTTATATTGAAGTCCTTTGTATTCTTATCTGGAGATATCAAAATTATGCTAGTCTTTGTGGTAATAATTCTTATTAATAAATAAAGGCATCCTATGCCTATTAGAAGCTGTATAAACAGTGCTCTTCACTATTAGATCCATTCTGTCCTGCCATGCAGATTTAAGACGTGCGTGCGTGCGTGCGTGCGTGCGTGCGTGAGTGTGTGTGTGTGTGTGTGCGCATGTGAAGGCCAGAGGTCAACTTCGGGTGTTCCTAGTGAGACATCCTCTACCTTTTATCTGTTTTGTGACAATCTCTCCAAAGCATGGAATTGACCTACTAAGCCAGACTTTCTGGACACGAAGCCCCAAAGATCTGCCTACCCCCACCTCCCTCAGATCACAAGCATAGCCACCAATACCCAGCTCGTTTTAACATGCGTGCTGAGGGCTGAACTCAAGTCATTGTCTAGTGAGGCAAGCACTTTACTGACCGAGACATCCGGCCAGGCCCCAGGTTTACAATTCCTTAGGTTCAAATACTTCTGAATCAAAACACAGCAAACCCACGCCTTGTGCAACCCAACAGTGGCAAAGTATCATTCCCAAAATCTTTCCTTACCACGATGTCTCAAGTATAGGAGAGTTCTGAAAATTCCCCCAAAAGAAATTATTCCAAGTGGACAGGCCCATACTGGGTTACATTGCTTGTGAAAGTTTCCCAGTTATAAGCTATGTAGATGACCTGTTGCATAAAAATTCAGTGAGGGCTGGAGAGGTGGCTAGTGGCTAACAGCACTTGGAGAGGAGCCAGGTTTTGGTTCCCAGCACCCATGGAGCAGCTCACAGAATCACAAATGTATGCGCACACACATACATAAATAAATATTTGGAAAAATGGAAACTTCTTTGGGGTCTCTAATGTCACTTTTTCTCAATTAGTTTTATTGGTATTTAAATCAGGTAACACAAAATATAACCTTTTAAAATGTCTGATTTAATATTTTTTCAGTATATTCCCAATGCAGTTCAATCATCGCTATTATCTAACTTTAGAACCTTTAATTACCTCCAGAAAGAACCTGTTATCATTTTGTTTCTCTCTTGGTTCACAACTAATCCTTACCCATTTCTGTCTTTATGGATTTTCCTGTTGTGGGCATTTCATTTAACATGTGATCTTTAGGGCTGGTTTTTGTTTGTTTGTTTGTTTGTTTGTTTGCTTGTTTGTTTGTTTGTTTTTCATTTAGTGTTTAGTTTTCAAAGCTCCTCCCAGTTATAAAATGAAATCTGACTTCATTCCTGTTCAGTGCTGAGCACTATTCCATTTAATGAACATACTGGATTTTGTTTACCTGCTCATCAGTTGATTCTCCCAACATTCAGGTTGTTTCTATTTGGATCTACTAGGATGAACAAATGCCAATGTAAATATTTCTATGTGTCATTTAAAGTGGCTCTTCGTTCTCATTTCTCCCCTGATACGTACCTACCGGTGGAATTATGCAGCTTAATATACTTAGCCTTTTGAAAATATTCTTTTTCTTCAGGCTGGTTACATCCCTTTAAAATCCCGCATGTAAAGTATGAGGACTGCAGTTTCTCCACACCTTTGCCAGCACATAACCTCTGTCCACAAGAGCCATCCTAGTGCAAGTGGTTTCTCATCATAGTTTTAACTTTGCCGTCTTCTGCCTAATGCCATTGAACATCTTGTAATGCATCATTTGGCATTCGTATACCTCCTCAGAGAAATATCTACTCAACTCTTTACACTGTTTTTATTTGAGTCTCTTCATTACTGAACTGCAAAATTTCATTGTATATTCTGGTATTGAGTATCATAACCAAATATATGACTTCCAAAGATATTCTCCCAATCTGCAGATTGTCTGTTCATTTTCTTTCATGGAGTCTTTTGCAATGTAAAGCTTGTTTTTATAGTGTGGAGAGAGAATCAGAAGATAATTTGCATTAGTATATTCTTGCCTCTACTTTGTAGACCCATGGGATTGAACACTCAGGTCATCAGGCCTGTCAGCACGTGCCTCTATCCTACTGAGCCATCTCACCAGGATGAAGTTTTTAATTTTGTTCCTTATTTCTGAGTTGGATTCACCCCTCTGGTGTGTTCTCTCTCTTTTAACTAATTAATTTATTTACTTTACATCCCAAACACGGTTTCCCCTCCTTCCTCTCCTCACAGTCCCTCCCTCTCACCTCGCCTCCCCACAGTCCTCCAGTCCTCCCTTCCCCTCAGAAAATGGGAGGTCTCCCATTGATATCAACTTGCCTTGGCATATCAAGTTGCAGGAGGACTAGGTTGGTCATCTACTGTTGTGGCTAGACAAAAAAATCCCAGTGATCCAAGGTGGGCAACCCAGTCAGATCCAAGCCCTGCTCCTGCTGTTAGGAGTCCAACTTGACAACCCAGCTTCACAACAGTTACATATGTGCAGGGGCCTAGGTCCAACGCATGTATCCTCTCTGGTTGGAAGTTCAGTCTCTGTGGGCACTAATGAGTCCAGGTTAGTTGACTCTATAGGTTTTCTTGGGGTGTTCATGACCTCTCTGGTTCCTTCAATCCTTCCTTGCCCTCTTCCACAGGATTCCCCAAGATCTTCCTAATGTTTGGCTGTAGGTCTCTGCATCTGTTTCCATCAGTTACTGGGTGAAGCATCTCAGAAGACAGTTGTGCTAGGTACCTGTCTGCAAGTATAGCAGAACATCATTCATTGTGTCAGGCAGGGGTTGGTTCATTCTCATTGCATGGGTGTCAAGCTAGGCCAGTCGTTGCTTAGCCTTTCCATGAATTTCTGCTTCATCTTTACCCCGGCACCTCTTGTAAGCAGGACAAATTGTAGGTCAAAGGTTTTATGGCAGGTTTGGTGTCTCAATCCCTTCATTGGAAGTCTGTTTTTGGTTGCTGGAGATGGCCGTTTCAGATTTCATATTCCCCATTGTTAGGACTCTTTTAAAAAAAAATTCTTTATTAATTACACTTTATTCACTTTGTATCCCCTCTGTGGTTCCCTCCCTCCTCCCCTCCCAATCCCTCCTTTCCTCCACCCTCTGCATGCATGCCCCTCCCCAAGTCCACTGATAGGGGAGGACTTCTTTTCCTTCCTTCTGATCCTAGTCAATTAGGTCTCATCAGGAGTGGCTGCATTGTCTTCTTCTGTGGCCTGGTAATGCTGTGCCCCCTCAGGAGGAGGTAATTAAAGAGCAGGCCAATCAGTTCATGTCAGAGACAGTCAGGACTCTTAACTAGGGCTGCCCTCATTGACTCCTGGGAGTTTCCATTATCCTAGCTTTCTTTTTTTTTCCTTTTTTTATATTAATCACAGTTTTTTTATTTTGTATCCCAGCCGTAGCCCCCTCCCTCATTCCCTCCCAATCCCACCCTCCCTCCTTTATCTCCCCCTTGCCCCTTTCCAAGTCCACTGATAGCAGAGGACCTCCTCCCCTTCCATCTGACCCTAGCTTATCAGGTCTCTTCAAGTCCTAGGTTTCTAACTCATCCCAGAGATGCCTCCCAAAAGTCTCTCCCAATACTCCCTTTGCCCATCATCTCCACCCCCAGGTTCTTCCTCCTCCCCTCCCCAACCCCTCCCTCACCCAATTCCCTGCCTCCATCCACCACCACCCACTCTATGTCTATTTTATTTTCCCTACCCAGTGAGAATCAAGCATCTCCTCTTGGGCCTCCTTGTTACTTAGCTTCTTTGAGTATGTGGATTGTAGTATGGTTATCCTGTACTTTCTGGCTACTATCCACTTATAAGTGAGTACATACCATGTGTGTCTTTCTCGGTCTAGGTTACCTCACACAGAAAGATATTTTCTAGTTCCATCATTTGCCTAAAAATTCTATGATGTCCTTATTTTTAAAAGCTGGTTAGTATTCCATTGTGTAAATGTACTACATTTTCTTTATCCATTCTTTGGTTAAGAGATATCTAGGTTGTATCCAGTTTCTGGCTATTACAAATAAAGCTGCTATGAACATAGTTTGAACAAGTGTCCTTGTGGTATGGTGGAGCATCTCAAAAAGAAAAAACAAATCAGAATATTCAATCTTTGTTGAGTCTTCATTCCACCAAAATAAGAAAGACTTCTATAAAATCCTGTTGATGAGAAGCAAATCAAGAGTTACCTGTCTAGTATAGGATGTGATGCTGGAATCATCAGACAATTCTAGTAGGGACTGTCCCCAAGTCACCAAGTACAAATCAGAAATGGAACTATCTTTGAGGCAAGAGATGGAGAACAATTAATAAAATATTGAGACCAGACATCCAAAAGAGCCCTCATCTTCCAAAGCAAGTAGACAGAGCTGCAAAGTTCGCATGGAAACTAATGGAGCAGAAACCACAATCAGGAAGTATTAGATCTGAATGTGGTCAACAGAAACAGCAACAGCGTCTTTTATGTAAAATACCAATGCCTTGTAGATGGTTACAAGGCCAGCCAGGGTCAGCCAACTACCTCACCATGTAGACAATTGCTCTACAATTTTTCAACACCAGGACATACTGTTTTCCAGTCTTCAAGATGTTGAGCAAGTAATTCATTTTAATAGATTTAATTATTTAACCTCTTATGGATCACTGAAACAAATTTAATAGCAGAAGTTTTTCTTATTATTTTATTCACACTTTCATTATTGTTACCACCTCGATTTCCATTTAGAAATAAATAGTCTGACAATTTTTACATCTCAACTGGCAGCAGGCACAAAATAGGAGACAGCTGCCAAGAAGCTCTCTGCCATACTGGAATGTATCACTGCATTTTGTTACATTTTTTTATCTCCATAACTGCCAAAGTCTGCACATGTTAGAGTGTGAACTTTGTGTTGAATCAGAGCAACGTGTCGGAGCTAGATGTATCATAAATTAGCAAGTGACAAACTTCGGGAGCCCCCTTTCCGTGCTCTGCTTCTTGATAAGCAGAGTGAAATAAGAGTTTGATGTGCCAAAGTGCTGGAGGGTGATTTTGACACAGGCATAATCCTGTGGAAAGCAACAAAACATTTCTCTCTGCTTCATCAATAGTCCAGGGAGAGCTATGATCTGTGCTAAGAATAACTACAAAATAGATGATGGTGATGATAATGGTGATGATGACGATGACGACGACGACGACGACGATGATGATGATGGTGATGGATGAATAAATGAAATGTTAAGAATGCTTGTACTCTACAACAGAAAATATTTTTAAGGTTTTAATTAGTTTGGGTTCTCCAGAAAATTAGAACCAATGCAAAATGGTTACATATTAAGTAGATAGATAAAGATAGATGGATGACAAATGATAAACAGATGATAGATAGATGATAAATAATAAATGATAGACTTACAGATAGTAAGTGATAGGTAAATGATAAACATGAATAGATGAATGGTGTATTTATAAATATATATAAACATAGGCAGATGGGTGATAGATTTATAGATAAATAAGAAACAGGAAGAGGAGAGCAAAAGATGATGGATAACCTTGTCATCTCAGAGGGTGAAAGTTCCATGTTAGATTTCTACAACCTTAAGAGCCAGAAAAGATGGCAGAGATGCTCTGTACAAGAAGCTGAAAGGCTCAGATAAGTCCAACAGTATCTCCTCCAGACCAGGACCAAAGGCTCAAGAGCTTCTGGAAGCCTCTGGAGCAAGATCAATGAGCCTTCGGTGTGAAGCTTAAGACAATAGTGGAGAGAAATGTGTTTGCCCCTTCACCCCCTCTCCTGATCTGCCCAGTCCTCTGGCTGTAGGATAGTACTTGCAATATTCTGGATGTCTTCCATATTTCCTTCCTGACCTGCAAGGCCAGTCTTTGCTGGAAACATCATCAGTGGTGACACTTTAAGAGTCATCTGTGCATCCCTTCATGCAGTCAACTTGACATTTGAAATTGGGTATCACAGGACTGAACTGAATAACTGAACCTTCCGTAGTATAGACTGTTCATCTCCTTGCATTGGATTGAGTATGTGATTCCCTAACATACAACTTATTTTTGAGACATCCTCCAACTTGCAATCTTCCTATCTCTGCCTCCTAAATGCTGAGATTTCAGGCTGCGAGCCATGCCCAGATGCTAACACAACTTCAAGTTCTACTTTTCCACCCTGTTTACATGCTTTTCTTTGACTCACATGACCTTATTCAGTAATGTTCTTTTTCATTCTAGGTCGCTGTCAACCAGCAATTTTCTTGCTACTGGCCTTCATTTACTAAAGACAGGGATTCTCAGGATGCCCCTTCAGAGATGACATGGTGGCCATGGGCAGCCATGATGACTTATTCCAACATGCACGTGTACTCCTAGCACAGGTGGAGACCATTTCAACCTCTCAAGATCCTATGATGCCTTACCCTACCCAAAGATGCCACCTCGATGTAGGTACGCACTCTTCCTGAGAAAATTACTACAAGACTTCCTCACTTGTCTCACTTCCGTTGGTGTTACTTCTCTAAAACATGTACTTCAGAATGCCGCTTGAGAAATCCTTCTACATCTTGTATCTCACAAACTCAATAGTTCTTCAGTGTCTCCCCATCACTTTTATTCTGCAATTAATCCCCTTTCTCTGACTACAAAGCCCCTTGTGATCAGAACAAAGTATCTGAATTCAACACATCTTGCTCCTGCATAGTAACTGTTAGAAGGCTCTCCTTTATTTTAACAAAACATTTGAGTCGATGTTCACTTATTGTGAAGTTTCCAGTCCATGAGTTCCAAGGCTCCTTTAGCTTTGGATTTTTGACAAAATAGTGCATCATGGAAGCATGTAGAAGAACAAAATTGCTCACCTCATGAACATAAGCAAAAATAAGAAGGGAGGGATTTCATATCTCACAATCCCCTTTCGGAGTGTGTACCCAGTGACCTAAGGATTTCTCATTAGGCTGCTCTTCCTAAATGTCCCACAATCCATCAATTGTATCACCCTGGATACCAAGCCCTTAACATATGGATTTTGAGATACAGTTATACAAATCGTACCAATTATGATCCTCTTCCACCAGATGTTGCTTGGATCCAGATGCCATTCTTCTGCCTGGAGCATCCTCCTTTACTTCTGTGGTCCAGATGCCCCATCTGTATATCAATGCTCAAGTATTTTTTTTTCCACTGTGACTCCTTGACAACTGTTTCTTGTCCCATCTCCAGTCTTGTCAGCTATCCCTTTTCTGTGTTTCTGAAGTACTTGTACATAGTTGCAGCTCTCGGGCTTGTATTAGTATCATATCGTGCCACACAGTGTCATTGATACCTTCCTCCTATTTATCTCTCCCTGCTAGAAGAACAACTGTGGCTAATTTCTCTCCATTTCCACCTCTGTCAAAGTTCTTAGCATAAATAAGGGTCCAAAAAATGTTCTTTGGGGATACTTAATATCGTCGTTCTTTTGCTTGATTTTTATGCTCACTACTCCCTTTCTCTTCTGCTTTTGTAAGGATAGTTAAATGCATGTGTGAAGTGTATGGTAAGGTTATTTTCTCCACTTCACAGGAAAATAGTAACTGGGATGAAATTAGTTTGTGCATAATCTTACTCTGGGGCACTGCCTTTTCTGCAACATAAATCATAAAATTTTGCCATTGACAAGGGATGGTTTGAGATATTGAAAGAATTCAGTTTTACTCTTTAATGGTTTTCATGGGGACTCTTTCATGGTTTTACATGAGTAACCGTGATCTTTACTGAACAAAGGCTCTGGACCACTTTTCAAGAACAATTTATTCCTTCCATCATAATATGACTTATGAGCTGGTATCCACTTATATTGCAAGTTTCCAAAAACTGCATGCTTAAATCCATAAAAGGAAGTTTCCTGTATATTCAGTCTTATATACAGAACACCAAAATAGCTGGGTTTACCAAATGGAAAAGTTCAAAATCAATGTTACAATAGTAAATTGTCTTAGTAGTTGCCTGTTGTTTTAACTTCCTATTGTCTTCTCTTTCCTAATGATTTCACAATCATTAGGTGCATAGTACATACTAGTCATATTTACATTTTTGAGATGAGCCCCAGGACTTTGTGTACATAATGGATATGCATGTAAATAGTTAAATATTTAATTTAATGATCAAAAATGAGCATAGTGTCCTAAGAATGAGTAAAATTCCAAAAACTTTTCATCCAGCATCCCTCAATAGTTACGTCCAGTAAAACTGTAGCATACTTTATCATAGACATTAACAAACTACACCCTTATTGCTCAGACTTCCCACAATAATTCACATAGACGCATGGACATGGGCCGGTGAGTGTGCATACATGTATGTGCACGCGTTCCACCATCATTCAATACACAGAACACACCTCTCCACAAGGCCCTTCAAGTAGCTTCCTATATCCACACTCCCACTCTATCCCTTTACCTCCAGTAGCCATTAGGTTTCTCATTTCATCAATAGTAAATAAACATAATCAGAAAAATCTTAAGACTTTTTCACTCAGCGTAATGCTGAGATCATCTGGAGATTCATTTGGGTTGTTGGGTGTGTCCATGGCTCATCCTTTTTTATTGCTGAGTAGCATTCTATGGCACAGATGTCTGAAAATCTATTTGCCTAATCGAAGAACATCTGGGTTGATTCAGATTTTAGGCTATTATGAACATATCTTCTGTGAACACTGGCATATACTGTGTATGAACAGGATCACAAACTTCCATTTTTTAGGATAAATACTCAAGAGTTTATTTGCTGAGTTTTATGTTTCTCACAAGTTTGACTCAATATTAAATTGCCAAACCATGTTTCAGACTGATTGTCTCATCTTCATTCTCTCCAGTGATTGAAATGTGGAGGAGCCAAATAGAAAACATGTCAGATATCTCTAAATCTACCTAGAGTTGAGTATAATTCTTATTATTTTTTCTTATTTTTTTCTCTTTGTAATGGGTGCAGAAATAATATAATGATTCTCCTTAGATGGGGTGTACCAAACAAACTACTTTTCCCACTTTTCATCACTCTGCACTTAGAAGACCACACTGAGTGATGCTGTCAAAGACTCGTAAGACTTATTTCCCTTCATTAAATGACTACAAACATGTACGTGTTTCAAAATACCCAGCCTGTCTTATAAAATATTTCACCATCTTTCTTCAGTATTGGCCTAGTGGATAGCTCCTTCTTTATCATCATTTATGACCCTGTGAAGTTCCCTAAGCTGATTAGATTATCCACTGCATGATCTAAACAACAAAAAAATGCAGTATACAATAAAGAAAACCCAGCCAAATATAGACACATATATTTTATAAACATTCTCTTTTTGATGCCTTCTATATTAGTATAAAATATATTTATACTATGTATATGTTGTATTTGTGGTATAGTGTGTATGCATGAACCTGTGTGCATCTCTCTGCATGTATGCATGCACACATGTGTCTGGAGGTGTATGTGTTACAGTTTAAGTGTAAAATATCTCACAGAGGCTCCTGTGCTCGAGCATTTGATCCCTAGATTTTGGCACCATTTAGGAAGAAGAGCCTCACTGGAGGGGCTGAATCACTCAGGAGGAGCCCTAAGTTTTTATTGCCTGGCCCCCTTTTCTGTCCAAGCTCTGCTCCTGACTTCAGACGCAATAGGACCAGCTGCCTCATACTCCTGCTCTTGTGCTTTCCTCCCCATGGCCTGTAAAATGCCATGAACTGTAAAACAAAATAAGCCCCTATTCCTTTTTGATTTTTTAAATTAGCATGAGAGCTATTAGATATCATTATGAAAATTTTGAATAAAATGTATTTTTTGTGATTGGCCCCTCTTTAAGTTTCTTCTTATCAGCTATTTGGACACAACAATGAGAAAAAAATAACCAATAGCACTTGTGGTATATAGTTATATATTATATGGCATATCATTTCATATTACATAGAATATAGTACATAAAATTTAACTTAGAAAGAACATAGTACATATTTTAGGGAGATCAGCTCAAGTTTTGCAGATATATGGAAAAGTATTATATAGATATCATAAATATATAGACAGAGAAAGAGAGACAGACAGGCAGGCAGGCAGACAGACAGACAGACAGACAGATGGAATGCAGAGTTTGGATACAACCTAAAGCCAACTTGACTCTGAGCCTAGATGTTTGTTCTCCATGATAGTGAGCAAAAGACAAAGATAAGATAGTTTGTGATGTAGACAGCAAAGGGTTTTGAGTCTTTTCTGCCAACAGAAAGTGAGATTCAGAGCCAACCACAAGAAATCAAGTTTAAGGCCAATCCTTAATTACTGCCCTCTTTCTCATCACCTCTCACCAAGCTTCAAAGACTTTCATTACAAAGACAGCACAGAATGTTGAGGCCTGCACTTTTCTCTAGTACTGAGTTATTTAAAAGTATCACCAGGGACTAATTTATGCCTCCTAGGCCCAATGCTTGGATTACTCTGAGGAGATAGGAGATGGTAGGGAAAACGAGGCTGATGAAATCTCTTCAACTCTGCTACAAGCCTTGGCCTCATTCTAGGAGTCCAAAAGTACACTATATCTGTCCTGTTACTATATCTCCTGTCCTTTCTGTCTCTCCCTTTTCCCAGGTAGAAGTTGGATACAGATGTCCATAGGTGGGAACTACATCCATAAATCTATACCTCTTTTGTTCCAAGTTAAAATGTGGAGTAGCCATTTCCAGGCCATCTTCATCAAGACCAATGGTCCTTATGGCTGAAAAGTTTTCTCTGGGTCAGAATGAGAGGTTGTGCTTATAGTATTAAAATTAGTAGCATTATCCCATATTTAAAAACATTAGATAGTGTGCTAGCCTTTAGTTACAATGGGATTTTTCAAAATAGTACAAGTTCGGGAACTATAGAAATGACTCAGTAGTTAAGAGTACTGTGCAAGCACATGTGGAGTGTGGTGGCACATGCCTTTAATCCCAGCGCTTGGGGGGGTTGCAGGGGAGGCAGATCTCTGTGAGTTCGAGGCCAGCCTAGTCTACAGAATCCAGGACAGTCAAGGCTACACAGAAAAACCCTGTCTCCAAAAAAATCAAAAGGGGGGGGGGGGTGTGTGCTGCTGTGCTGTCTTCAAGACTGAAGTCTGGATCATGCAACACCGCACGCAAGCCTATAATCCCAAACCTGAGTTAGTTAAAGACAGAAGGATGGCTGGAGCTTGCTGCCTTCCAGCCTTGTAAAGAAAACACAAGTTTCAGGTTCAAGAAGAGACCTTGGCTCGAAGGAGTAGGCCCAGTGTCCGGACACCTGGAGCTCTCCTAAGCCTCCCTACATAGGCACTGCAACACACATGTGCAAATACACTCAAACAAACACATGCATAGACAAAATAAGTGAGCAAATACCCTTCTTTCCAAGTGCAGATTCAGATGGAGATATTCTTTAAAATAAAGAAGACCCCACTGGGCTCATTCACTGACAATCCAACTCCGACCTTAAGAAAGGAATGAAGAAAATTTGGGTGGAGGAAGGTTTGGATGCTGGCTCTGCAAGCAAGCAGGGGATGAGATCTTTATGAATGCTGTCATATGGGAAGACCTATAAAGAGCCAACGAGATAAATTGCTGTTCCAAATTATGTCTATGGGTTTTTAACTATGCAGTCATATGGTACATCGGTCTGACAGATGGAAGTGGAAATGAAACCTGTTGTTGCAGGGATGGCAACTTTACATGTTTTAGGGTAATCAGAGCATTTCAGGGTAAAATATGTTCCTAATGACGAAGTAATCCCAATGATCCTAAATGGACCATGGGGCTCTAATTCTCGATCAGTTTAGTTCGGTTTCTGTTTAAAACATATTCATGGTATACCACATCCTTGTATCCTACAAAACGTTTTACTACAGTACTTAAGAAACAGAAAGCAATGTTTTATCATTTGCCTGCTGGGCCATCTCTGTTGTTATAGGTTATTCTTAAGGAATGCTTTTATCATCTTTCCTTTGTTTTGTAGTTCACCATATCACTTTCTCTTACTAAGGAAACCAGAGGCCCTAACAAACAGGCCACAAATCTCATAGTGACTGTTATCTGGCATAGTGACAGTTAAAAAGTCAACTCCAAAATGACCAAATAACTCTTTGTGAAAGTTCCCTGTTCACAGATCATTGTTCAGTAGTTTATAGCATGACTAAGAACTGTCTGGTACACCACCATCTGGCGGTTCTTCATAGCCTGAGAGAGAATATTTGCCCTTTGCCAAGAAAACACATGAAAAGATGAAATTGTGTTTTCACCTGAGCTCAGAAACTTGTTCAACCTAAAAGTAACTGCTATCTACATCATGTAATTGGAAGGTATCTACCTGATGCAATTGGAGGAATTCTGGCCAGCACACCCTTAATGTGAATGGTTTGTTAATTCATACAAATCACTGATTCAAATACTTTATTCTGTTTTTTTCATATTTTTTTAAATTTTTATTTTTATATTAATTACAGTTTATTTATTTTGTATCCCAGCTGTAGCCCCCTTCCTTTTCCCCTCCCAATCCTACTCTCCCTCCCTCATCTCCTCCTATGCCCCTTTCCCAATCCACAGATAGGGGAGTCCTCCTCCCCTTCCATCTGACCCTAGCTTATCTGGTCTCATTCAAACTGGCTGTATGGTCCTCCTCTGTGGCCTGGCAAGGCTGCTCCCCCATCCAGGTGAGGCAGTCAGAGATAGCCATTCAAACACTATTTTTTAACTTTTATTAGTTATACTTTATTCACTTTGTATCCCCAAATAAACCCCACCCTCCTTCCCTCCTAATCCCACCTTCCCTCCCCTTTCTTCACACATGACCCTCCCCAAGTCCACTGATAGGGGAGGTCCCCCTCTCCTTCCTTCTGATCTTAGTCTATCAGATCTCATTAGGAGTGGCTGCATTGTCATCTTATGTGGCCTGGTAAGGCTGCTCCCCCATGAGGGAGAGGTGATCAAAGAGCAGGCCAATCAGTCTATGTCAGAGGCAGTCCCTCTTCCCATTACTATGGAACCAACTTGGACACTGAACTGCCATGGGCTACATCTGTGCAGGGGTTCTAGGTTATCTCCATGCATGGTACTTGGTTGGAGTATGAGTCTCTGGAAAGACCCCTGTGTTCAAATTTTTTGATTCTGTTGCTCTCCTTGTGGAGTTCCTGTTCTCTCTATATCTTACTATTTCCCACTTCTTTCATGCACTCTGCCCAACAGTTGGCCATAAGTCTCAGCATCTGCCTTGATACCCTGCAGGGCAGAAACTTTCAGATGCCCTCTGTGGCAGGTTCCTAACTTGTTTCCTGTTTTCTTCTTCTGGTGTCCATCTTCTTTGCCTTTTGGGATGGGGATTGAACATTTTAGTCAGAGTCCTCCCTCTTGATTAGTTTCTTTAGATGTACAGATTTTAGTAGGTTTATCCTATATTATATGTCTATATGAGTGAGTATATACCGTGTGTGTCTTACTGTTTCTGTGACAGCTCACTCAGGATGATCCTTTCCAGTTCCCACCATTTACCTGCAAATTTCATGATTTCCTTGTTTTTCATTGCTGAGTAATATTCCATTGTGTAGATGTACCACAATTTCTGTATCCATTCTTCAGTTGAGGGGCATCTGGGAACACTTTTTAAAGCTGAGTTTAAAACAATATTTTTAGGTGTGATGCCTGTAATTTCAACACTTTGGAGGCTGACAAGGGAAGATTGCATTACGTATGAAGGCAGCTTGAATATTGTAGCAAATACAGGGCCATCCAAGACAGCATAACAAGAGCATTTTTACAAAGGCTGAGGCTCCACCTTGTTCTCAGTTGCAAGTCACTTAGCCTCTGGTGCTAGAAGAAGCACCCACGGACCCTACAGTAAGCAGTTCAGTTTCAGTATCCAGGCTTTGTTTTGAGAGGAGGCATTAGGCCACTGGAAACCACTTTGGGACTGAGGAGTGTTGAGAACTACATGAAGATTCTGGAAGGAGGAAAGCAAATGTGGCGGAAAGAGGTGACTGGAGACAATATCATACGTTTATCATAAGCCCTATGGTGTGTGTGATATACATATACACGGGACCACCGTCAGACACAGCAAGTGGACTGTTCCTTGTACAGAACAACTTAGTGGTGCTGGGGAAGGGGAGAGATCGGTAAGGAAAGTGCTTGGCATTCAAGCATAATGACATAAGTTCAGTTCCCACCCACAAAAAAAAAAAGGAAAAGAGCTGCTCAAACACTATTGGAGAGGCAGAGACAAGGAGGCTTTGAACTCTCTATCCAAACAATCTAGCTGAGTTGGTGAGCTCTAGGTTCAGTAGCAGACTGTCTCAAAAAATAAGGTGGAGGGTGATGAGGAAGAATGTAAAGCTTATCACCAATCTGCAAAGACATGCACATGTGTGTCCATGTGCATGCAAACATGCACAGAATACACACAAACATGCACGGATACACACAACATAGCCAAAGAAAACATCTTAGGTTGGCAATGAAAAGTGAAAAACAAGGTACCATCTGAGAATCTGGGAACTCAACTGCGTACCTTCATAAGTACATGATGTTTATTCCCAGGAGGACAACAATGTCCCAGAAAGAAAGTACAAGATAAAGACGGGTGCTAATGGCCTGGTGACCAAGGCAATGGCCATTGCATAGTCTCCAGTCTCCAGGGAAAATACCAAGTATCATTAATCAAAAAGTAGGCTTTTTCATGGTCTTATATGAGAGGAAAGAATGTAATGATTTAATAAACATATTGTGATGATAATCATTTTGTTCAGAGCATCCTAATCCATGGTCACTGTCTGAATGTGTCTTTTTTGTTTGTTTGTTTTTGTCATAGTAAAGACTGAGCTTAGGTCCTCACATGTTCTAGGCAAGAGTTCTATTACTGAGCTATACCCCTATCATAGATATTCATTCATTCATTCATTCATTCATTCATTCATTCATTCATATTTATGTTAAAACAGGGTCAAACTTAAGATCCTCCTACTCTAGCCTCCCAAGTTAGTATATAGCTTTGTGTGGGTTTTTTTTTTTGAGGGGGGATTGTTGTTCATATTTTGCTTTTGCAGTTCTTAGAATCATACCTAAGGCCTTTTTCTATACTCAGCAAATGCTCTACCACTGAGCTATACCTCCATCCTTTAGGAAGAGTTTTTGAACTGAGAAAAATTCAATGTCTATGTAATTTCTCTGTGTAACATCCAATTGATTCTGTTGTTTTCGTGCTTGAAGAACCTTTTCCTCCTGTCCCCTTCCCTGCCCTGAAATCTGGCATATGTTCACATTTCTTTCTTCTTCCTTGACCTCCTTAGTGCTGAGATTATAGAGATGTACTACCACACTCGGTTTACACAGTTCTGGGCAGGTACTCTACCCACTGACCTACCGCTCACACCCTTCTACAGGTGTTCTGTGCTATTTAGCACCTATGTTGCAGAGTGATCCAAAACAAGTCTGCACTTGCTTACAGTCATCCTAAAACCCTTCATGAAACCTTCCTTTTCCTTGTACTGTTTTGTGATGCCCTTCTGTCACATCACCCAAGTCATATTTATAAGTAACAGGATCTATTCTAAGAAACCAGCCTTGCGCCCCAGGCCCACCCTTATCTTATAATTGTCAGGTAAGATTTTGAAAGGATTCATATGACAGAAAACAAAAAATAAAGCCATTAGCCATATTTATAAGTTGTTGGAACTTGTCCATTCTGAACAATTTTCTACTAGAAAAGATATCTGTCTGGAGACTGGTAATCTCTTTTCTCCCTGCTGGAATTTGTGGGCTGTGTTCTAAGACTTTTTTTCTGGCGATGAGGGTGGGAATTAGATTGTTTTCTGTCTGTCGCTGACACAGTAACAAGAGAATTCCACACACTTTGGTACTCTTTCTGACAAGGACAAATTACATTTGACAACACTCTTGAGTTCAGAGAGAGGCCTCCCCAACATCAGCTCACTCAGTCTCCATCTCAACCTGAGTTGAATGAACAAGCATTGTCATCCTCACTTATGAATGAGGAGACTGACTCTGAGAGGTCACAACCGAAGGTGAACACTCCCAAGGCAGGCTGCTTTCTGAATTCACTGCCACATGCTCAGCATAATGAGACACAGGGGTGAGGAGTACATGGAGCTGATAAATTCACAAATGAACGAATGAATAATATTCAGTAAATCCAGGCCACTCCCCAAATTGAGAATACATCTGGTACTTCTTGTTATTTTTGAGTTTGATTTTCCAATATTGCTGAGATCTTGAGCCCAGTAAAATGTCTTCATTCTTGAGACTTTCATACATGTAAACAACAAAACATGACCCTAGTCCATCATCCTTCTATGCACCCCAACACATCTCCCTCACAGCCTCACGTCTATCACCTGTTTACATAACCTGCTAAATCCAGTTAGTGTTGCCCATAAGTTCATGGGTGTGGGACCATTCACTAAAGCATGGAATTTTACCTGTGCTTATAACCTCAAAAAAGAACCATTCCTTCCCCTAGCAACTATGAACTGCCAAAGGATCCTCAGTATGTGGTGAAACTACAAGAATTCTACCTGGCTTGATCTTTCACAGGCCTCTTGTGGGTAACCACAGCTACGATAAGTTCATAAGAGAGATATCTAGGTCATCCCCAGAATACAGCATTGCTCCTAATTCTCCAGCTCTTACATTCTCTGTTTCCTGAGTACTGGAGGTACATGGTGTGCATGGAGCAACTAGCATTCGAGAGTAAAAAAAAAAAAAAAATTGTATTATATTACGAGCTACAAGAAAAGACACAAACAAATGAGAGGGACTGAACTGTACCACTGGAGACCCACATTGTCACCACATTCTCCACTGACAGAATTCATGGCCTGTCACTGTCTATCTCTGTGTATAGCCTCTTTTCTTCCTTTGATTGTTTTTGCTACCATGACATTCATTGTATTACTTTTCCTATTGCTATGACCAAATGACCAAAAAGAAGCAACTTATGGAAAAAAAAAGTTGTTTGTTTGTTGTTTGTTTGTTTGTTGGCTTACGGTTGAAGCGTTTGCAGTCTTTCATGGCAGGGGAGGCATATTAGCGAGACCTGGAAATGACTGTTCATATTGCATCCATAATCAGAAAGCAGAAGGTAGACAAGAGATGGGATCTGGCTAACAAAACTCAAGGCCCACTTTCAGTAATTAATTTCCTCCTGTGAGGCTCCACCTACAGGTTTTACAACCTTGCCAAACAGCACCAACAACTGGGATCCAAGAGTTCAAACACATGAGGCTATAGAGGGCAAGGGCATTTCACATTCAAGCCCACAACATTCGTAAATCTCAGGAAATAGCATGCATTTCATTTTATGTAACAGAATTACCACTTACTTTCCATTATCTTAACTTGCCCAGCTGGGCCGTAGATACATAATAACAAACATCTCAAACACATACACACAGGATATTCTTTTAAAATTACTGAATTATGGATAAGGATCTTACATAAATATAGCATACTCACCCTGGATGTTGAAGGAGGATAAAGATAAAGGACTAATCACCAGGAATGAGCAGACTATGAAGGTGACTTGATGCTACAAACATGAAGCCTCTGAGATGGGATGCACAGAGGGCAGCTGAAAATCTGGTCGCCTGTCCCAGCTGAACCTTTGGCTGAGGCCAGCAGGGGATGAAAACTAAATAACTTTCTTCAACCTTCATCCCTACCATGGCCACCCCCAATGGACTTGACCTGAATCCAAAGGCACAAAGCCCTGGGCACTGCCTATTGGGTCTGAAGGGCAGATGGAAATACCCAGCAACACACACACACAAAATAAAATGAAATATATCTGAAGGCACCATGAACTCTTGCATGGGCCCACACCAGGGGCCTGTACCTAGAAAATGGGGTTTTCCTCAATATTGATCTCAAATCTGGGGAAAACCTTATAGAGCAATTAAAACTAATCTACGTGTGCTCAGATAGTTAATCACTTTTCCTGCAGCAAAATTAATAAACTCACACAAGATCCACACTGTCCTGAAAAAAAATGCAGGCCACGCGATCACTTACAAAGCCAATTGCCTATGCATATTGGGCTCTTGATGATTATGGAATTATGTTTAGGATTATACTTGATTGCATAACTGATATTTAGTTATTAACTCTCAGGGACGTTATCTGACTCAAGGTATAGAGGATGTGATATAATAATTGTCCTTAAATTATATCTGCCTGCCTCCATTGTCATTTTCCCCTAATAGAGCAGAAAAATAAGATGTTAAGCACAAGAGAAGCCAGAAATATGAAAAAATAAAAAGTAAAACAGAAATAAGCAGTCGGCAAAAAAAAAAATAAAAATAAAAAAATAAAATGCTGGGGAAGAGGGGAGGGGCCTATTCAACAGCCTTTATGAAAATGGAATTATTTTATTTTGCCACTGCAATGCTCATAAAAATGACTTTTCCCTTCCAGCTGCAGAAGCAGCAGCTCAAGAGGAAATGGACCAGATCTTAAATTGGGGGGTTAACTGGGAGAAAAATGGCGAGGCTGCATTTTGCACACAAGTGTGCACACACAGGCACACACAGGAAACTGCAACCTTGTGCTTCAGAACAGCGCATTATTCATCTGCAGCAGGACGACGGGGAAAATCTATCATTTCAGTATTTCATTTTCAGGGCCTAAGTTCAATGACAATCTAGTTTGAGTTTTAGGCACATGGCATTTTCATTAATGCAAAATGGGCACTTCTGAAGCAAGCCTTGTTAACTGGATACACACGTCTGGGCACAAGGGAGAGAGAAGGAAAATATTACAATGCCATCCATATACCTGTGAGACAAACAAAGGTTTGTACTTTTTCACGATTCAGTACGAACAGCTTCACATAACCTGAATACAAAGGATTTATAGGTGCTGCCATTTTTTTTTAAACAATCATTTCAGGGTGGGAGGAAAATCAATAGCTACCAGACTGACTGGGATTACTTTAGATCATGCAGTCATAGGGGTCACATACAATTCATAAGGTGAGAGCCAGATGTATGCTAGAGCCAACTACTGTGCCCAGCATCTTACACATATCCTGTCTCACGTCAGTCATACAAGATATGGATTGCCATGATCCCATTTTATGGATGAGGAAACTGAGGTGTAATGAGGCTGTAACTGGGTCGAGGTAGCAGAGAGGACTCAAACTCTAGGTATCTAGTTCCTGAGCCACTCTCTTGGACACTGCGCTGATTTTTTTCTTTTTTATTTATGTATTTTGTGTGGATGGTGGTATATGTGCACGTGGGGCCTTATAATTATGCACCTAATTTGCAGGAAGCCAGAAGAAGATGCGAGCTGTCTCCTCTCTCTCTGTTGGCCTTATTCTATAGACCTAAGACCTCTCACTGAATCTGCAGACAGGCTGCCAATCATCAGGTCCCCTCAGTTCTCTTCTTTTCCCACCCCTCCCCCAGCACTGATTTTCTTTTTAAACAAGGGTTATTGTAACTGGTGTTAACAACTGCACCTAACTTTTATGTGAACTGTTGGGATTTGAACTCGTGTCTTTATGCTTGTACAGCAAGCTCTCTTACCTATTGTGATACCTTCTAGTCCCACCACAGTACTTAAAAATCAAATAACAAATAGACGCACCCCTGGCTTTCCAGCTGAGGATGAAATGAAGAATTGCAAAGTTCATACCCGGTTTAAAAAAAGAAAAACATTAAACTTTTAACATTAATTGCTCCTGAACATTTGTGAGTGCCCAAAATCCCAACATAAAAGCTTTAATTTCTATGCAAAACAGATAGGATGATTGAGTTATAATTAAAATGGTAATTATACCCTTAATGCTCCATATTTGACTTTTCAAAAAAAAATGTTATGCTCCAAGAAAAGCTATTTAAAGATCAGAAGGAAAATGTTTGAAAATGAATGTATTCAAGACATTTTAAATCTTTTAAAATCCAGTTATTGATTTTTACATGCTTTCAAGTGTAGTCTAAAACATTTTCTTCATTTATTTTGGTCGATGGAAATAATAAAAAATCATTGGAATGTGAAAAGCTTAAGCGAAGGCAATATTCTAGAGGTTGATATTTAATGTGATAAATATTTGAAATGTTGGGGCATAGAGGAGCTTTGTCTCCACCTATGGCGGCCACTAAGTCTCTGGAAGTCCCACCCATGGAGGGTCAGGGAAGGAGTGGTAGGCACCAAGGTACCTAGGGCGGCTACCTCTCTGGCTTCAGAGCGTCCACTGTGAGCATGAACACTGCAAATATGACATTTCCTTTGATCCTTCATTGACTGTTTAGAATTAAAAAAGAACACCTAAAGCTATAAATCAAATGTCAGGTGCAGCAGTCTAGTGGAACCATATCAATATTTCATGATGTATAGCTTGCTAGGGGACTGGAGAAACGCCAGCCTTGCCAGGAAAAAAAGAAAAAAGAAAAAAGAGGGGGAAAGGAGGGAGGGAGGGGGAGGAGAAAAGATAGAAGGACTCGTGTTTTGCACCTGCTCAGCCTTGTCAAGTGGCCCCAGGCTGAGGTGCGCTGCAGTCAGTGAGAGCAGAAGCCGCCTCAGTAGAAAAGCCTCCTGCAGATTTCCTCCTTATCACTGGAACATGTTCTGCCCCTAGCTAGACTTCATTCACTGAACTCTCCCTGGCCTCTCCCTTTGAGCCCCACACCCCTTGGAGGAGTGACCCACTCAAATCACTCCTGGATTCCTCTTCCTTTGCCCAAGACCCTAGGCACTTAGAAAGAGCGGAGTGCTTATGGCTCAACAGAGGGGTCGCAACCAAAGCCTTTCTTTTTGCTTTTCTCTTTAAAATAACTTTTGCTGTGAATTTTCTTTCACAACTTCATACATGTGTGTAGGTATAGTGCATTTAAACATCTGAGGGACAGAACGTCATTGGATATCCTGGGCAGGCCTGAACTGCCATAGAACCAGGCTTGCCTTGAATTCACCATCCTTCTCCTCTGGCTATCAAGTGCTGGGATTCGAGCTGGGTACCACCACGCCTAGCTTCTGTATCCAGTGTCTTCATGGAGGCTCTGAGGGTGATGAGGGCATCCAAGAATGATGACAATATGGTAACAAGAACCAAAAGTAGACCTTTCTACAAAATCAGTCTCATCCCTCTTTTGTCTTTCTTTGGTGGATATTTCTTTCCAGTGTTTTTGTTTTGGTTTTGGGGTTTTGTTTTGTTTTTTTAATATTTTAAGATAGTCCCTGGAAACAACTCAGATGTCCCTCAACTGAAGAATGGATACAGAAATTGTGGTACATCTACACAATGGAATATTACTCAGCAATAAAAAAACAAGGAAATCATGAAATTTGCAGGTAAATGGTGGGAACTGGAAAGGATCATCCTGAGTGAGCTATCTCAGAAGCAGAAAGACACACACAGTATATACTCACTCATATAGACATATAATATAGGATAAACCTACTAAAATCTGTACATCTAAAGAAACTAATCAAGAGGGAGGACTCTGACTAAAATGTTCAATCCCCATCCCAAAAGGCAAAGAGGATGGACATCAGAAGAAGAAAACAAGAAACAAGTTAGGAACCTGCCACAGAGGACCTCTGAAAGGCTCTGCCCTGCAGGGTATCAAGGCAGATGCTGAGACTTATGGCCAACTGTTGGGCAGAGTGCATGGAATCTTATGAAAGAAGTGGGAATAGTAAGGTCTGGAGAGGACAGGAGGTCCACAAGGAGAACAACAGAACCAAAAAATTTGAACACAGGGGTCTTTCCAGAGATTCATACTCCAACCAAGTACCATGCATGGAGATAACCTAGAACCCCTGCACAGATGTAGCCCATGGCAGGTCAGTGTCCAAGTGGGTTCCATAGTAATGGGAAGAGGGACTGCCTCTGACATAGACTGATTGGCCTGCTCTTTGATCACCTCCCCCTCATGGGGGAACAGCCTTACCAGGCCACAGAAGAAGACAACACAGCCACTCCTGATGAGATCTGATAGACTAAGATCAGAAGGAAGAAGAGGAGGACCTCCCCTATCAGTGGACTTGGGGAGGGGCATGTGTGAAGAAAGAGAAGGAAAGGTGGGATTAGGAGGGGAGGGGGCTTATGGGGGGATACAAAGTGAATAAAATGTAATTAATAAAAGTTAAAAAAAATTAAAAAAGATAGTCCCATGTAGTGTAGGCTGCCCTTAAAATCGCTATGTAGTTAAGGATGATCTTGAACCCCTATCCCTCCTGTCTCTACCTCTTAAGTGCTGGAGTAACAAGTGTTCATCACCACATTCAGCCTGCTGTCTACCATTATCATCATTAAGATCAAATAGATCCTAGAATATTTTGTGCTAATGATAAACTTCAAAAGCAAGAGAGATCCTCAAGTTCACCCTCCAAACTCAGAGCAGACCAGAGGGTCCTCTAAGCAGGTATTGTTTCCTGGACACCTGCTGAACCCTCCTTCCATCTTGGAGTGTATCTCTGTTGCCTCACTTCGTGTTTGTGGCTTCAGGGAGGTGTCCTCAGAGGGGCCTTCCTTGCTTAGGTGTGGCAGATGAACTTCCCTCCTGAACAAAACTTTCCAGAAGTCTGCACCACCCACAGCTGCAGTTTCAGACACCACTGTGAAACCTTGAGTGGGCAGCTCAGAGATGTTGCTAGCCAGTCACATCAGAACAGAGGCAAGAGCAAGCAGGTAACCCAGAGGGAGTCATGGGAAGAGGAACAGAAAATAAGATGCAGAGATGTGAGCATGGCATGGCCATTGAAGGAAGAGCTTTCTTAGAAAGCTGGGTCCAGGGATGGCAAGATGGCTCAGCACGGAAAAGCACAATGGTGACAGTCTGAGTTTGATCCTCAGGTCAAACATTATGGAAAGAAACAACAGATGACACATGTTGCCCTCTGCCCTCCACATGTGTGCCACGCCACACATGTATACAGATAATGTAAATAAATAAAATGTAATAAGCAAAATGTTTTAAAGAAAACGGGGCTCTGGAGAAGGAAGAAGTAGATGCTGAATTCGCTGATGAGCAAGAGCATCTATTCTATAAAGGACCCCAGTCTGTTCTCTCAAGTTTCTCACCACACAGAACTACATCCAGGCCTTGCAAGCAGAAATATCAACAGCTGGACACTACTGTGCTTCCTTTGCAAGAATGGGACAAAGAGACAACTAAGGGTGGCAAACGTGGGGTGAGGAGATGTGGAGAAATTTCCCCACTTCTTGGTTTTTTAGCGCATCACATTTGGGGTCCATCAACAGAGGAATAGATACAGAAATTGTGGTATATTTACACAATGGAATACGAGTCAGCAATTAAAAACAAGGAAACCATGAAATTTGCAGGTAAATGGTGGGAACTGGAAAAAGATCATCAGTGAGGTATCCCAGAAGCAGAAAGACACACAGGGTATATATTCACTCATAAGAGGATATTAGACATATAACATAGGATAAACATACTAAAATCTGTACACCTAAGGAAGCTAATCAAGAAAGAGAACTCTGGATAAGATGCTCAATCCCCATTCAGAAAGGCAAAGAGGATGGACATCGGAGGAGGGAGAAAACAGGGAACAGGACAGGAGCCTACCACAGAGGACCTCTGAAAGGCTCTACCCTGCAAGGTATCAAGGCAGATGCTGAGACTCATAGCCAAACTTTGGGAGATTGTAGGGAGTATTTTGAAAGAAGTGGGAGATAGTAAGACCTGGAGAGGACAGGAGCTCCACAAGGACAGCAACAGATCAAAAAGTTTGGGCACAGGGGTCTTTTCTGAGACTGATACTCTAGCCAAGGACCACTCATGGAGATGGCCTGGAACCCCTGCACAGAGGTAGCCCATGGCATTTCAGTGTCTAAATGAGTTCCATAGTAATGGGACAAGGACTGCCTCTGACAGAAACTGATCATCTTGCTCTTTGATCACCTCCCTCTGAGAGGGGAGCAGCCTTACTAGGCCACAGGAAGACAATGAGGCCACTCCTGATGAGACCTAATAGACTAGGATCAGAGGAAAGGGGAGAAAGAGCTCCCTTATCAGTGGACTGGGAGAGGGGTATGAGTGGGGAAGAGGGAGGATGGGATTGGGAGGGGAGAAGGGAGGGAGGTACAGGGGGATACAAAGTGAATCAACTGTAATTAATAAAAATAAATTTTTTTAAAAAGAATCTAAAATGCGAGGTGGGTAAGGAATCCAAAACCCCAATTCAGGCAGTGCTTAACCTTTCAGAGCTCCTGGCACTCAGGGAATTGCAAAACCTGACATCAGCCAATGCCTAAGTACGAAGGGTTCCTGAGCGCTCTCATCATCACACAATCTGATTTCCACGCACTGCCTTCCCTTCCTTCATCAAGAGCTGAGACTAGAAACTGCCCTGCAGAATGTTCCAGATGACTGCTTTTCAGACATAGTGAATTTCAAAAATATTACCAGTTAGCAAAAGACACATTATGGATCTTTAGCGCTGCCAGTTGGGGGAGAAATGTGTTGGGAGGCAGCACTGATAGCCATGAGCATTTGGGGGATAGCTGCGATCTCAGACAGAAAGTTAAGTGGCAAGCACGTTTCTGTGAAAGCTTTACATGATGGAAGTGTGGCCTTGGCCCTGCAGACCCCTGGGATTGCCTGGCTGGGTGGTAACAATGCTGGGAATGTGGCTGCACTTATCCTTCCTTCCCTCCACCCAGGAAAAGCAGGCAGCCAAGCCCACGTGGTCAGGATGAACTGCTTGTGCCCCTGTCATCACAGGAACCAGGGACTCAGGGAACCAGGGGTGACAGCGCTAGCAAGAATAGTTGCCGCAAAGACCCACCCACACTTGAAGGTGATAAGAATTTATGAGTTTGATGACACTTTTTGTTTGTGGTGGGTGGTGGTGGTGGTGGTGGTGGTGGTCATGGACATGGTGGTCATGGTAGTGGTTGTTTTGAGACAGGGTTTCTCTCACTTGGAAGTCCTAGCTTTCCTCAAACTCATGACAATCTTCCTACCTCAGCCCAAGTGCTGGAATGGCAGGCATAAGTCACCCTTCCCCGAGAGAGATTGATGGCCCGCAGTCATAATGTTGAAAACCCAGCAGATCCCTGGGAATGTTCTGCACACCTATACTGGGGCCCATCCCTGACAGTAGGGCACGCTGTGGAGGTCAAGAAGGAAGGAGTTGGGAAATAGGATCAAAGCAGTTGTCCGTAAGGCACAGACTCCTGTTTTCAGTTGACACTGAAGCATGGGTTATTCTCCCTTGTCTTCCCTAAAGCTGTCCCCACCTGAGGTGGGAAGGAGCAACCCAGCAGAAGTAGGCAACTGAAAGCTACTTGTGCATGTCTACTTCCCTTTACAAGGTCCAATCCTTAACACTCAAAAGTTTACAAAACAATTAGAAGAATGAGGTCAATGAGACGGTTCAGTAGGTTAAGGGTTTTGCCACCAAGATGGACCAACCTGAGTTCAGTCCCTAGTACCCACACAGTAGAAGGATAATTGGATCCATGTAAGTTGTCCTCTGACCTCCACACATGAGCCATGCTTCACATGTCCATATACAAACATCACACACACACACACACACAAAGTAAACAAACAAACAAACAAACAAAAAACATTTCATCTTTAAAGATGTAGAAGAATGATTCCTACTTTCACCAGTTGGAGAATTCTACTTGGAATTGCTTCCTCTGTTCAATTAAAATGACAATAAAGTCTCAAAATTCTTTCTACACTCTCTTTCCTGCAACCTTACTATTTTTGTTTCTTTCCTCCATCATCTATAGAAAGATAACTAAGCAGATAAAATAATGATGATACAGGACAGCCAGCGCAGCCAGTAGTCCAAGAAGAAGGAGCTCAGCCTGGGGATTACGGACAGAGCTGACTTGCCTATAATGTTATCCAGCAGCATAAGGGTGTGGTTGGAGAGTCTCAGTAGGAAAAGGATTATTGTGACAATTAAGCTGGTGGATTAAGTTGGCATCATGTTGGGTGATGCCAACAAGTGGCTGTGGTTCTCCCCTTCCCTTCAACCAGGCAATGTAGATACCATACTGTTGAGGCAGAGTTAACTTCCTGTGCTCAACTTTGTATTGTGTTTCTCCTGACAACACAGGAAGTTATGACACATGGTGATATTGGTGCTTATGGTCAGGAAACAACTGATAAACTTAGCTGTTTGAATGACCCTGAGAAAAGTAAGTAGCCAGAACAGTTGTCCCAAAGGCATGGGACTTAGGGGAATCAAACATGTTTGGGAGAAACAAGGATTGAAACCATAGAAAGTTAAGCAGACCTGCTGTGGTTAACTGGTCAACCTCCAACTTAGACACTGCTTTCCCTGACCCAAAGCCATGGGTGGGTATTATGCTTAGGATTGGTACTTTCAGTGTAGTTGCTTTTGTTTCCATGAAGTATAAAGTCCAACATACAGCCCACCACATCCCTACAGAAGCTATATTCACCCCTACATCTCCAGTGAGTGCATACATAGCCAGATAGCCTGCATGCCACCCCAGGTGTAGACACTTTAGAGATACGAGGAAGCACAAGCCAGCCGTCACCGCAGAGGCAAAAACTAGCTGCCTGGGAATTGAGGACCAGGAAAACTGGAAAGTTATTTTTCTGTTCCATTTCACCTCATAGTCAAATTATTGATTTTAATACTTTATTTTCACATGAGTTTACTTGAGCGACAGACACCACTCAGGTAGTGCCCATGAAGAGGAAATTAGATTCTGGTAATTAAGAATCCCATCCAGAGGTCGCAGGTACCACAGAGGATTAAAGCTGCTCACTCAAGTGATCACAGAAACTCTCAGGGGATTAGGACAGAGATTCAATAATTTCTTCCAGTTTCTTAAATTACACTTAAATTCTCGGGAAGGCTTAAGATCCGGCCCATTGGTTCCAAAAAGAGCTTCATTTAACTGTACTTCCATCATCTCAGGGTGAAGACCCAACTTTGAGTGCCATGCTGAGAAATAAAAATCCCTGATTATGGTGACAAGATTCAGAGAGCTCTTATAAGAAGGGAAAGGCCAGCTTCATAAAGGAAGGCAGGTAGACAGGCAAGGGATCTTTTCCTCACTCCACATCTTTGTCTTGTGGGCAGTCTCCATCGAAAGGTGACGCAAGCTATTGCACATGCTCACGGAAGTCCATGTGTCTAAAAGTAGAAGGTGCTCAGATACGTCAAAATCTACTGCCGAAAAATCTTCCAAAGTTCTTTTTGTTCATTTCCTAGGACTTTCTTGAGTTTTAACAGGTTCTTTCAGGGAGTGTCTGAAGCAATAGCATCTGTGCTGGTTTATTTCCAAAGCACCTCTGCTGCCCCCAAAATGCCTTGAAGGAGACTTACATCCCACCCACGTCTAGATGATGCCCACGAAGCACCAAAGCAAAACCAGCACCAGAAAGAAAAATCTCACCATCAGCCACAGAACAAATGCGTAACGTGGGCATCCAGCGTTTGTACTGGCTTTGCCTGGAAGAAACCCTGTTGCAGTGCTCTGCCCTCCAGATGCCACTCTCTGTGGTAGGAGGCGCACATGTACCTCTTTGCCGGAGTTCTCTGCCCTCGCGAAAGCACAACTCCTTGCCGGGAAGGTTCTTGTGTACCTCTTAGCCTGAGTGACATTAGAGTGCCCATGTTACCTGCTTGAGATCAGAGCACTGTGGAAAGGCAATGCTTGGACTCTCATCCCCATGTCCTATTCACCACCACACATTTGTTTCACACCTCTACTGCTGCTCACTCTGAGAGATTTCAGTTACTTTGCTTTTCATCTGCTTGTAGCCATATCTGGATTGTTGGTCCACCACTGCAGATATCTTTTGAATAACTAATATCCTCACTGACCCCAATGCACTAATTTTTATTATGTGTTCTCAGTGTTATAGAATTAATATTGAATGATTTTCTAATGCTAGCCTCAATTTATTTTACTCAAGAAATGGATTTCATGTAAATAGTTTTATATAAAAAATAATTCATTATGCTATAACCTTGTCTCATTTCCTTATGTCACTTCCTCTACAAGAGACTGTTGAGGAGAAAAGGAAATGGAGTTGAGGTCAGGCACTTACTTGAGGCAAGGAAAAAACAGCCTGCTCTTCCCTCCATTTTCTCATCCTACACTTTCCAGTTCTTCTCTATCCTGACCAGGCTTATACATGCCTAAGTACCAAGAAGATAACTCCCAGATCTGGCAGGGTAACATCCCCTGTGCCTGGAACAGTGCCTAGCGTGGACTGGGCTCTGCAGAAGTCACCTTCCCGGTCAAGTTGGGAGCAGACCATTTTATTCCCATGGTCTGTAGAGTTTGGAGTCTTAGTTACGTTGGTTCTTTTCTCAGCACAGGAAAGTTATTAAGAGTCATTCCATATGTGCACACAGATGGAATAAGAAAGAAGGTTCTTTTTTCATTAACCCCAGTAATTCTGTGGTTTATCAGGAGTGTTTAACCTCTAGTGCAGATGGTACGCTGTTTGAGGCTGCTTATCTGGAGCTTGTAAATGTCAGCATCTGGGAGTTTCTCATCACAAAGCGTTGAACAAATCAAAAATCATTTTGTTGTGTAAATGTGAATGTCCTCGGTTTTTCTACCAGCATGATAACTAAACCATAACTGACTTTTTACCTGGTATACTGCTTTGTCCAAAATAAATTCCCACTGGATGGATGGATGGATGGATGGATGGATGGATGGATGGATGGATGGATAGATGTGTGGGTGGATGAGTGGATAAATGGGTGGATGAGTGAGTGAATAGGTGGATGGATGGATGGATGGATGGATGGGTGAGTGGGTGAGTGGATGAATGAATTGAATGATGGGTGAGTGGGTATATGGGTGGGTGGGTAGATGAGGAATTTCAAAGACTTCAATGAGATCAGGTACTAAGAACCACATAAAGTGGGGCCTGAAAGACAAGAGTTAGTCAAGGGAACATAGTAAGTTGTGGGGAGATCAGAAACAAGAGGATTAAATAAACAAGATCCTGGAGGCCAGAAGATTCTGGCCTCTTAAAGGCCATCAGCCACTGGAATTCAATACCTGCAGATGTGAGCAAGAGTGTGTACCCAGCAGGAAGCTCATTTAATAGGTACCTACAAAAGGAAGGCAGACCCATACAAACAAAGGCCCCTTCCTGCCCAGGCAAACACCAGGGTGCCTTCCAGGCACAACCAGCTCAATACTGGGACTCTGTGTATAGCAGAGTTTCAAATCATTTGGAAAGGGAAGAAATGACCATATGTAATTTTATCCAAGATGCCTGTTGTCGAATGATGGGCATTGCTTCTTGTATCACAGACTTTTTAAAAAAATTTTCTGTCTCAATCAGAAATGTTACTACAGTGGAAGCTGATTTTGCCAACCGCATCTCTAACAACTACCCACAAATCCGGGAATCCTGGGGGTAGCCTTGGCTCTTCTTGATGTGTTAGGTACATTTTAGGAAACAGAGACGGTATAGGCCCAGGGAAGAAAAATCATTCCTGGTGACCAAGACAGCAGCCTATAGATGTGCTGTACACATTGAGCCAAAATGACACTAAAAGCTTAAAGCCACACCGGCCACAACTGGCACAGTTTTCTTTTGTCACTTGCAGAGTTTGAGACCTCCAAAGTGACAGCAAACATTCAATATCACCCACAGAATATAAATCACTGAGCTCCCTAGGCACAACCTCAAAACATTCCAAAGTATTATTCCTCGTGTGCAAATACTTGCAATCCAGCACACTGAAATATGTGTACTGTTTGCTCTAAGAGCAAGACTTGGAACAGCTTAAATATCAACTGAAGAACTTGATTTTGTGCCTGGGGATGTGGGTTAGCTGGAAGAATGCAGGAAGCTCTGGGTTCAAGCCCCAGCACCACAGAAATTGAGTGTAGTGGCACACACCTGTCATTCCAACTCTCAAAGAGGAACAGAAATTCGAGGTCATCCACAACTACATATGACCCCATTTCAAGAAGAAAAGAAAACCCAATTTTATAGAAAAAAAGTCCACATATTGTCCTCCCCCAAAAAAAATCTGTCACAGTTCTGATAAAATTAGATTCTTGTTATTACTTACTCATCTGTGTGTCCTAAAAATCATCAAAAACCTCTTGGCAGCTGAGTAATAAATAATGCTAGAGAAGAATATACATTCTGTGTTGTCTATCCCATTCTCTCAAGAGAAAAAAAAGACTCCTTTTTTCAGGTGCTTGCACACAGATCTATATTATATGATTGGAAATTAATTACTCAGAAAGCAATCAGAAAACAATGAGGGGCTTGGGAGATGGTTCAGTGGGTAAGTAATTACTGGAGAACCTGAGTTCTATCCGTGGAACACACATTAAAAAAAAGCCATGCATGGTGGCCTTCATTTGGAACTCCAGGCCTGGGGAAGCAGAGACATGAAGACCCCTGGGACTTGCTGGTCATCTGGCTTAGTCTATTTAACAAGTCATGAAGAGACTCTGCCTCTTCCCAAAGAAAAGACAGACAGTCTCTGAGGAACAGTAGCTGAGGTTTGCCTCTGCCTTCTACATACACATTCGAACATACCTGTACACCCAAATGCATATGGATGACTGCACACACACAAGCACACACAAGCACACACAAACACACACACACACACACACACACACACACACTGAGATACCACCACACATCCATTAAAGTGCCAAATTCCAGAACATTAGCAAACACCAAATGCCGAGGATGCAGTAAAGAAAAGAAAAGAAGCTCACCTGTTATTGCCAGGAATGCAAAATGGCACTATGGAAAACAGTATGGCAGATTCTTACAAACCTATATATATATTCTTACTATAGGATTCAACAACGTTGCTATTTACCCTAAGGAGTTAAAAACTTGTGCCCACACAAATGTCTGCACACTAATGCTATAGTAACTTTATTTATAATCACTAAATCTGGAAAGAAAAACAAATTGCCTTTAAAGGGTGAAGGGATAAATAAACAGTAGTATGTTCAGACAATCAAATATGACTCACCACTAAAAGCACATCAGCTATTGAGCCATAAAAACGACATGGAAGGAACTGAAATGCATATTTCTAAGTGACAAGAAGCCAGCGTGAAAAGGTTCCATCTATGCCAGTGGCTGGAAAAGACAAGCTGTGGAGATGGTGAAAAGATAGCTGGTTGGCAGAGGTTAGATGGGGGGGGGGGGTTTGAACAGGCAGAGCACACGGAATTCTTAGGGAATGAAAGGGCTCTGTGTGATGCTGTAAGGCTCAACACTTGTCTAGCGGTTGCATAGTGATGCTCTCTGGGAGATGATTGGAGCACAGCATTTTTCATCCTGGTGCAAGACGCTGATAAGGAAGAAGGCATGGAGAAACTGAAGGAACAGAGGAACCCCTTCATGTTCCACTCTATCTTGATGTTAACCTAAAACTTCTCTGAAACAGAGTCTGTTTCAAAAATTGAGTACCTAACAAGATTATACTAGAGCTGTCAGCATAAAATTCAGTGATGGGAAATAAACCTCAAGAAGTGCAATAATGGTCCGCCTGATACTCACGCTAGACTCTAATTAGTCACCTAAGTATTCAATCAGCAGAACTAATGAACCCTGAGGATGAAGGAGAAGAGGGAATGAAGAAGGGAGGAAGGAGCAGGAGAGAGAAGAGATCAAAGGTTGTCTATAAAGGGTTAATTTTCTTAACGACTTTATGCTGTACATTGATATTCTGTGTTCCATATTGTTATTCTATTTTGCATTTGATAGCATAGATAAGTTCTTCTATTTGCCATTAGTGTCCACTGTAAGTGTCATCTATTCAAGTCTGGTGCATCCTGTGTGGAAGACAGCTATCCCTCTCTGCTGGCAGCAGCTAGTGTTCATGATTTTTACCTAGTTACTTAATTTTTCTCATCTCGCTGGACATTCAAAAGTTGTCACTTCTGCGTTCCTATATGTTAATTTTAATGCAACAAAACTACTCAGCTCCTCCATCTTTATCTTTAAAATGTGTACACATGGTATTGAAAATTTTTCTGGCTTGTTCAGCTTTTGTACAGTGATGTCATATTATACCAAGAGGAATAAGCTTTCTGACAAATGCTAGGTATATACTAGTATTCAGGCCATGTGGCTCACGTTCCATGGTTTTTAAAGATTGTTTTGTTTGTGTATGTGTGCATGCATATATGCATGTGGGTGCCTATCAAAGCCAGAAGACTGGATACCGTGGAGAAGCAGGAACAGGTGGTTAAGACCTACCTGATGTAGGCACTGGGAACTGAACTTTGATCCTCTTCAAGGGAAGTACTTGCTCCTAACTGCTGAGCCATCCCTCCAGCCCCAGGTCCAGTGTCTTTAAATAGGAGATTGACACAGCACGCTGGCCTGAAAATGAAGTAGACAGAGGACCCTGCAAAAGAACCATCTCTATGAGATGACTGACTCAGACACTTCCACCAATACCCATAACATTTAAAGTGCAAACCTGCTTCCCCATCTGCTAAGCACCTTGCTTACACTTGGCCTCCTTCTTTTCTTTTTTTTTTATTTTTTTAATATTAGTTACAGTTTGTTAACTTTGTATCCCTGCTGTATCCCACTCCCTCTTTCCCTCTCGATCCCACCCTCCCACCCTTATCTCCTCCCTGCCCCTTTCCAAGTCCACTGATAAGGGAGAACCTCATCCTCTTACATCTGATACTGGTTTATCAGGTGTCTTCAGGACTGGCTGCAAAGTCCTCCTCTGTGGCTTAGCAAGGCTGCTCCTCCCTGGGGGGGGGGGGGGGTCAAAGAGCCCTTGGCCTCCTTCTTTAATTTAGTGACTGCAACAGTGTGAAAAATTGGAGTTTTACACACACACACACACACACAACACTACACTACGAAGGGGCAGGGTTCAGGGCTTAGAATTCACAGTCAGTTCAGCAAATAGCAGGAACAGCCGTGACTGCAGAATGTGACAAAAGGAGCTGCAACAGTGGCTACCACTGTGAGAAAAAAAAATGGGAGAATGTCAAGGAGCCATCTCCTGGCATGTGAGCCACCTTCAGTGGGCTTGGTCATTCCTCCCTGCAGAATGAGGGAAACGCAGAGAACAGCAGTGGGTAAAGGGAAAGTGAGGTCTCCACAAGTCCCCACAGCATGCCCTAAGCTCTTAAAGTGTAGATGCAGGGCAAGTCAAATGTGTCATTGAGTTCCCAGGCATCAAAGGATGAACTGAGACAATGAGCCCAAGCCAGGGTAGAACTAAGCCTCTAGTGCTTAAAGTAATTCAAAAGTTCGAAAAACTGTTAATACCAAGAAACGTATTTGCATTTGGGTGATACACCGAAATACACCTCATACCAAACTCTGAATTTCAGAATCAAGCACAGCATAGGCAAGTTAAGAGGCAGAGCAAATTACAGCATTTGTCCCTACCCAAGATCTCCCTTTCCCAGGTTCTGATTATACACACTCAGCCAGTAACAGTCTAATCCACTAAACTGAAACTACTAGAAATAAATAATACACTGTAAATAAGGTTCATAATACATATAACTATCATATTATTGTTATTGATCTATTTTTAGATGAAAATATTTTCCCTAACTTACACATTAAACATTATTATACATATATATAAAACTATATAGTATTATGGGACTGGGGAGGTAGGTCAGTTGGTAAAATGCTTGAACAAATACAATGACCAGAGATCTGTTCCCAGAGCCCACATAAAAACCCAGGGACGGCAGTATGCAACTGAAATATGAGTTCTGGAAAGGCAGAGACAGCCTGGTTCTTGGAAATTCTGACCAAGCAGCCACTGAGGGTTTGGACTGTATCCCCCTGGGGGAGAGGAATGTTACCATCGCTGAGTGACTTTAAACAAATGTAAAAATAAATAAATTCTGTTTTCTCACAATTTGTTTCCCAGAACTAAATGGTAAGAAGCAGCCAGGTTGATTCGTTGCTAGAATCCCCAGGGAGAACCTGCTCCAGGCCTTTCTCTTCACACCTGGTAATAGCCTCCCATCCTTTCTGTCTCCTGGCATGTACCTGCATCCTTCCACCCTTGCTGTCACATGGTTTCCCTTGGGTGCCTAGCATCTAGGGATTAGTAATTCCAGGGTAAGGTAAGAGACCCAGCAGATGGCCGTATCACACACTGGCTACATGTTAAAAACACCTGGACAGGTTTGCATGCAGGGAAGTGCCTGGTAGAATGAGGCTCTCCTCGTGCTGACAGTCGCCTTGACAGAATAACCTAGTAGACAAGCCTCTGGGCTCACCCCAATGCAGGTGGCACCATTCCCTGGACTGGCATCCTAGACTACATAATCAAACTGAGCACTAGCAATTGTCTCTCTCTTCTTCCTGACAGGAGAAGCAGTGTGACAAGCTGCCCCATGCTTCTGCTATCATTCCTGTCCTGAAGGGCTGTACCCTTAGACTGTGAACTGAGTAAGCCCTTCATTCCTTAAGTTGCTCTTGTTGGACACGTTATCATAGCAACAGGCTTACAACAACAGGAGCCAACAGAACGCTGTAGCAGAAGGGTCACTGCCTAGGTGATGTCAGTAAGCAGTCTAGTCAGGAGTTATGGGTCAGAGAACTCTGAAGGACTCACAGCCTAGGATTTACCCATTGCTCAGAAATCAGCCCATGCTAGGCAAGCACTTTAGCAGCTGGCTTGTGTCCTCAGTCCCTCTAGGTGTTTTCTCAATCCATTAAAATTGGAAATCAAAATTTACCATTATAGAAGGCGAATAATAATAATACACAAAGAAAATCACAGAGAAATTGACATATTAAAAAAGATGAGAGAGGCTGGAGAGGTGGCTTGACAGTTAAGAGAGCCCAGCAGTTAAGAACGCTGACCGCTCTTGCTAATGGCCCTGCAGTCTGCCTAGAAACTCCCGAGTAGGCACGCTCAGAGGTTTGTCTGCCAGGTGAGTCTGCCAAGATGACTGTCAGTGTTAGGAGAGTCTCGTGAGGTTCAGTTTTCAATACCTACACTGGAGTGGCTCACAACTATCTACATAACTCTACTTCCAGAGGATATGACAACCTCTTCTGGCCTCTATGGACACACACACACACACACACTTTTTAACAAGTAAAAATAGTAATAGACACACAACATCCTGAAGGGGATGCTGAGAACATAATCAAGACTCATCACAGCAGAGGGGCTGGCCAAAGAGAGGAATGGTCTGTGATTCCGGTGGTAAGTGGGGGAGGAGGATAAGGAAGCGTGCAGTTCTGGTGCAGGGTAACAGCAGCTTTAAATGCACTCAGCAGAAGAGTGCACTTGTCTATGAGGGAAGAGATGAGATTGTTCTCTGAGAAAGACCAGGACAGCTGTTGGGCTGGGGAGATTCTAATGGGAGATGATGGTTGCAACTAGTGTCCTCAAGACTGTCATTATATCAGAATTTAGCCAGAATCAAGGGTTCATCTAAGATGTTCAAACTAAGAACGGAGCATCAAGTGACTCGTCACAAACCAGGGACAGCCTGTCAACACCAAGGAGCCCCTCAATGTCAGAAGTCCAGAGTTTGAAATATCATCATCATTTCAAATTTTTACGTCATGACATTTCTCCCCTTTTGCTTTTTATCCTGAAATACAGATAACAAGGGACGCTCCTTCCCACAACTCCACTGTGTCCAAAGAGCGTTACATAGCTTCCCTAGAATGCAGGGTTGTGAGATTCACTTTTGCAAATGTGCCTGGACTCTTGAACATCACGATGAAAAGAAAGTCATTTAGGTAGATGCTGATCCAAAGAAGGTAATATGTAAGTACTGCAAAATTAAAGCCAAACCACAGTTGAAAGCCAACCTCAATGAATTCCATCTTACCCTCATTCTACTGGAACCAAACTTCAGACTCTTTTTTCTTTTTTTTTTAGATTTTATTTATTTATTATGTATGCAAAGTTTTATCTGCATGCACAACTGTACGCCAGAAGACGGCACAAGATCTCATTACAGATAGTTGTGAGCCACCATGTGGTTACTGGGAATTGAACTCAGGACCTCGGAAAGGCAGGCAGTGCTCTTTTCCTCTGAGCCATCTCTTCAACCCCAACTTCAGACTCTTAAGTAGTAATAAATACTGGTTAAAGAACTCATTGAGTTTGGGATGGCTTGTTGCCCAGTTGCTTATGGATAGGCCACTTGTAAAACCTCTACTAAAGGCTGTCATTACAAAAATTTAAGAAAATTAAAAACTGCAGATTATTCTGCAAAAGAATAGCTTGTAATACTAAATAAAATCATTTGTTTTCCATATTTTAACCTTATGTAACTCAAAAACTTTTTAAAACACTTTCATGAGTCCCCTCATATGTTCCCCTCAAAATAAATCAAGGTTCTAGAGACAGAAAGTCTAGTACTTAAGTGCTGTGTGTTTGTAGAGAGACCAAGCAGCGTACTAGCCCAGACTCCTGCTGACAATGAAGCCAGGTAATGACTTTAGAAGCCCAAAGTGCACAGTATTCTCGGGGTGTGAATGAGTATAAGCCGCCATTTCTTCCTGGACCAAGTTATCTCACCTTCTTTAAGATTTTGTAGCACTTGGAAGTTCATGCCTTGACCTTCACTTCTGTGTTTTTCCATAGTCAATGCTACTATATTCATGCTCCCCAGCTCCTGTCCATCAGCCAAGCAGCAGTTACAACTGCCAGTGTGTTCAGCTCTGTGATAAACATTACAGCAAAAATCCCAAACAGGATGATATTACTGCCATGTGTGGAAACACATGTTGGGGATCCCAGCACTTAGGATGCTAAGGCTGAAGAACTGTGCGTTCTAGGAGGCCTGGACTATGTAGCAAGTGTGAGACTAACATAGGCTACACAGAAAGATGTTATGTTGAAGGCAAGAAGAAAGAAAGCTCTTGTCCTGACTTTCCAGGGACACTGAAGATTAAACCGTCAAAACAAAATGAACATGGTAACACATATCCTTTATCTCAACACTCAAATGACAGAGGCAGGCAGATCTCTGTGAATTTGGGTCCAACTTGGTCTACATAGCAAGTACCAAACCAGCCAGACATGGTGAGACCCTGCCTCAGATAGATAGATAAATAAATAAATAAATAAATAAATAAATAAATAAATAAATAACCAAATAAGCAAGCAAACACACACAATAAAGACATCCAAATGTTTTCTCCAAGAAATATGCTACTTCTGTAAATAGCTGGCTATTTACTTCCTTTCCAGAGACTCTTCACTCTAGCTATACACGGAAATATGAGTTTTAAGAGAGAGAGATGTCCTCATCTCATTCCCAGGCATTCTGTTATAATTGTTCTAGGCTGAGGTCTTGACTTAAAGTGTTTTTCAATCTCCTCAGGAGAATGATATGAATCTAGGAACCATGGCTGCTGCTATGGGTATATACGGCTGTCAGAACTGAAGAGAGATGATTAGGGGAAGGCTTTCCGGGAGGCGCAAATCTTGACTCAGTGAAAGATGTGCTTGGGCTGAAATTTCATAAGAAAAATAATGATGAGTTCAACAAAGCCTGGAAACTGAGTGAGAGAGAAGAGAGATGAACAACAGATGAGCAATCACCCTGGGATGGGGAGGAGGAAGCTGTGTGAGTTGTGCACAGGCACAAAACCTTCCCACAGATCATCTCTCCCTGGTCATCCATGAACAATTACTTGAGTCTTACTCGAGTCTCAGTTTCTCGCACTGTAGATCATACTACACACTTACCTCTCTAGCTAAGCCAAAGGGTCCACTAGCCACATTTACAATGACTTCATCCATCTGCAGTGTCCAGCAGAGACTAGAAATGACTTCCTCCTCAGATGACAGAAAAGAATGAGTAACACATGCTGTCAGTCCTGCCAGATCCTATTACCATTTCAATTTTGTCTGGGACTTCTCTCCTTACATGTACCATGCTGGCCATGGATTTAAGCAGCCCAGCATCTCACCACATCAGAAATGGAATCTGATAGAACAGAAACATGAAACAGAGACACTCTGACTGAAAGAGACAGCAAAGACACCTAACATATCCCATTGGCCAGAGTTCATCTTCAGTGCCAGAAAAGTTAAAATTCTCTACCATCTTCAACAATCTATCCATCCTCTCCCGCTGCGGCTGATTTTAGCCATCTCCCACCTGATGCACTGCCCCAACCGATAGAACCTTCACTTACTTAGAGGAGGATTTCCTCCCCAGCTCTGAGCTTTCCTTTCCTGACATTCCCCCACCCCCAGCAACACATGCATCAGCCACGCTATGCCCCGCAACCTTCCTAAGTCGCAGATGCTATCTCTTGTTTTGCATTTATGCTGTGAGAAAGACATTGCCCCGCTGACATCGTTAGAGGCCTCAATGAATGAAGTCTGTTATCCAGGCTGCAAAGCCATCTGGACTTTCTGCTGAAAAGGTTGGACATGGTTTTAGGCAAGATTTTTATCACATCTGACAGGGGAAAGTAGTCTTGAATGCATTACCATCTTCCAAGGTTGGTGTCAGATATTTTTTCCCCTTGTCAGTTGCAAAACAAAGAAAAAAAAAAAAAAACCAACAAGATGACAGACAAAAGGAGTGGAGGATGAAGATACACATCTCCAGAGAGGTGTCGTCAAAGGTAACGGAGTATAAACAACAAAAAAATAAATTAGTTTTGGTTTTATCAGAAACTGGACAGCCTTCTTCTGGCATATTTTATCTGGCATTCCTGCACCTTTCCAAGGAATGCCCTTAAAATGCAAAAAAAAAAAAAAAAAGAAAAAAAACTGAGATGCACACAGCAAAGGCTGAGGTTTGCTTCTATCAACAGTTTTTTATTACACAGAAGCAAGAAAAGCATGAGTAAAGCAGGCCACGTGAAAATGAAATTGCTTCATTGGTACGAAGTCTCTCCCTCTCTTCCCCCTTCCTGCTCTCTCTCTCTCTCTCTCTCTCTCTCTGTCTCTTTATCTCTCTCTGTCTCTCCCTGTCTCTCTTCTCTTTCTCTCTCTCTCCTTTCCTTACTCTCTATTCTAAAATGGTTCGACTTACAGTGGAAGAACTCTAGCAGTATGAGTTTCTGTGAGTTTCCCTCTCCCCTCTGTGGGCTGGACCTCAGCTGTTAGAAGTATTTCCTTAATAAGAGCCTTGTTTGATGCACAGTGCACCTAGTTGCATGCATCTCAACCTCTCTAATATTTACTGTGGTGCACATGAGTCATAGAACACCCCAGGAAGTGGGGATCCTCAGATTGCTGTCTTCTATCTCCTGAAGAACACAATGTCGTCAGCTACCTCTATTGACTGCACTTTGAACTGTGAAATAATCACAGGATCCAAAGGGATTTCATTGTGGTAGACAAATACCAGATTTTTTTTCCTGCTGAAAACTCATATGAATAAAATAGCTGTTCACATTGTATCTGCAATCAAGAAGCAAATAAATGAGTTAGAAAAAATGGCTCATGGTTAAAAGACCAATTCCCAACAGCAACATCAGATAGCTCACAACTGCCTGTGGCCAGCTTCACGGAGATCTGATGCCTCTGGCTCACACATGTGCACATACTCACGCATAGATACACATATACATATTTTAAGGTAAAATAAATCTTTTAAAAAAAGAAGAAGCAGAGAGAGATGTATACTGGTGCTCAGTACACTTTCTCCTTTTGATCCAGGACAGGCTCCAGCCTGTGGAATGGTACCCCTGCATTTAGAGTTCGTTTTCCCACCTCAGTTTCGCCAGCCTAGAAAATCCCTCATAGACATGTCCACCATGCCTTCTGAGGTGAGTCTAGATTCTTCCAGGTGGACAGTATTGACCTTCACCATGTCTCTGCATGTTACAGCTTAAGAAGATGGCTCTCTGGCGGAGAAGAATTTCACCTAAACACACTGATCTAAACAAAGAGGATAAATAGGAGCTTCATGTCTGCTAATCTTTTCTATGATTATAGGAGTGAAAAACAAAGCACTCCTTTCCTTGAAATTATCTTTTTCTTTAATTTATTTATTTATTCACTTTACATACTGATCACAGCTGCCTGCCCTCCTCTCGTCCCAGTACCCCCTCATACACACACTTCCCACCTCTTCCCCTCCCCTGGATACTAACCTTCCAGGCACACCAAGTTGCAGCAGGACTAGGCACATCCTCTCCCACTGAGGCCAGACAAGGCAGCCCAACTAGGGGAAAGAGATCCAAAGCACACAACAGAGTCAGAGACAACCCCTACTCCAGTTGTTAAGGGAACCGCATGAAGAACAAGCTCCACATCTGCTACATATGTGTAGGGGCCCTATGTCCAGCCCATGCATGCTCTTTGATGGTTCAGTCTCTGTGAGCTCCCATGGACCCAGATTAGTAGACTCTGTAGTTCTTCTTGTGGTATCCTTAACCCCTACAGCAACCTCAGTCCTTGCCCTCACTCTTCCATGAGACTCCCTGAACTTTGCCTATTGTTTGGCTGTGAGTCTTTGCATCTATTTCCATCAGCTGCTGGATGAGGCCTCTCGGAAAAGTTATGCTAAGTACCTGTCTGCAAGTATAGCAGAATACAGTTAATAGTGTCAGTGGTTGGCTTTCTCTCATAGTATGGGTCTCAAGTTGGGCCATTGGTTTGACATTTCCTCAATCTCCACTCCACTTCTTATAGGCAGAAAAATTTGGGGGCTGAAGGCATGGGTTGGTGTCCCCCTCCTTCCACTGGAAGTTCCACCTGGCTACAGGAGGCAGACACTTCAGGCTCCATATCTCCTGCTTCTAGGAACCTCAGATAGGGTCATCCCCATAGACTCCAAGAGCCTCCACCATCCCAAGTTTCTAACTTGTACCAGGGAAACCCACACTCATTAAAATTCTCCTTCACAGCCCCCCTTTGTTTCCCTTCCTACCCCCTCTCCCACTTAGTTCCCTCCCTCCATATACTTCAGCTGTCTAGTTTATTTCCCCTTCTGAGTAATATTCAAGCATCCTCCTTTGGGCCCTCCCTGTTACTTAGCTTTTTGGGATCTATGGATTGAAACATGGTTATCCTGTACTTTATGGCTAATATTTACTTATATTAGTACATAACATGTGTGTCTTTCTGAATCTGGATTGCTTCACTCAAGATGATATTTTCTAGTTCCAGCCATTTGCCTGAAATTTTCATGATTTCCTTATTTTTAATAGCTAAGTAGTATTCCATTGTGTAAATATACCACAGTTTCTTTATCCATTCTTTGGTTGAGGAACATCTAGGTTGTTTCCAGGTTCTGGCTGTTAGTGTCACAAGTATCCTTGTGGAATGGTGGAACATCTTTTGGGTATGTACCCAGGAGTGGTATAGCTAGGTCCTGAGGTAGAATTAGTCCCAATTTTCTGAGAAATTGCCAAGTTAATTTCCAAAGTAGTTGTACAAGTTTACACTCCCATCAGCAATAGAGTCGTGTTTTTCTTGCTTCACATCCTCACTAGCATGTGCTGTCACTTGAGTTTTAAACTTAGCCATTCTGGTGGGTGTAAGATCAAGATCTCAAAGTCATTTTGATTTGCATTTCCCTGATGACTAATGACATTGAGCATTTTTTAAGTGCTTATCAGTGACTCGAGATTCCTTTGTTGTGAATTCTGTTTACCTCTGTATCCCATTTTTAATTGGGTATTAGGTTTGTTGGTGTCTAATTTCTTGAATTATAGATAGATAAATAGATAGATAGATAGATAGATAGATAGATAGATAGATAATCAGCTCACTGTCAAATGTAGAGTTAGTGAAGATCTTATCCCATTCTGTAGGCTGCCATTTTGTCTTATTGACAATGTCTAATGTCTTACAGAAGCTCTTTCAGTTCCTTGATCTTAGAGCTTGATCTGTTGTTATTTTGTTCAGGAAGTTGTTTCCTGTACCAACCAATGTTATTAGATTTAGTGTGTCCAGTTTCATATTGAGGTCATTGGTCTGCTTGGAATTGAGTTTTGTGCAGGGTGATAAATATGGACCTATCTGCATTCTTCTACATGCAGACTTCCAATTAGATCAGAACTATTTGTTGAAGATGCTGTCTTTTTCCACTGTATAGTTTTGACTTCTTTGTCAAAAATCAGGTGTCCATAGGTGTTCAGGTTTATTTCTGGATCATAATTTGATTCCATTAATCAACCTGTCTGTGTTTATGCCAATACCATGCATTTTTTTATTACTACTGCTTTGTAGTACAACCTGAAATCAAGGATGGTGATACCTTCAGAAGTTCTTTTATTGTACAGAATTATTTTGGCTATCCTGTGTTTTTCAATTTTTCCATATCAAGTTGAGAATTGCTCTTTCCAGGCCTGTAAAGAATTGTGTTGGAATTTAGATGAAATTTGCATTGAATCTGTATATTGGTAAAATGGCCATTTTTATTACATTACATTAATTTATTACATTAATCCTACCAATCCATGAACATGGGAGTTCTTCCCATCTTCTGATATTATCAATTTCTTTCTTCAGAGACTTGAAGTTCTTGTCATACAAGTCTCACACTTGCTTGTTTAGAGTCACACCAATATACTCTATATTATTTGTGGCTATTGTGAAGGATATTGTTTCCCTAATTTCTTTCTCAGCCTGTTTATCATTTGTATACAGGAGGGCTACTGATTTTTTTTATTTATCTTGTATTTAGCCACTAGTCCTGGCAGGACTCCTCAGGAAGGCAGGCCTAGCACTGAGCCAAAGGGAAGAGCTTAGAGAACAGTGTGCAACTCACCTCTGCCAGCTGTGCTCCAGGGGACCCAGCAGACAAGGGATTGTGGGGGAGGGTCTAATCTGGATATTCTTGGGGCCAACAGACCTCCTTTGGAAGGCAGGCAGAGCCGTGGGATGGACTCGGAATTATCTTTTGAAGCAACTGTAAAGCACAAGACAGACCATGAATATTTATATGAAAGCTAGTTATGACTGCATAGACAAGTGCTTTGGATTTTGGAAGAAAATACCATAGTACTGTGTAAAATTACAGAACTGTGTGCAAGCCTTTTCCTGGAGAAATGAAAATAGCTATTTGCCCCACATAGGAACCAGAACCAAATACAGAAACTGTATCACCAAAGTACAATTTGTCAAACCAAGCTTATTAGAGTTACTTACAGGCGCATGCGTGACTCAAAAGCAGCTGGGTCGCAGGATATTGCGCCCTAACATGATCACAGCTCATTAAAACTGCATCCCTGGAGCTTTCTGTGTGACTTACAGGCAACTACCCGATCAGAGAGTTGCCTCCAGGCAGCAGGGCTGATCATAGTGTCTCATACTCTGGCAGCTGTTTACTTCTCCATTGACCTTGGGGGGAGGCCTTGTGAACCTTGTTAGTTTCAAGAACTTCTTGAGACTTGTGAATTGTTTACTTCCTGAATTTCTGGAGCCTTCCCTCTCCTTTCCGAAGTGATTGTTTCAATTTGGAGGAAATTTCTGTGCATGCACGCGCACACACACACACACACACACACACACACACACACAATGCCCACAGGGATTAATAATGAAATTCCAAGAACAGGGAGCTAGTAACTCATTGAAACTGACAGAAAGAACATGCTGAGACAGAAACAAGACAAGAGTTCCTGACCCTACTCTTAGGCTGGAGGGAAAGGTGCAAGACCTAAGGAAATCTGAGTAAGTGAAGTTACTGGGTCTCAAACGACAGGTCACTGCAGTTTGGCCTGGTGGGAATAGATAACAAGGGTCATAAAAAAGGTTGCCCTGGTGGTGGCTGATGGTGAAGGGAAGAAATGGGTTAGAGGCAGAAGAGAAGCTAGCTGACACAACGTAGATATTGTGTTATTCGCTTCCTGTTACAGATCTGTTTCTGTAAGAAGATGGGTCCCAAGCACTTACTCAGTTTCCATAGTAACCCGTCTTGGTTTTCTGGCCCTTTTGTGAAACTATTAAGGGGCAGCCTGAGAGTCTCATAGCTGGGTCAGTGATTCTTCCTTTGCTGGCAGTGAGCTTGTGTGAAATCCCTTCACTTGTGATTGGAACATTTTGACCAATTAATACCCAAGCTAGTGTCTGGTCTTAGGCATCCCTGGGTTTTCAGTTAGATACAATTTATTTTAAAGAGTCCAGGGATGGGCTGAAAAGAAGGGAAACCTGGAAAAGCTTCATGCATGCAGAGACAGTTCAGCTCCTACCCTTGAGGAACCCCTTCAGCTGATGTTTTGTTCCCTCTTGGAGTGAAGTAGAAGCTGCCTGCAGAGTTAAGATGTGAGTAGGTTGTTAGGCTCCAGAGTAGGGAAGGCCACAGTGTTCACAGAAAAACAACATTTTTTTATTAGCCTGTACCTACATCCTGGTATCCTAGTAGCATGAAAAGACAGGAAGGGGCCCAGACATCAGCAGAAAACAAATACTGGCCACCCTCCCACCTCGTTCAGCCAGGGATATGCATGATGCAGAGGTCCTGAGAGTCCCATTGTAAAAGATCGCTGTTGGCTCAGGACATCCCAAGACCAAGTTCTCACTCAGCACAAAGGAGATTTATTTGCCCCAGAGATACAAAGAACAGGGAATATGAGACAAAAACAGGAGGTAGAGGATAGAGAAGAAGGGGAAGGGAACAAGGGAGAGGAGAAGGGGGTATTTGTCCTTGAGTGAGACAAAGGACTGCATCTGGATACGGGAGACACACTTGGCCCATTGGGAAGCAGCAATTTATAAAGATAAAGGGGGAAACCCCACATTAATAGAAGGTATTTAATTTTAATCGGACAGATTAATTAGGTGAGCAAAAGGGGGCTTTTGATTAATGGACTTCAGAACTTTGCTAGCTGAGCCTTGGTAGTCAGCCTCAGGAGGAGGAAGTGGCCAAATAAGAGAATAGATCTTGGTGGCTAGCATTAGGGATGTAACCTAACGTTTTTTTAGCAAGGCGAAGGGAATCGAGGTGAAGAAATAAGCCTGTCAGAGCCATGCTTGCAATACTCAAGCTAGCTAGAGTCCCTTCATCAACTTCATAAGGCGTCTCCTGGACACATGAGTTGCTCCTCTGCAGACACTAGGAACCGGAAGGGCCCTGGAGCTTGAGCTCTTCCTGTTTGTACCCTTTGGCAGTTTTCCAGAGTGGCACAAAGCCATTCCCTGGCTGAGAAGGCCTAAAGGCTCAGCACTTTCAGCAGAAACAAGGGTACTTTACTCTTCTTCCTGAGTCCACCAGACACTTACTAATGCATATGGCAGAGTCAGAAAAACCAAAGCCAGGGCCTTGTGGGAAACAAACCAACTCTTTCACTGCAGAGAGAAAGTTCTTAACGGGTACTTTCAGAGCAGTTCTAGTCTGAGGTCTATGTGTCTTTGCTGAAAGTTGGTGATTCCTGAAAACTCTGTCGGACATAGTAATTTGCACTAAGGGACTCCCACATGAGACAAAGCCATGCCTGGCAGATGACAATGAGACTTGTGAAAGTTCTGATGCATTAACCACCTTAAAACGGTTTTCATGAGGTTTCCGGAGGAGACAAGGGAGGGGGCTAGAGCTGCTCCACTCCCCCACCACACACACACAAACACACAAAGTTTGCAAAGGCTACCAGGACATTAATGTCTCCTTCCCCTACCCCTTCTAGACAAGCTGGAAAATGAACAACATGGTGTGTTGTTAAAGAGCCATTTAAACACAACAGTGGCAGAACCCTCCTTTCTGGGTGTAAAGACATCTGAGCCTCAAGAGGAGCTAGTGGTGAATGCAGGGAAAACACTTCCTCTGGAAACCTTGTCCTGCGTGTCTAATAGGAGAGCCATGCCGCACCATATAATGCTCCAAAGTTCTGCAGGTGCAGGAGAATTGGACACACCTCTACAGGAAAACATGGACTCTGTCCTCGATCGTTGCCCATCCCAGCTGTTCTCCCTGGGCCCTCCCAAGTCTAGACACCCATCTCCAGAGGACTTGGTTCATACTCTACCAGAAGCCAGCCTCACTTCATATGTGTTCTAAATAATTTTCCCTATTTTATTGAATTCTGTGACCCACCGTAGCCCTTAATAAATACGGATGTCGTCACCCTAACAGTTGTTGCATCAGATGGAAAAACAAATCATCTGGATCAAGATAAGACATCACAAGGATGACGTATATTTTTTCTTGCAGTCTGGGAGGAAGGGGAGCATAAGCCAAAGCCAAAAGAAGTGTTGTCCACAGGTATGGATAGCTGTGATATGTCTCTGCTATGCTCTTGCCGTGACTCCTAGAAATGTTTGATAATGACCCTGTCTGATAATGACCCAGATGTCATGTTTAGAAATGGTTTGCTACTTTAATCGTCTGCGCTTCTCTCTGGAGCCTAGTTTCAGAATAAAGAAAAGATATGGGGGGAGGGGGTGGCAAAGTCATGAGTGAAGAGGTCCAAGAGCCTTTTCTTTACAGCATCTAACAGTCAGTACAACACTGGCTTTGACGGTGGTTTTTCAAAGCAGACATCCCTAATTATTTGGCCAGTAGCTAAAAATGTGAACCACATCTGGGAACACGCCTCCCAAGGGAAGCTTGTTCTTGGGGTATTCATAAATGCTTCCTCTTGTTTATGTCTTTTTCAATCCAGCTGAACACAAACAACTATGAATCAGCCCCAAACTGAGGGCCTCATCTGTTATCCCCATTGTATGAGCACACTAATGTGAGTTTAAAGATTCTAATTAAACCCGCACTCAAAATCTTCTCAAGCAGATCAAAAAGCATCGGCTTGACAAAACCAGAAATATTACTGCCTTCCAATGTGGATTCTACGAGCTGTGTTGTTATAGCCTTCTCCAAAGTTGATTACTAAAGCAATAGCTACTGTTAATGTGTGTGAAAAGATTTGTGGAAATCCAAAATCATGAACAACTGCAAACGTACTTTGTCAACAGGTAGACAGGCATGTAGTTGTGCACAAAATCCACATATCTTGCCTTCTCTAGGTACGAGGCATTGGAGCTCTTAACTTGGGCTTGTCTGAAATCACCAATTACTGAAAAAGAAAAAGATAAGAAACTGGAAAGTATTTCTGACATTATAGTCAAAGAGCCCAGAGGCTGGAACTCAAATTCAAGCAACAGGGTTCTAATTTGAATGCTATCCAGCTTCAGTGAGTTAGCTTGCTTTCTGCATTGGTCTCCTCACGGGCATAAAATGAAGGAACAAATAACATACCCCTGATGGCTTGTTTTGGGAAGTCAATCATCCTCAGGTATTGGCAGAATCAACGCATTTCCCTCTTACAAGGAGAATCAGACTTCCCTGTGCTGCTGATTAGAAACAACGCTTGAGCTTGAACTTTCTTTGGCCTCTGCTACAGATGCCACTGAGCTAGAAGAGGCCAGGTTAAGTCACAAAATAGGTAGTAAAAATCAGTGTCTGTCAGAGACGGTGGGGAAAGAAGGCCATGGGACCTAGCTGGAGGATGTGGGGTCGGATGAACAAGATTTTTGGGTTATACCCTGACCTGGTTCCACCCTGAGGCTTCGGTTTCTTTTTTTTTCCTTTCGTTTTTTAATTAATTTTTTATTTTTATTAATTATAGTTTATTCACTTTGTATCCCAGCTGTGGTTCCCTCCATCGTCCCCTCTGAATCCCACTCTTCTTCTCTCATCTTTTCCCATGCCTCTCTGAAAGTCCACTTATAGGGGGAGGTCATTCTCCCCTTCCATCTGACCCCAGAATATCAGGTCTCATCAGGACTGGCTGCATTGTCCTCCTCCATGGCCCAGCAAGGCTGCTCCCCCCCCCTCAAGGGGATGTAATGAAAGAGCCAGCCACTGAGTTCATGTCAGAGACAGTCCCTGCTCCCATCACCAGGGAATCCACTTGGAGACCAAGCTGCCATGGGCCATATCTGTGCAGGGTTCTAGGTTATCTCCATGCATGGTCCCCAACTGGAGCATCAGTCTCAAAAAAAAAAAAAACCCGTGCCCAGATTTTTGGGTTCTGTTGCTCTCCTTGTAGAGCACCTGTCCCCTCCAGGTCCTTCATCTCCCCCTTCTTCCACAAGACTCTCTGTACTCTGCACAAAGCTTGGCCATTGGGTCTCAGCATCTGCTTTGATACCTGCTGGGTAGAGTCCTTCAGAGGCCCCCTGTGGTAGGCTCCTGTCCTATTCCCTATCCTTCCCCCTTCTGATATCCATCTCTTTTGCTTTTCTGAGTGACAACTGATTATCTTACCCAGGGTCCTTCTTGCTTAGTTTATTTAGGTGTACAGATTTTAGTGTGTTTTTCCTATGGTATATGTCTATTATCCACTTATAAGTGAGTATATACCATGTGTGTCTTTCTGCTTCTGGGATACCTCACTCAGGATGATCTTTTCTAGATCCCACTATTTGCCTGCAAAATTCATGATTTCCTTGTTTATAATAGCTGAGTAGTTTTCCATTGTATAAATGTACCACAATTTCTGTATCCATTTCTCAGTTGAGGGACATCTGGGTTGTTTCCAGATTCTGTCTATAACAAATAGAGCTGCTACGAATATGGTTGAGCAAATGTCCTTGTTGTATACTTGAGCATCTTTTGGATATATGCCTAGGAGTGGTATAGCTGGATCTTGAAGAAGCGCTATTCCTAATCATCTGAGAAAGGGCCAGATTGATTTCCACAGTGGTTGTACAAGCTTACATTCCCACCAGCAATAGAGGAGGGTTCTCCTTTCTCCACATCCTTTCCAGAATATATTGTCACTTGAGTATTTTATCTTAGCCATTCTGATGGGTGTGAGGTGAAATCTCACCTTTGTTTTGATTTGCATTTCCCTGATGACTAAGGACGTTGAGCATTTACGTGTTTCTCTGCCATTCAATATTCCTCTATTGAGAAGTCTCTGTTTAGTTCTGTACACCATTTTTTAAATTGTATTACTTGATTTGTTGCTGTTTGACTTCTTGATTTCTTTATATATTCTAGATTTTAGTCCTCTGTCAGATATAAGGTTGGTGAAAATTCTTTCCCAGTCTGTAGGCTGTCGTTTTGTTCTGTTGACAGTGTTTTTTGCTTTACAGAAGCTTTTAAGTTTCATGAGGTTCCATTTATTGTTTGTTGATCTTAGAGCCTGTGCTGTTGGTTTTCTGTTCAGGAAGTTGTCTCTTGTGCCAATGAGTTCAAGGCTCTTCCCCACTTTTTCTTCTAGCACATTGTGTCTGGTTTTATGTTGAGGTCTTTGATCCACTGGACTTTAGTTTTGTGCAGCATGATAAATATGTATCTATTTGCATTTTTCTACATGTAGACATCCAATTAGACCAGCACCATTTGTTGAAGATGCTGTCTTTTTCCCATTCTATGATTTTGGCTTCTCTGTCAAAAATCAAGTATCCATAGGAGTGTGGGTTTATTTCTGGGTCTTCTATTTGATTCCATTGGTCCACCGTTCTGTTTCTATACCAGTACCAGACAGTTTTTATTACTATTGCTCTGTAGTACAGCTTGAGATCAGGGATGGTGATACCTCCAGATGATCTGTTATTGTACAGGATTGTTTTAGCAATTCTGTTTTATTATTATTATTATTATTCCATATGAAGTTGAGAATTATTCTTTCAAGGTCTGTAAAGAATTGTGTTGGTATTTTGATGGGAATTGCACTGAATCTGTAGATCGCTTTTGGCAGGATGGCCACTTTCACTGTTAATCCTACTGATCCATGAGCACGGGAGATCTTTCCCTCTTCTGATATCTTCTTCAATTTCTCTCTTCAGAGACCTGAAGGTTTTTTTCAAATAGGTCTTTCAATTGCTTGGTTAGAGTCACACCAAGGTACTTTATGTTATTTGTGACTATTGTGAAGGGTGTTGTTTCTCTAATTTCTTTCTCAACCGTTTTGTCTTTCGTATACAGGAAGGCTACTGATTTTTTTTTTAAGTTAATTTTGTATCCAGCCATTTTGCTGAACACATCAGCTGAAGGAGTTCTCTGGTTGAATTTTGGGGGTCACTCATGCATACTATCATATCATCTGCAAATAGTGATACTTTGACTTCTTCCTTTACAATTTATATCCCCTTGATCTCCTTTAGTTGTCTTATTGCTCTAGCTAGGACTTCAAGTACTATGTTGAAAAGATACAGAGGGAGTGGGCAGCCTTGCCTTGTCCCTGATTTCAATGGGATTGATTTATGTTTCTCTCTATTTAGTTTGATGTTTGCTATAGGCTTGCTGTATATTGTCTTTACTCTATTTAGGTATGTGCCTTGTATCCCTGATCTCTCCAAGACTTTAAATATGAATGGGTGTTGAATTTTGTCAAATGGTTTTTCAGCATCTAAGGAGATGTTCATGTGTTTTTACTCCTTCAGTTTATTTATATGTAGATTACATTGATGGATTTCCTTATATTGAACCACCCTTGCATGCCTAGGATGAAGCCTACTTGGTCATGGTGGATGATATCTTTGATGTGTTCTCGGAATCGGTTTGCAAGTATATTATTGAGTACTTTTGCATCAATGTTCATAAGAGAGACAGGTCTGAAGTTCTCTTTTTTTTGGGGGGGGGTCTTTGTGCGGTTTAGGTAACAAGGTGACTGTGGCTTCATAGAATGAGTTTGTTAATGTTCCTTCTGTAAGAGAATTGGAGTTAGGTCTTTTTTGAAGGCCTGGTAGAATTCTGCGCTGCAGCCATCTGGCCCAGCGGTTAAGAGCTTTCTGTTTCTAATCCCATGAGAAGTAGGTAAGCCAACAGAAGGAGCTCCTGCTCGGATACTGTCATGCCCTCCCTACTCGAAGCTGTGTGCTTCCCCTCCTAAACTGCTCTATTAGTGTTTGGTGATGGTGAAGAAAAAAGTGATTAACCGAGCAGCTGACCTGGGCTTCCTGAATTCCTGCTTGTTTGCACAGAGAACCATTCCTCTGCCTTCATCCCATTCCCTCTCAGATTCCTCCGGTTTGGGGGGAAATACTTCCACAGTAAAGGTCTCCTGAAATTAGAATCTCATTCAATCCATGGTCAGAAGTCCTGATTCAATTCCAGTGGCCCTGGGAAGAGGCATATGGACCCAAATGCCCTCAGTTGACTCTGATGTGGGTGGCAGCATGATTATTTCAGGAAGCTGGGTGTCATTGTTTTCTTAAGCTCCTAAAGTGAAAGTAGTCATACACCTGAAACTTGTAGGCAGAATTTGAATGCTGCATGAGTCTATTTGCATTCATAGGCTATGAGTACCTTTTGCCTAAGAACAACGTAAGGGCAATGTTCTCTGTCTCTCTCTCTATTTCTCCCTGTCTCTCCGTATCTCTGTATATCTCTCTGGCTCTGGCTCTCTCTTTGTCTGTCTCTATCTCGCTGTCTCTGTGTCTCTGTCTCTCTCTCTCTCTCTGTCTCTCTCTCTCTCTCTCTCCACACCAGGGAATCTGAATGAATTCCTATGAATCCTGGATCCACAACTTTGGGTCTGTGTGCTCTTAGCAAGGTATCTTAACTTTCTCAGCCTCCACTTACTCTTCTGCAAAACAGTATAATAATTGTGGTGGCTTCAAATGTTGCCTGGAATAGCATCTATTATGCAGTGAGCCCTGGAGACAAGCTGGCTGCCTTTTATCACACAGTGTTTTCTATATTGTAGACATGTGTGTGTTTCTATATTTCATTAGTACTTTTCTCAATAAATTTTGATTGATTATTTCCCTTCACCAACAAGTATGGAGATGAAATTAAAGCAAAGCTGCTTGGGAAGCACTACGGCTTCTTCCCAGGCCATCCTGGTGACAACACAGCTTGTCCATGAGAATGGCTCTGATGAATACCTTCCCATTCCTCCTTGCTCTCCTTTTGAGGAAGGTTTTTGAAGCAGGGTATGCACACCTCCCAAAGTTTGATTGGGACAGACCATGTGTATCTACTAGATATTGTGAAACTATTATTTAAATAAAGTTCTTATCCTGGAGCACAAGCCTAATAAGAATGATGTACATGTCACCAGTCACAAAATAATGGCATGAGTCATGGAACCAGAGGAAGGGATGCTTACATAGAAAAAAACAGGCATAGAAGGAACAAGTAGCTAAGTACTTTGGAGTGTAACTCTAAGTAATATTTGCTAATGTTTGATTGTAGTGTTGCTGAAGACACTGGCTCCCCATTTTTTAAAAATAATTATTTTAACTGTAATAAAATACTGTAGAATGAACTTAATTAATGAACATTCCCTTGCCAAAAATTACAATGCTTTTACCAAAAATGACTAAATGAAATGGTTGATAGGCATGTAATTTCTGCTTAGGTTGGCTTTAGATCCAAAATACATCCACACCTGTGTCTGTGGGTGTAAAGGTCAAATGCATAGCCTTGAATTCCTCATGATTCAACCTATTATTCAAGTTCTTTTAAAGCAAATGACACCATGAATTCGGAGAATGAATCACAGGGGTAACTGTGTAGTCACATAGAGTTAACCCTTCCAGGAGGGAGGGAGGACTCAGGCAAGCAGTTTGACCTTGAAGACATATTTCAGAAAAGGTTAGTTGAGCAGGTATCTTCCCAAAGTTGCCTGCACCTGCTTAAGACATCAAAACACATCATTTAAACATTCTACGATGGAGAAAACTTTAATGTTACCATGTAAATGAGTGTTCTGTGTTTCTACATTTTTTTTTCTGAGAAGCCTTAGGTTTGCACAAGGGTGGATCATAATAACACAGTTGGTGGTTTCTGGGAGGACGTTGTAAGTGCAAGTGAAACCTGAGTATGCATGGAAGCCAGAGGTCTACCTGGGGTCATTCCTTGAGTGCCACCTTCTGGGTTGGGTGGGTTTCTGAAACTGGGTCCCTCATGTGTCCTGGTGCTCGCCAGCTAGGCGAAACTGACTGCAATGCACCCCCAAGGATTCACCTCCAGCACCTGCACACTACTGTGCTGGCTTTTTCACGTGGATTCTGAGGCTAGATCTCGGGTCTTCACACACAGATGGAAAGCAATGATTGAGGCTAAGGAACATACTAGGTCCTGGTATAAGCATCTTGGATGTGCAAATTCATTTCACCTATCACAGTCCTATGTAATGTAGACACAGTTCCTATTTGAGAGCTGAGGAAATCAAGACCTATTTGTGATGTCACACCTCAGCTAAGCAACAAAGCCAATATATGAATATGGAATCCTGTATCTTCAGAATGTCTGTTTTTGAGGTCCTAGTTGGTAGAATCTTCCATATTATAATAATACATGAATGAATGTGTGTTGGTCAACATTGCTGCATAACAAAGTACCAACCCTTAGTTGTCTTAAGAGAATAGCATACTTCATTTTTATCACAAGCCTACTCTTAGGGAAGTTCTCAGCATAGAAGGCTCATATGTGCTCCATGTGAATTAGACGGAATGTTTCAATGGGGTCCAGACCCCATCCCCTAGAAAGTTCCCCAGCAAGGGAAGGTTTAGTTTGCTGTTGTTGGATTGCTCAGCCTGCTTCAGCTCCTCTCCACTAGTCCTCTCCAGGCATTTCCTATGAGAAATAAGATATGTGATAGCCTTGTTGGTTGGGTCAGCCACTGAAAAGAGAGCCTACTGGTAGATGGGAGATATAAGGGGTCATTGTGGGATGACCAGTGGGGTGGGAGTTGCTGGTGAGCTATGACTGAAAAATGAAATCTGCCAAAAATGTGGTGATTCTGAATCTTAGAACCCATGATACATCCAACCAGAATACTCAAAACTAAGACGGAGAAAAGACCCCTGAGGTGCCAGCTGCAATCTTGTACTGTTGCCAGCCAACAATGGCCCTGAGGATGGTCCTGAAAATGCACAACTGTTTGTGTGGGGAGGACATATGATGTCCTCCTCACTTTTAAAAATACATTATCCAGAAATGGTCTATAGTCGTTCTTATAGGCATAGATCTATGCTGTGGTTCAGAACCTGAGATTGGGGAGGTTATTACCACAATATCTATTCCATGTGATGGACTGATGATGTTCAGAGATGCTAACCGTCTCTCAGCAGTGCCACAATTAGATGAAGACATTGACAGAAGTCAAACACAGTTCTCACTTCGAGTGCAGGCTCTTCCCCTCTCTGTCATGACAACAAAGGACTTTCACTTTCACGCCTTCATTCAAAATTTTTGTCAGTCTGTAGGTAATTTGAGATACAAAAAGAAAAAAAACTGCATAGTCAGGCAATTTGAATTGCTTAGTTGGACAATGATTTTCAGCAGTCCTTGATTCTGAAATTAATGAGGCTTTGTTATAATTGTCAGCAAGCAGGACCATGATCAAGACATCCAGAATGTTTACACAGAGGCAAAAATGAATTTTAAGACAGCAGCGGGATAAGATCAGCCAACATGTCCTCTGATTATCTTCAACCCTTGATTTGCTGTCTCACAAGGTGTTTACTTTTGGGATTTGTTGTTGTTTTGTTTTGTTTGTTTTTGTTTGTTTGTTTTGTTTTGTTTTTCTCCCAGCAGCATTTCTCCTGCTTCCTCAATTCTGGAAGGATATGTTAAGAGGTGCACAAATCTGTTGCAGAGTATGAAGGATGTATTCCATTACCATGAGAATAGTTGGCCCTCCCCTCACTCAAACCTCCTCTCCTCACAACCCTCACAACACACCACTCCATGCTGTGAAACAAAATTCACAGGAGAAAAAGAACAAGGAGAATGTTGTGGTCTAGATTCCTAGATTCAGTCTTGCCCAGCCCACATGCAAATCTAACCTTTTTGATATTTCAGCATTATAAACACAAAGACGGGATTTCAGCAGAAAAATATTTACTAAAGGCTTTCTCCCTTATAATCTATTGATTTTAATATCCCTGCCTCTTTGGCTGAATGTCAGTTTTACCCTGAGGACTACTATTGCAAATTTGAACACAATTTATTTATTTATGCCACTCAAAATATTAGCGCTGGAAATGAATAAAGTTTGAGTCTTGCAATGTTCCCATTTAAAGTTTATTTTTCTGATTTGAATAATACTGGTAATTTGCTATGGTAATCAGGGCCAAGGGGCAAAATGCGGGCAACTAAATGCAGAAGCGCAAATAGCGTTTTGTCTTCTGTTTCTGTGAAGTACAGTAACACGCAGCTCATTAACTGTGGGTCAACTTTCCCACTTAACCTTTGGAATGGGAAGCACCTGATCACTATCATTTAACAAGAAGCCAGATTCTCTCTCCTGTGACTGCTGCTCCAAATGCCCAGCTTATGCCAATTTGGTCATTAAAAGCTTCTGTACTGAGTCTCTAGATCTGTGGGACTGTAGATCCTGAAGGAGGCTGACAAGGATCTCCAGAGCCCCTGTTCTACCACTAGCCTCCACTGCCAACATCCAACTCCTATCAACAGCAAGGCTGTTCCATGAGCTTTTACGGGAGTACTGCTTCTCCCTCACAATATAAACGGTATCCTGGGAGGCCATGAAAGACTGTAGAAGACACATTAACCCTCCTGTGCTGCCAAGAGACCCTTTAACAGGCATTTTCTAAATTGCTAAATCACCAGCAACAACTAGTACAGCTGGATGGCTCTCTTCTTGATATTTAATGAAGAATTTACGTGGCAGACTGTTGGTTAGTCCCAGCTTCTTTGGAACAGGTTTAGAGCCTCCCTGTGGAGTGCTTTCTGTGTTGAAGAGAAGCCTCTCACCATCCTCTGTCCCAATTCTCAGGCCCTGACCTGTCCTCTGGGGCAGTGGGGTTTTAGGAACACTGTGTCTATCTACACAGTATCCATAGATAGACCATAAAGGTCTATCTATGCTATAATCACTGTAGACTTCACCCCTACTTAGTCATTTGCTATAATCACTGTAGGTCTATCTATGCTATAATCACTGTAGACTTCACCCCTACTTAGTCATTTAAAGCTGGAGCCACAGACATAAGTGGACTTGTGTGTGTGTGTGTGTGTGTGTGTGTGTGTGTGTGTGTGTACATCTGCACATTTGCAAATGTGCCTGCACTTGTGAACACATGCATGTGGAGGTCAGAGATCAACCTCAACTAACGTTCTTCAGGAACCGTCCGCCTTGGTTTCTTGAGGCATGGTCTCTCACTGAGACCTGAGACTTCCTTCTCAGACTAGGCTAATTAACCAGAAAATCCCAAGGACCCATTTGTCTCTCTTACCTCCCACTGGGTTTTGAGCATTCACTGAAGAGCAAACTCAAGCCCACATGCTTGCAGAGGAAGCCCTTCACTGACCAAGCCTTTCTTTCTAGTTTTGAAGAATCTGTACTCTATGTTCATATTTCTGTCCTGACACAATTCATGGAATAACCTCAGAGATACATCAGATAGTGTATTGAGATAACCACAGCTCAGAACTTAGACAAAACCACTGCATTGTAGCCTCAACTACTCCTTGGTTAAAAATACATAAATAAATAGAACTTTGGCCAAGTTACCATATCTCTTAAAACTTCTGCATCCATGTGACAGGACTGATAATCCCCAGGGACACATGTAACAAAATGAAATGACACTGCAGTGGTCCCCAGAGGAGTTTTCATTGAAGATCAACAAGCTGGAAGGAGCAATGCACAGTCACTGCCAGAGGGCCAGTAGCAGGTGGCAAGAGCTATAGTGCACTCGCAGTGAAAGGCATTAAGTTCCCCAGTGACAGTCTGCACAGTTCAGCTGAGGAGGCTGAAAACAAAGGAAAAGTACAAAGTACATATCACACTGTGACTCCAGAGAAATCTCAATGTGCCAGTGTGCTTAAGTCACATGATCTATAAGACACGAATTATGGGCTACATATCCTATAGTGAATTCACAAACAAAAAGAGAGATGGTGGTATAACTTTAACCACAAAACAGTCTGTGAGTATCAAGGGCAAAAATGCAGGTAAAGTGTTTGGTGCCTGGTAAACTCCCAGTGTCATTTGCTATAATCACTGTTAGGCAATAAGGATTCAATCAAAATGGTAACTACTTGTCTGCAAGAGCTATGAAAAACTGTGCATATATGATGGATGAAGAAAAATACCAACATAAGCAATATCAAGAGCGAGGTTCAGCTTCTAAATTCTATAGGAGTCAGGAGGGAAATAATGAGCACCAAGAGTTCCACATCCAAGTAGCCTTCATAAAGGAGCTGACAATTCAACTATGTTGGGAAACAAGCTTAGGTTTACTTATCTTTTCTTAAGGTTTCAATGTGAAGTTCCACCACCCCCACCCCCAACCCCACAGGCACCTGTTTTTGAACATGCTGTCACTAACTGGTGGCACTGTTTGGGAGGTTATGAAGCCTTGAGGGGGTGTTGCTTGGCTGACTGAGATAGGTCACTGGGGGAGAGCCTTTTGGGGTATAACCCAGCCCTGGTACCTGTCTAGTTCTCTACTGCCTGATCCACCATGCCTTACCTCCTGCCACCACAGACAAAGCCAGCCTAGCTGCCATGCCTTCTCAGTCAAAATAGACTATATCTCCTGATCTGGGAGCCAAAATAAACCTCTCCTCCCACAAATTCTTGTCAGGTGTTTAGTCACAGCCATGAGAAAAAAAGTAATTAGTATGTATCTACCTTCCATGATTCAAGTTCAAAGCTCAAATGGATGGAAACAGTAGACACGTGTTATATTCACCACAACTATTATGGCACAGACTTGGATACAGTCAAAGGCTGTGAAACAAAGCTGCATGTTGCTCATAATATGCAGTGTGATGTCTTTCTCCTCCAAGTAGGAGAAGGAGGAGGTGTGTTACACTAAGCTTCAGAGTAATAATACACACAAAGTGGCTCACAAGCTCACTTACTCTTTAAGTTGTTTTGTGATAAACTTATACACATTCATCAACCACAGGAGGTTGAGCAAACTCCAGACAGCACTGTAAGCCTGCCTTGGAATTCAAATTTATAAATCTAACCAGGGACTAGAGCGATGGCTCAGTGGGTAAAGCATTTGCCATGCTCGTCTGAACTAGAGTTTAGAACCCTAGATGAGTGGACACGGTGGCCTGCCTGTAATCCCAGCACACAGGAGGCAGGGGCAAGAGATCCTTGGAGCAAGGTCACTAGACAGTCTAAGGGAATCAGTGATCTCTAGGTTAAAGAGAAAGCCTGCCTCAGTGGATAAGGTAGAGAGCAATCACGGAAGATAGCAGATGTCTTCACTTGGCCTACATATGCAAGCACACAAATGCGTTCGCACACATAGTACATATACGCGTACATGCAAAAAATGCTAATCAAACACAAGCTCAAATCTGAGCATTTTAGCAGCTTCCAGTGTGAGCCAGTGGTCATGCAGAAAAGCAAATGAAATCACTGCAAGACCTGGTGAGTTAGGTTTTCAGTAAACAAAGCTGACTGCATAAGCACCATGTAATTAAAATGATAAAATTCTAGTGTCCAATTAGACAACTATGTTTTCCTGTAAGAATCCCAAATTTCTGTCTTGCTTCTTAGCCCCACATAATCAAAAATAATGTCATTTACATACACAAATTCAAGTATGAAAAACTTTGTACAGGTGCATCATTTAAAATAAATACACTGTGGAGACACAAGCATGAGTTCAATCCAGTGTACCCACATAAAATTCCAGGGATGGTGGCACTGTGCTAAGAATGCAGAGAGAGGTAGACCACTGGGATTTGTTGGCAAGCCAGCCCTCAGGTATTACTAAAGCTCCCCATCTCTCTTTCTGGAGAACAATGTTGAACATAGAAACTCATGGCTGCACAAGGTGCAGAGAATACAGTGATAAACGAGAGTTCAGCTGTAAATAAGTCATATAAATATCCTATCTCCTCTCAAGCTCAGGGAACATCATGAAAGAGGGAGACAAAAAAAATATAATAGCCAAACATAGGGGGAAGAGTTGTGAAATGCCATCTTCTGAAAACAGCCATTGCAGTCACAAACTCATTGTCTCTGGGAAGGTCTCCACTGAGTCTGCACAAGAATGAGCCCAAAAGTAGACCCGTGTAAACAAAGGAGGCCTACACCTTGCTGTTGGGCTGTTGTCAATAACAGATCGAGTGAGCAGGAACTCATTGCCTTCAATCATGTATCCACAGATGACTCCATAAGGCACCAATGGATAAGTCCAACCCAATTGTCACATAGTCATCCCTGGCTAAACCAAATGAGTCACAAATCAAAGCCAAAACCAACATGAATCTGAATAAGGGACTGAGTGACAGTTGGCAGGGATGGGAGGGAGATAAGAGAGAAACCACTGGAGAGAGGAATCAGAATACAATATATATGTGTATAAAGTTGTCAAATAAGAAAATTAGTCGGAGGCAGGGCAAGATGGCGGCGCCGAGAGGACTCTCATTCTGAAGAGCAGCACAGCAGGATTGACACAGTGACCAGCAATCAGAACTCGAGGCCAAAAAACACAAGTGATTGTGTTTCACAAGTGAGAGGATACCCCACGGTGAGGGATTCAATCAGCTTTAACTCACCCGGCTAAACCTCGGAAGAGATCCAGGTTCCGCCAGGCGCTTGGTCACCAGCCCAGAGCTAGACCCCAGCGTGATCTGGTCACTTTCCCAGACTGAACTATGGGCCCACAACACCATAGATTGGATTTCCCAGTCGAGAGATAACCCCACGGAGCAGGAAACTATTGGGACCGACCTCAGGTCACCCAGACACCCCCTGGAAAGGACTCTGGTTCCGTGGGCGCCCCAAGAGCCAGCCCGGAGCTAGAGCCGGGACCCAGGTGCCTGCACGGAGCCCTTGCCTGCAGGCCTGATTCACCACATCAGGTAGAACTGTGGGCACCAGGGCACCAGGCACCAGAGACTGCATTTCACTGGCAGGTGCAAACCCACAGGGAGGGAAACGGCTGGTCTGATCTCAGAGCACTTAGCCGACGCCCCACCACGAAAAGGTCTAGGGAAAATTACCCAGTTTAGGCAGCAGCCAAGGCTCCGAACGGCCAGAAAGGCAGAGCCACAAGCGGGCATCTGTGCCAGTGGGTTCTACTCGCCACCCCAGACAGAACAGCGGCCCCCAAAGCAAAGACTGGGTGTCTCTGGCAGGAGGAAAGCCCCAGCGGAGGGGATCATCAGCTCTAACGCTTAGGACACCCAGCACCAAAAGACTTCCTGGATTCACGCAGACTCTAGGCTCTAATGCAGGCAGGAGCACTGTGCTCAGCTGCCATTAATGAGTTTCCCTAGGGCACTGGGACACACAGCTGCATCCTCAGACCTACAAAAACCAGGGAGCCATTACAGCAGCCCTCAGATACTGTGCCAAGGATCAACCAGTTATCCCTAGCTAGACTGTCAAAACTGTGGGAATCCCTGGTCCTTCAAGAGGGGTGCACCCACAGCGTCTGGACCAGAGCAGTGCCTGCAGCCGCCATCACAGACAGGGACACACAGCTTCTGGTCCAGAGTGAGGCACCCAGCCTCTAGACCAGAGCAGCGCCCCCAGGCGCCAACTCAACCTAGGTGCACATTCTCCAGGCACAGAGCAGAGCACTCAGCCTCTGGCCCAGAGACTTCCTGAGTGCACCTCTCACTTTTCCAGACAGAACTGTGTGCCCCAGGATAACAGACTGAGTTTCCCTGTTGGGAGAACACCCCACAGCTAGGGAATTAGCAGGTTCTTCAAGAGGACTGTACCTGGAAATTTAGTGAGCAGCAGCACACTAAATTTATAACAAGAAACCCAGCAGTGGGACAGCTGTCTTGAGAACTTCTATGGGTAAGAGGAGATCCCCCCCTGCCTAACATAGACCACAGCTACTACTCAGGGCTATAAACCTGAGGTGAGCAGTGGCAACTCCTGACCTAACAGTGGCAACACTGGCCATACAGTGACCATAACCAAAAAGCAGAGGAGGACTCCTTCAGGAAAAATCATCTTCCGGCTAAGGGGATTCTCCCTACCTCAGGACTCCAGGAAGCACAGAAACTAACAGCCAACACCTAAATCAGCCCAATGGGTAGAGGTCAGCGTAAAAGCTCAACCAACAAAAGACAGAGCAATATGGCATCTCCAGAACCCAGCCATCCAGGGGTGAACAGCCCTGGACAATGCAGCATAATAGAAAATCAAGAAGATGACCTTACATCTATGCTGATGAAGAGGATAATAGAGGAAACAAATAAAATACGTAAATAAATAGAGGAAGATAAAACCAAACAGATCATGGCTATCCGTAAAGAAATGGAGGAAGTTAAAGACAAGCAGATTATGGCCATCCATGAAGAAATACTGGAAGATGCAGCCAAAGAGCTTGTGGCCTTCAGAGAAGAAATAATTAAATCACTGAAAGAAATAAAAGAAACAGAGTTGAAGGAACTAAAAGGAAAAGAGGAAAATACAAGCAGACAGGTGAAGGAAGTAAACAAAACAACTCAAGACCTGAAGATAGAACTAGAAAAATTAAAGAAAACACAAATGGAGGAAATACTGGAGAGGAAGAATTTAGGGAAGAAAACAGGAACTACAGAGGTAAGCATAACCAACAGGCTACAAGAAATGGAAGAAAGAATCTCAGGTGTAGAAGATACAATGGAAGAAATCGATGTATCTGTCAAAGAAAATGTTAAATCCAAAAAATTCCTGACACAGACCGTCCAAGAAATCCAAGATAATATGAAAAGACAAAACCTAAGAATAATAAGAATAGAGGAAAAAGAAGACTCCCTTCTCCAAGACCCAGAAAATATTTTCAACAAAATCATTAAAGAAAATTTCCCCAAGTTAAAGAAGAAGCCAATAAGGATACATGAGGCCTACAGAACACCCAACAAATTTGACCAGAAAAGAAAATCCTCCCGCCACATAATAATCAAAACAGTAAGTATACAGAACAAAGAAAAAATACTAAAAGCTGCAAGAGAAAGAGGCCAAGTAACATATAATGGCAAACCCATTAGAATCACACCTGACTTTTCAACGGAAACTATGAAAGCCAGAAGGGCCTGGACAGATATCATGCAGACCCTAAGAGAACACAGATGTCAGCCCAAACTACTATACCCTGCAAAACTCTTAGTCCTCATAGACGGAGAAAACAAGATATTCAATGACAAAAACAAATTTCAACAATACCTACACACAAATCCAGCATTACAGAAGACACTGGAAGGGAAAATACAACCCAAGAAAATTAGCTTCTGTCAAGAAAACACAGGAAATAATTAACCTTACTACAGTAAAACAAAAAGCAACCAAGCACACAACCCGATGACCACAGCCAACATCAAAATCAAAGGATCTAACAGCCACTGGTCATTAATCTCTCTCAACATCAATGGATTCAACTCTCCATTAAAAAGACACAGATTAACAGAGTGGATATGAAAACAAAACCCAGCAATCTGTTGCATACAAGAAACACACCTAAGGCACAAAGATAGATATTACCTGAGGGTAAAAGATTGGAAGACGACTTTCCAAGCAAATGGACCCCAGAAACAAGCAGGAGTAGCCATTCTAATATCTGATAAAATAGACTTTCAACCAAAATTAGTAAAAAGAGATGGGGAAGGACACTTCATACTCATCAAGGGAAAATTCCACCAGGAAGACATCACAAATCCTGAACATCTATGCCCCAAATACAAGAGCACTCACATTTGTAAAAGAAACATTGATAAAATTTAAACCACAAATAGATCCCCACACATTAATAGTGGGAGACTTCAACACCCCACTCTCAACAAAGGACAGGTCAACAAAACAGAAATTAAACAAAGAAACAGTATCTCTGACAGAGGTCATGAATCAAATGGACCTCACAGACATTTACAGAACTTTACACCCAAACACAAAAGAATTTACCTTCTTCTCAGCACCTCATGGAACCTTCTCCAAAATAGACCATATAGTTGGTCACAAAGCAAGCCTCAACAGATACAAGAAGACTGAAATAATCCCTTGTATCCTGTCTGATCACCATGGAATAAAGCTGGACTTCAACAACAACAGATATAGCAAAAAGGCTACACACACATGGAAACTGAACAACTTGTTACTAAATGACAGCTGGGTCAGGGAAGAGATAAAGAAAGAAATTAAAGTCTTCCTAGAACTCAATGAAAATGAAGACACAACATACCCAAACTTGTGGGACACAATGAAAGCAGTGCTAAGAGGAAAGTTCATAGCACTAGGTGCCTTCAAGAAGAAATTCGAGACAGCTCATTCAAACAACTTAATGGCCCACTTAAAAACCCTAGAAAAAGAAGAAGCAGACACACCAAAAAGGAGTAGACGTCTGGAAATAATCAAACTCAGGGCTGAAATCAATCAATTAGAAACAAATAAAACAATTCAAAGAATCAATGAAACCAAGAGCTGGTTCTTTGAGAAAATCAACAAGATCGACAAACCCTTAGCCAAGCTAACTAAAAGGCAGAGAGACACCACCCAAATCAACAAAATCAGAAATGAAATGGGGGACATAACTACAGACACTGAGGAAATCCAAACAATCACTAGGACTTACTTCAAAAGTCTATATGCCACAAAATATGAAAATCTAAATGAAATGGACAATTTTCTTGATCGATTTGACTTACCAAAGCTGAATCAGGACCAGGTAAATCAATTAAATAGTCATATATCCCCCAAAGAAATAGAAGCAGTCATCAAAAGTCTCCCATCCAAAAAAAGCCCAGGACCAGATAGCTTCAGCGCAGAATTCTACCAGACCTTCAAAGAAGAGCTAACTCCAATTCTCTTCAAACTATTCCACAAAATAGAAACAGAAGGAACATAACCAAACTCATTCTATGAAGCCACAGTCACCTTGGTACCTAAACCTCACAAAGACACAACAAAGAAAGAGAATTTCAGGCCAATCTCCCTTATGAACATTGATGCAAAAATACTTAACAAAATACTTGCAAACCGAATCCAAGAACACATCAAAGATATTATCCACTATGACCAAGTAGGCTTCATCCCAGGTATGCAGGGGTGGTTCGATATATGGAAATCCATCAATGTGATCCACCATATTAACAAACTGAAAGGAAAAAAAACCACAAGATAATCTCCCTAGATGCTGAAAAAGCATTTGACAAAATCCAACATCCATTCATGTTTAAAGTATTGGAGAGATCAGTGATACAAGGCACATATCTAAACATAGTAAAGACGATATACAGCAAGCCTATAGCCAACATCAAACTGAACGGAAAGAAACTTAAAGCAATCCCACTGAAATCAGGAACAAGACAAGGCTGCTCACTCTCTCCATATTTCTTCAACATAGTGCTGGAAGTCCCTGCTAGAGCAATAAGACAGTTGAAGGAGATCAAGGGGATACAGATGGGAAAGGAAGAAGTCAAATTATCACTCTTTGCAGATGATATGATAGTATACATGAGTGACCCGAAAAACTCTACCAGGGAACTCCTACAGCTGATAAACACCTTCAGCAAAGTGGCCGGATACAAAATTAACTCAAAAAAATCAGTAGCACTCCTGTATACAAAAGACAAAAGGGCTGAGAAAGAAATTAGAGAAACAACACCATTCACAATAGCCACAAATGACATAAAGTACCTTGGTGTAACCCTAACCAAGCAAGTCAAAGACTTGTATGAAAAAAATTTCAAGTCTCTGAAGAAAGAATTAGAGGAAGATATGAGAAGATGGAAAGATCTCCCATGCTCATGGTTTGGCAGGATTAACATAGTAAAAATGGCCATCTTACCAAAAGCAATCTACAGATTTAATGCAATTCCCATCAAATTGCCAACACAATTCTTTACAGACCTGGAAAGAAAAATTCTCAACTTCGTATGGAATAACAAGAAACCGAGAATTGCTAAAACAATCCTCTACAATAAAAGATCATCTGGAGGTATCTCCATCCCTGATCTCAAGCTGTACTATAGAGCAACAGTTATAAAAACTGCATGGTACTGGCATAGAAACAGAATGGGGGATCAATGGAATCGAACAGAAGACCCAAAAATAAACCCACATACTTACGGACACCTGATTTTTGACAAAGATGCCAAAACCATACAATGGAAAAAATGATAGCATCTTCAACAAATGGTGCTGGTCCAACTGGAAGTCTACATGTAGAAAAATGAAAATAGATCCATACTTATCACCCAGCACAAAACTGAAGTCTAAGTGGATCAAAGACCTCAACATAAAACCAGACACATTAAATCGGCTAGAAAAAAAAAGTGGGGAATACCCTAGAACTCATTGGTACAGGAGAAAACTTCCTGAACAGAACACCAACAGCACAGGCTCTAAGAGCAACAACCTATAAATGGGACCTCATGAAATTGAAAAGTTTCTGTAAAGCAAAGGACACTGTCATCAAAACAAAGCGACTGCCTACAGATTGGGAAAGAATCATCACCAACCCTTTATCTGACAGAGGACTCATATCCAATATATATAAAGAACTAAACAAGCTGAAATGCAACAAACCAAGTAATCCAATTAAAAAATGGGGAACAGAGCTAAAGAGAGAATTCTCTGTAGAGGAATATCGAATGGCAGTGAAGCACTTAAAGAAATGCTCAACCTCATTAGCCATTAGGGAAATGCAAATCAAAACAACCCTGAGATTTCACCTTACACCCATCAGAATGGCCAAGATGAAAAACTCAAGGGACAACACATGCTGGAGAGGTTGTGGAGAAAGGGAACCCTTCTCCACTGCTGGTGGGAATGTAAACTTGTACAACCACTCTGGAAATCAATCTGGTGCTTTCTCAGACAACTAGAAATAGCGCTTCCTCAAGATCCAGCCATACCACTCCTAGGCATATACCCAAAAGAGGCTCAAGTACACAAAAAGGACATTTGCTCAACCATGTTTGTAGCAGCTTTATTTGTAATAGCCAGAAGCTGGAAACAACCCAGATGCCCCTCAACTGAAGAATGGATGCAGAAACTGTGGTACATCTATACAATGGAGTATTACTCAGCAATGAAAAATAAGGAAATCATGAAATTTGCAGGTAAATGGTGGGACCTGGAAAGGATCATCCTGAGTGAGTTGTCCCAGAAGCAAAAAGACACGCATGGTATATACTCACTCATATAAACATACAACATAGAATAAACCCACTAAGATCTGTACATCTAAACAAACTAAGCAAAAGAGAGGACCCTAACTAAAATGTTCAATCCCCATTCTGAAAGGCAGAGTGTGGACATCAGAAGAAAAAGAAAATAGGAAACAACCTCGGAACCTGCTACAGAGAGCCTCTGAAAGCCAGAAGAAAACAGGAAACAACCTTGAAACCTGCCACAGAGGGCCTCTGAAAGCTTCTGCAGTATAGACTGTCAAAGCAGATGCTGAGCTTGATGGACAACTGATGGGCAGAGTGAATGGAATTTTATGTAAGAAGTGGGAAATAGTTAGAGCTGGAGTGGACAGGAACTCCACAAGCAGAGCAACAGAACAAGATAGTTTGAACACAGGGAACTTCCCAGAGACTCATACTCCAACCAAGGACTATTCGTGGAGATAACCTAGAACCCCTGCACAGATGTAGCCCATGGCAGTTCAGTGTCCAAGTGGGTTGCATAGTAATGGGAAGAGGGACTACCTCTGCACTTAAAGAAATGCTCAACCTCATTAGCCATTAGGGAAATGCAAATCAAAACAACCCTGAGATTTCACCTTAACACCCATCAGAATAGCCAAGATGAAAAACTCAAGGGACAGCACATGCTGGAGAGATTATTTCCCAAACATAGTCTGATTGGCCTGCTCTTTGATCACCTCCCCCTGAGTGGGGAGCAGCCTTACCAGGCCACGGTAGAGGACAATGCATCCACTTTTGATGAGAACTGATAGACTAAGATCAGAAAGGAGAGGAGAACCTCCCCTATCAGCGGACTTGGGGAGTGGCATGCATTCAGAAAGGGGAGGGAGGGTGGGACCGGGAGGGGAGGAGGGAGGGGCTTATGGAGGATACAAAATGAATAAAGTGTAATTAATAAAAAATTTAAAAAAAATAAATAAATTAAAAAAAATAAAATTAGTCAATAAAAAAATGGGGCACAGCTGAGGAATGAGACCTGAGGCTTCTTGTGGTAAATGGGTGCATATACATGTATTCATGCAAACATGAACACACAAATGAATAACTGAGTAACTAAATAAAAGTGACTTGGGACAATCATCAAAATGTGCATGTTTAAGCCTTGTATGGTAATACATGGCCGAAATTCCTGCACCAGGAAAGCTGAGGCATGAGTTTAAGGCTAGCCTTACTACATAGAGAGGCCTTGTCTAAAAAGTCAATAAAAGAGATGGTAGATCAATATATAAATATATAGACACATACAAGAAATACAAAGAGAATGAATAGATGATAGATAGATAGATAGATAGATAGATAGATAGATAGATAGATAGATAGA
>NW_026592403.1:220432-220700 GCF_907164565.1 Psammomys obesus | reverse complement strand
AGATAGATAGATAGATAGATAGATAGATAGATAGATAGATAGATAGAATAGACAAATAATTGCTAAACACAAAGGTAGTTTAGGTCTCAGAATATTTAAAACCCTAAGTGAGCTGGAGCCCATGGCATCCATCCACAGTCTCAGGAGGTTGACACAGGGGGATTTGAGCCCAAGAGTTCAAGAGTCAGTAGAATGAGCCTCCATCTTAGAACAAAAATGATATAGATAGATAGATAGATAGATAGATAGATAGATAGATAGATAGATA
>NW_026592403.1:202569-220422 GCF_907164565.1 Psammomys obesus | reverse complement strand
ATAGATAGATAGATAGATAGATAGATAGATAGATAGATAGATAGATACCAAACTTGCCCTGACAGAATGAGCACGATAAGAATATGTAATGGATATGACTCCAGGACAACACATTCTGGTGTCATTTTTCAGAGGCAGAGACAAAGACTTTGGGGAATTGGTATCAGGGGAGCTGGGGGTGTCAGCAGCAATCAGCTGCTTATATGTGTTATGATCTTCAAAGGGAAGTGAAGAGTCTCATGTTGGAGCCATGAGCAAGACTCGTTTAAGTGATTTTAAGTGATCACAGAAAGTAACTCTGGTAAAACATCAAAGAAATAAATCTTAGTGCCCAACTGAAAAAGCTGTCTTCATTTTAATGAGTTCGCCATCCAAAGTAAGAAAAGTTAAAGAAATCTTTGATTTTTTTTCTTCTTCTTCTTTTTCTTCTTACATTCACCTTTGTAAAGACTAGTTAAGAAACAGGCTGAGTATAAACGTGTGGATTCTTCAAATGTATTTTCCAAAATCACAAACAGAGAAGGGGCACAGCGACAAGATACTAAGAGGGGAATGCCCTCACAGAGCCCGCTTGGTCTGGAGACTGCCGCTGTCCTGTCTGCCTGGAGTCCTCGCGCCAGACATGAAGAGTTAAGCCAACTAGTCTGTGCATCTCTCGTGGCTGCTGCTGAGCCACCGGGTAATGAGAATTGGAGCAACAGTCAATAGGTGTTTTATGGAGGAGAACTTTGCACCACGTTAGGAGGAATTCCCCACAACCAACTCCAGAACACTCAAATTTTCTTTCTACTGGTCCAAGGTCATCTGGCACAAGGAACATAAATACCCCATGCTTTTTGTGTCTCTTCATCCATGTAAATCCACAAGGCAGAAATTAAAGTTCCGTACAAGTGAAGCTTCCATAATGGCTGCTTGTGTATTGAAAATGCTTACAACTTGCCAGCAGGAAAACAGAGAACCTGATCTTTGAAATCTGGGGCACCCCACCTCAGACCACCCACGAGAAACTGACACCAATACTGAAGACATCCTAACTTGATACAAGGTTGAAGTGAGTAAATTGTCACCTGGACCCTTCACAATTATCATGTCAGGTACAGAGCCACCACACACAGGTCAGCAAAAGATCCAGTGGTTGGGCAGTATCAGCGCTTGTTTTCTACCTTGTATTCCAAGTTTCAGTGGTGAAGTCCTGAGTGACTGTGCACTATTGCCATGAATAACTATGTCAAAGATCCCAATGGCCCAGACCCATGGGAAAGGCAAGACCTTCCCTGGACAATCTCCCGAATAGCAAAGTTTTGGTCTGAATACTGATGGATGTTGGCATTGTATGTAGAAAGAATCAAACAGAGCTTCATCTTCTAGATGACTACAGCTGAAGATCACTCCCAAAGGTCCCTGTAGAGATGAGTTAGCCCATCTCCTCATCCAGCTGTATATAATAATAAACACACTGAGTTTTGGACTGCCAGTGTGTCTCTATCAGAGAGCACAGCCTACCTGTTTCTGAATTTTCTGTACATGTGTCTATCATTTCTTCATTCTTTATTGCCCAGTCAGGTCATCCCCAAAGCTGCAAAGATCTCAAGGACTGTGGATTATTTGATTTTCCTGAGCTTGATTCTCAGGTTTTGTCTTTTCATAATGCATCCCTCTTCTCTATAATGCCCTTGCTCTAACCTACAACACTCACATCAGTGGCTTAATATGAATTAAACTACACAGTTCACAACATGTGAGTGACATTTGTCTCCTGACTCTAGTAGCAGTATCATGAGAACATTGCCTCCTTTAGAGGAGAGAGATAAGGGTAGGGTGCAAGAGGGGGAAAGACATTAGAGAGAAAGAGCTGTAGAAACAGACAAGGAGCATCATTTAGGCATTTGAGGGTCTTACCTACCTAAAAGTGATAAATATAATTTCCTCCAAAACTCAAAGACAGTCCTGACCTCCATGACTCCACAATGCTAGGGAATAGGGAATGGTCACATATTAAAGAAGGGGAACACATTTCCTTTGCCAAACATCATCCTTGCCAACCCTATTGATTCACATGTTTGGGCTTCTAATTTATGAAGCACAAGAGTGATTGGTACAGTAACATTCTGTAACTGTCAGGCTAAGACATAATAGACTGTGTTGCTTGGGCAACTCTGTGTTTTGATATATAACTCTGAGTGAATGTGTCTCTCCTCTTTAAATCCATACGTTAGAAGCCCAGTGCCCAATGTGGCTGTATTTGGAGTGGGTGTTAAGATTAAATGGAGACACAGAAGTAGGGTCCTGATCCAAAAGTATCTGGGACATATAAGAAGAAACACCGAAGGACAGTGGCTATAGTTGTGTTGGTGTAGGGCTTGCCTAACATGCCCAGGAAACCCCAGCTTCATTCCTCAACACTAGTTTTTAAAACTGAGCATGAGCATATGCCTGTAAACCCAGTACTTTGGAGGTAGAGGCAGATCAGAAGACTAAGGTCACTAGCAACTACAAAGTGAGTTTAAGGTAAACCTAAGATACAGGAAACGCTGTCTCAAAAGAAAAATTGTATGTGGTGAGAGATACCAAAAATCTCTCTCTCCTTGTTCCTGAAAAGTAAAAGTGTCACCTTGGTGGGTGAGCCTGAAGCATCAAGCAGTGGCTTCAGATAGAATGGGTTTTGCCCTGATCTGGACTTCCTTGGTACCAAACACCTCTGTTATCCTGTGGACATGAGACTATCTATTCTATGTCTGTTTCAACCATTAATTAAAGTAGCATATCAATTGTTTGGTTCCAGATTCATGCCTAGGGAAGAATTTTCCCTTATGATGAACTATATCTGGAGTCCCACCCATACATGATTTGTATGTTATTTAAAATAGACTCTAGGCTTGAGTCTAGCATTAATGCTGGGCTGAGTTAAGATTATGGGGCTGTTGGGATGAATGTATACTGTGCAAACAGAATGTGATGGAGAGATGGACAGAATGCTATTGTCTGAATGTTTGTATGCCCCTGATACATGTGTTGAAGCTCTAAGTGCCAAAGTGATTGTCTGGGGAAGTAGCTAAAGTCAAACAAATGTTAGTGTCCTGCTTCCATGGGTGAGTACTTAGTACTTAGTGCTTGCCATTGCTTTTCCCTTTCTCCATGCAAGAAGAGGCTGTGTAAGCACACAGAATGGTGGCAGTGTACACAGGCTAAAAGATCAGGCTCAGAAGGAAACCTGAATGCTCACACATTGATCCAGGACTTCCAGCCTTCAGAACTGTGAGAAAATGCTTATCCGTTATTTAAGCCAGAAAGTCTATAGGAATCTGTTATGGCAGGGCCTGCAGAGACTTCATGTTGCAGCTGGGAGGAATGTTGAGGGTTTTCACTGAAAAAGAAAAGTTATCAAATTTTTCCTGAGAATTTTAGCCTTTAGACAGCTCCTTTCAGTTCATCCTGAAGGTTTTATAAATTTGTGTTCTCAGTCATCCATTCAAGATGTGCACCACTGCCCACGACATGTATGACCACACACAGCGCCGCAGCAGAATAAAGAAAGTGTGCAATAAACCCAAGGCAAGATTCCCAGTCCGAAAGGTGTCGTTAGGCTGACTGCATCATTAAAAACATGAAACTGCTAAAAAGAAATCATGCGAGACAAAAGTTCGCTTTAATCCTCACATGGATATCGCTGGCCTTCTAAACATTGGACTGAAGACATGAAAAAAAAAAGACATCTAAATACTGCAAATGATGAACAACTGTAGGATTTTTAAATTGTATTACATTTTGTTTGTATAAATGTGTCTGTGGGAAAGGGTGTGTATTCGTGGAATAGAGAAGATGACTGACTCGTGGCCATTGGTTATATCCTACCATCATGTGGTTTCTGGGACTAGAACTCAGGTCAACAAACTTGGAGATGAGTAAGACCCACTGAGTCATCTCACCAGTCCTTAGGATTTAAGGGACCAGAGACAGCATGGTATATAACAGCTTAATAAACAGATATGACAGCCTGGGTGTTTATGTGTGGTGAGAGGATGAAGCCCCCACCTACCTGCCCCAGGAACCAGTTACTGATGGCCTCGATCTGGTCATCCCAAGTCTGAGTGTTAGTATGCCAGGGTCTGTGGCGTAATAATTGGGAGCTATATCTCAGGTCTCCTGGACCAGATAAGGGAAACCCTGCCCATATGAACAATCTCATCACGCTGCTTTTCACAGTTCTAAGCCATCTGTGCTAGCTAGAGGTCTCTGTCACTCTGTGAACAGCACCTGAAGTCCCATCGGCCCATGTGCTCTGCCAAACCAAGTGAGTCGAGGAACCCGTCATCTGTGGAAATGCTGAGATCCAGACCAAATGTGATTTGTTCTGCTTCAGCATTTCCTCAAATGACTCCATTAGGGGATCGCTGTGGCTCAGGGCTAATTAACTCATAATGGGTGCAAAGCATCCTGGGATACCAGCCCAGAGGGTGTCAAGGGATACTAGGCCTTCTGCATACACCCTGGCCCTCCTCAGGATGACAGTGCGCACTCAGTTACAGCCATGTACAAACAGGGCATGCAGAGGCAACTAAGCCTGTGGGGAGTCTTGGAAGTGAATCCTGCTCCTTGCTGGAGCTATTGGGTTACCAGTTTAGCATGGAAGGCCAAAGTTATACCAGTGGGGTTTAAGTTCTGTGTCAGTCACATCCTGGCCATGTTACTTTGGTGGCATCATTTCAGTGACCAAAGGGGATAAAGCTAGTTACCCTCTTTGGTTGAATTAAATGAGATAATGTTACACAGGACCCAAATCTTTGGTTTCTGTGTTTCTTCTCATCCTGTAAAGAAACGGAGTGATATTTAAATTTCCAAAATGAAGTTGGCCTTTCTGTTATCTGTGGAATTACTCAGTGGAGGCTGTCTTGTTCTGAGGCCTTCAGCAAGGGCCATATCAGGCACATACAAAAAGTGTTAAGAAATGCCTCTTGTTAGGAATCGGTACTCCACATGTGTCTCATTTTTAGAGCCAGGCCTGAGCCATCAAATCTGGTTTCTAGGAGTGCATCCCCCTTTGAAGATGCCCAGGAGCTCTGGAAAGATAAAGCAGGTGAACCCAAACCCCCACACATGGTGGTGGGGCTGCTCTCTTTCCTGATAAGCTGTTTTGGTCATTTTTCTCTGGGCTTTCACTGTGAGCACTTGGTACCATCTGTACCCCTGGGGGTAGGAACTGTAAATGGCAACCAAATCTTGAGCTCTTCCCTATCTCCAGGTCAGAGCTTGGCTCCTGAGCTCTCAAGATAGCACGGGGAGCATGACTTGACGTCAGACCTTCTCTTTGGATGGGGATGATGCACCATCCTTCATGACAGTGAGAACTGGAGTCTGCTGTGGAGGATACTACCTCATCTGCCACTGAGGGCATCCACACATGACCATGATGGTGTGGTTTGAGCATGCCTTTCATTTTTTTTTCAATCTAAAAATTAAGCTAGCTGCTCAAAAACAAATAGAATTTATGGAAAATCACATATAGCAGTTTTAACGTGAAATGTTCCCCCAAAAACTCATGGGTACAAATACTTGGTCCTCGGGAGGTGGGTCCTTCCTGGAGGAAGTAGAACACACAGGGCAGGCTTTGGGATTCCTGCAGCCTGGCCCAATCTCCTACCTGTTCCCTTCTTTCTGATTGCGAACACGACACTTCCACCATGCCTTCTCCCAGCATAATGGAACATAGCTCCTGGAACTATAAACTGAAATAAACCCTTTCTGGTCTGGTCACAACAATAAGAAAAGCAATTAATAGGTCCTGGCTCTATGAGAACAACAACAACAACAACAAAATAGCTGCCCTCCCTTCTATAGCCAACAGTGGAAAAACAATGGCAGAAATCAGCACCAGGGAGAGTGTCCCCAAGACAGGCAATAACTGTGACTTCAACCATATTTGGAAAAGGGATCTTCGTGGATACAATCCAGTGAAGGGTCTTGAGAAGAGCTCCTTCTGGATAATCCATGGGGGTCATGAGCTTGATGCAAAGTGACCTTAGAGGAGGCAGAAGAGGAAAAGACATGGACATGGCAAGAAGGCCATAAGAAGACAGAGGCTGAGATGGAGCATCTTGCCAGAATCTCAGAAGCAACTTATAAACGAAGAGAGTTTGTTTTGCCTTACAGTTCCTGGAGATACCATCCGTCACAGCATGGAGGGAGGGGAGTGTGGATCTACACTGAAGAAGCAGAGAGGGGACAGGAGATAGGCTCCTGCTATACAACCTCAAGGCCTGGCCCCTAGGGACAAACTGTAGAGCAACAGACACTATAGGAGTCAGAAAGACCCTTCTACTGGAGCCCTCAGAGACAGTACAGCCCTGTGACACTTTGAACTTGGGCTTCAGCCTCCAGAACTGTAATACATAAACACTTTACTGTTCTGAGCCCCCTAGTTAACATCATCCCCCAGCACTTTCATGTCTTAGCACACCAAGTGTCCAGAAATGTAGACTGCCCTCAGTTCATAAGACACAAAAGGACAGGGCAAACTGAAGCAGACCCAGGATTTATTGCTAAAATCTGTCTCTCTGGCAAACCCCTAGAGGGCATGGTCTCTCACAAAGGAGCTTGAGTGTATGGGTGGGGGGGGGAGCTAAGTAGAAGCTACATAAACAAAAATTCAAGATAATTCGGGGTTTACCTCTTCCCTCCCCACCCAGCACTAGAGCTACCCAGTTTGTGGGGGATCTGTCCTCTACAAGGTTTCAGTAGTGATTTATAGACTATTTCAAAACACAAGCACCTGCCATGACAGTGACGAGAGCAAGGAAAGCGGCTGTCCAGTCTTAGAGGCTGTGCTGGAAAGAGGCAGCCCTGGCCCCTTCCCATTGCCCACCTTTTATCAATGAGGAACTGGGAGGGGGACTGTTGGGTTGTTGTTGAGGTCACCATTGTCTCCTGAGGCAGCCCTGGCTGTGCAGGAACACCTTTTATTGCATACAAATGAAATCTTTAACCGGCAATTTATCTCTTAGTTTTATATAACAGATGTCTACACACCATTTGCCTCTACAATATCAACGTGCACATGATGGAAGCATGAACATCTAATTCACTTAAAAAAAAAAAAAAAGCTGGGGGCCTGGAGAGGTGGCCCAGTAGTTAAGAGCACTGACTGTGCTTCCAGAAGACCAGGTTCAATTTCCAGCGCCCAAATGGCAGCTCATAGCTGTCTGTAACTCCAAGATCTGACACCCTCACACAGACATACATGCAAGAGAAACACCAATGCACATAAAATAAAAATAAACAAGTGTGGGGCACTGTGCTGAGCATCTAAGAAGTGATCATTCATTTAATCCTTCCCAAAACATGGTCAGATGAACATTAAGAGGATGACCTTGTAAATTGGTTAAACAGGGCTCAGATGTTTTGAATGACCTATCCCAACTCATAGGCTGCAAAATTAGGATTCCAACCAGGTTCCTCTGCCGCAAGGCCTGTGACAGGCATACCACGCAAGATATCCTAGACTTGGAGTTCCACAATTAGAACACAAGGTTGCAGCTGCAGGACCTGGAGGAGGCGTGGCCACAGAGTCAGACCTTCTAGGCTTTGTTACTCACTGTACATGTGCTCCTTGACTGGAAATGTGAATTAGCCTTAGGATCAGTTAAGTAAAGACAAGTTAACTTGCTGTGTATACATTTGTGCGTGCATATATGTATGTATGTGTGTGCTTGTGTGTTTGGATACATATGTGTATGTATATGTGTGTATACATGTGCATGCACTGTGTATTGTGAACACATGTATATTTGTGTGTATGTGAATGTGTGTGCTATGTGTACTACATGGTATGTGTGTGCTTGTATGCTCATCTGTCTGAAGGAGCAAGAAGAGGTTGGGGCGCAAGCTGTAGCGATCAGTTCTCCAGAAGAGTAGCCCTGATGTGTTGTGGCTACTTAAACACTAATCTCTGATTCTAAAACAGCAGCTCTCAACCAGGGGGTGTTGTAACTCCTTTGGGATCACATATCAGATATCCTGCATATCAGATATTTACATTACAATTCATAACAGAAGCAAGATTACAGTTATAAAGCAGCAATGAAAATGATTGCTATGAAATAAGTAGCAATGAAAATAATTAAGGTTGGGGATCCCCGTACATGAGGAACGTATTAAAGGGTCACAGCATTAGGAAAGTTGAGAACCGTTCTCTAAAAAGAAAGCAGTGATAACGGTGATAATAATGTATTACCCCCTCATCAAGTTTTACCTGAATGTCTCCCTTGAGATTGCTGCTATGCAGAACAAGGATAAGAAACAACTGTATGTTTTTATGCAAAAGTTGCCTGCTCAGTAAAGGGCACAGGGTAGGCAGGTACCTGCTCAGACATGGGCCAGGGAATTGCTTAGACACAGGTCCAGGACCTGCTCAGACACAGAGTAGGGTCTTTCTCAGACACAGGTTAAAGACCTACCCTGATACAGAGCAAGAACTCAATCGGGCTCAAGCTTGACTTCCAGCCAAGGCATTGCTGGGGTTAACTCCTCACAAACAACTCCTTGTTAAGGTCATGGATCAGACAGAATCAGGCAGCAGGCAAGCCCTGGCTCCCCTGGAGAAGACTGCCATGCTGGGGGGGGGGGGTGCAATAGCCAGCTGTCACGTGTTCTTTCTGCCCTGCGCATCAAAAAGCACTGATGCTTGTGTCTTACAGGATTTTGCAGACTCTGTGTCCCAGCTGGTCACACAGAAGTTCCGTGAACTGACAGTTGGCCTGATGTCTGTGTATGCCCGCCACAAAACACTGGCAGGGATCGTCATGACCAAAGGTAACCACCTCTCTCTTCTCCTTTGTGAATGTTTATCTCCACATAAAGAGATGTTAATATAAACTGGATCCTAGAAGTCAAAGGATGCTTTCTACCATAGGGGATGAACAAAGGAAGATAATGTAGAATGCAAAGATACCAGTGACCACTGTTACTTCCAGAACAACCACACTAGCAATATTGTGAATATTTTTTTATTCCCATAAACTCTATTAGGTGTTTTGTATACCTCACTTTCAAGGGTGATGCCAGTATTTGTAAAAGCTGGAAACAGAGGTCAGGCTACCACAAAAGTAGCTTGAAGCTGACAGATTAGGAGGTGCCTGCTTCTCTGTCACCTCTAATGTGCTTAAGACTGGTGACTGATGACATCACTTATACAGAATGAGTATGCCACATGAGTCCCTGTACACAGAGCAGAAAGATAGAACCAGCTTATACAAAAGAAGTCAGGTGTGGAGGTAGACTGCCCAAGAGATGTTGGCTGTCAAAGTATCTTCTTCTCATGTCAAAGGATATCTACAGGCCCTTTTCAGGAAACAGTCAATCCTGATAGATCACTGCTACTGTATGCCAGGTAGGAAGAAAGTTGTGACTGTATTTAAACAATCAAATTTCTGAAATTTTCTAATTACTAAGTGAATATAGCTATTGAGCCACTTGTGTGAATTCAACCATTTTTACCTCCAAAGTAGAGAATATTTATCATAAAATAAAAATTATTTGGGAGCAATGAAATGTTTGTACTCACATGTTATTTTGTATAGATAAGGCAACTTCCAGGACTGAAAACACCATCTATCTGTGCCCGAAATTACTTACACTTAAAAAAAATGAAAAAATAAAATTAATGATTGTCATAGCTTCCTTGTCACTCCATATACCTAGGAGTCACTTCAATACTCAAGAGCAATAGAACAGAAAAACAAATCCTCAGGCCTCATTGTAGACGTGGCACACGGTAGAGGATTCAGCCTTTCCAATTTCCGTATCTTAGCAAAGTGGAAATCACAATGCTTCCTCACAGTGTAATTTGTAAGATAAAGTACATCAAATGCTTTGAAAGGTGAAAATCATTCTATACACACAGCCTCCTGTTGTACGGTGAAGCAATCCACTGCTCTCAATGATATCATTGTGTGTGGTGCCATGCATAAGCCTGAGCCACTGGAAGAGCTGCCACCCCTGCTTTCACACATTGAACATCATCTGTCCCTGAAAAAGCAACAATTTTCTAAGACCAGGGCTGATCAACTTTTACCAAGATCATCACCACTGGGTACAATCTTATATCTGTCCAGCCACTAATCCTCTTTGCACTCACCACCATTCTGCATGAAAAGACCTAAGCTCCTTCTAGAAATCTAATGGCTTATTGAGGGAACCAAGATGAATCCAGCTCTATCTACAGCTAGCTTTATGACTCAAGGCGGGCTACTTGGCCTCTTTGGGACTTCGTTTTCTCACTTGTAAAAATGAGACAGACTTACGTAAGGAATACCTACCACACAGCGTCACATTGAAGGTTAAATGCATGTATGTGTAACACACTTGGGATGGGGCTTGCTGGTTAGGTTTTATTATCAACTTGACACAACCTAGGCTTACCTGGAAAGAGTCATTTTCTTATGCTTTTGCTGATTCATTGAGAAGTTAATGCAACATATTTTAATCATATACTTTTTTCTCCCCAATTTCTCCATACCCATCCAACTTTATCTTTCTGTTCTCTCTCTCTCTCTCTCTTTCTCTCTCTCTCTCTCTCTCTCTCTTGAGAGAAAAAAGTCATGCACACACACAAAAAAAAACATGGAATGTAAATTGTGTTGGCCAAGGGTCTTAATGGAGAATTACCTAGATTATATCATCCTGTGGGATTGTCTGTATAAGACTGTGTTGAGACTTAATCGATATAGGAAGACCCAGCCCATTGTAGGTAGCACCATTCCTGAATAAAAGATAAGAAATTTAGATGACAGCAAGCAGGTGAGGAAATGGGCCCTCACACATTTATGTCTCTCCACTTTTCACTGTGAATGTGATGTGACTAGCTGCTTGAGTTCTTGCCTTTACTTCCCCTCAATGATAAACTGTAACATGGAATTTTAAGCTGAACAACCCCTTTCTCTCCTGAGCTGTTGTTTGCGAAGCTATTTTGTCATAGTAAAAGAAATGAAACTAGAATAGAGACCTAATCCATAGTTAGAAATGTACAATGCTCAGTAGTAGGCATGTTATCTTTAATGCTCAAGTTAATAGCTGAGTGCCAGCCATGAAAGGGTCTGGGGAAAACACCAAAAAGTTAAATTTACCAAGTGCCTACTCTTGTGAATCTGATATTCAACTAGGGAATGTGTCATTTAAAAAAAAAAAAAACATAAAACCAATACAAAATAATGCTGAGAGTATCAGACAGAGTCTCAGAACACACAAACAAATCACTGGTAATTTTTAAAAATGTAAAGTTCCTTATATTTATGGTTGTGAGCCTGAATGGAATTTTAGGTAAGAAGTGGGAAATAGTAAGAGCTGGAGAGGACAGGAACTCCACAAGGAGAGCAAAAGAACAAGAAAATTTGAACACAGGGAACTTCCCAGAGACTCATAACTCCAACCAAGGACTACTCATGTAGATAACCTAGAACCCCTGCACAGATGTAGCCCATGGCAGGTCAGTGTCCAAGTGGGTTACCTAGTAATGGGAAGAGGGACTGCCTCTGACATAAACTGATTGGCCTGCTCTTTGATCACCTCCCCCTGAGGGGGGAGCAGCCTTACCAGGCCACAGAAGAGGACAATGCAGCCACTTTTGATGAGAACTGATAGACTAAGATCAGAAAGGAGAGGAGAACCTCCCCTATCAGTGGACTTGGGGAGAAGCATGCATGCAGAAATGGAAGGGAGGGTGGAATCGGGAGGGGAGGAGGGAGGGGCTTATGGGGGGATACAAAATGAATAAAGTGTAATTAATAAAAAAATTTTAAAAAATTTAAAAAAAGCAAGAAAAAAAATGTAAAGTTCCTCATAAGTTTCTGCCACAGGTTCCAGGACAATTCAGCAGGAAAGGTAAGATAGATAGACAGACAGACAGGCAGGCAGGCAGGCCAGAGAACAGGCACATTTCTTTGCTCTTGTGCCATTTTTGCCCAAGTCCAAAAGTCTGGGTAAGCATGACTTTGTGCATTAGTTTTCAACAGTTCCCAGCTCTGAGTGCCTTCCCAGTGGCTTCCCAGTTTCACAGAAAACTCAAAATGACAATTATTGGAAGCTAATCTGAGACTTCACTGAGAAAACAGTCATGTTTTACAAGGGCTTGTAAAAAGATAATGCTTCAATTGCCAGCCAGCACACTGTTTTCTACACAGGTGATTTATTTATTTATGTGAACTAAATTCATTATGTAAAATGGAGTCTTTACAGGTAAGGCTTTATAACTAGTTGTCTGTAAACCCTGGAGTATCAATTGCTGAAATTTGCTTTTCTATTATAATGGGAATAGTTAATCAACTTTGACTTAGGAAAGATTATAAAAATACGCAAGTAATGAATAGAAATATTTGTAATTATTTATTTACTGAAACTTGATGTGCCATATAATCTTAAATCCAGTTCAGTTATTCAAATGCCTGAGGAATTCTAAAAGATAGGAGTGTGTGTGCTATACCAATTATAATGCAATAAATTAAACTGAGTCTGAAATAAACTTCATTCAACTTTTACTATTTGCAGAAGGAATATTGTTTTTTAGCCATTATGAGAAATACTACTGGGAAAAATAGATATTTATAAACAGACTTTTTAAATCTTCATCTAATTAGCCCAATCATGTGAAGAAAATTCAAATAGGAAAGAACTTATGAATAAAAACTAATATTCCCAATTTCATTGTTCTCTTCACTCTTAGAAGTTGCCCTTTCTGCCCAATAGAATTTGTTTTATTAATTCTTCGATAATTTCTACATGCCCAAAATGTATTTTGATCATAGTCATTCATAACTCCTTCCAGATATTACCCCACTCCCAACTTCATGTCCATGGTTTTTGCAACCCACTAAGTCCAGTATGTGCCATGCATAAAAGCGTGGGTGTCGGGTTATCTGCTGATGTGTTGTCAGTGTACCAGGAGCCACATCCATAAAGAGAACTAACCCTCCCTCTGCCAGAACTCATCAGCTGTCAATAGCTGAAGTGGGGACTCATGAGAACCTCCCTACCACATGCTGGAATGCTAATAGGCTTGATCTTGTGCAGATCTTGTGCAAGACACCACAGCCACTGTGATGTCATGAGTTCAGCAGTCTTGTCATATCAGAAGAATAACACCATATTGGTTCTACATTTTTGTTGATAATATCTATAGATAATATCTATGACACCATCTGTAATCTGATACTCTTTCATGTGTGATTTTTGGAGTTATCATTTTATGACATCACTAAATATGTGTTATTTTATTCAATTTGGGGTGTACAGCTTCTTATTCTGGAGATCCAGCCTGGTAGCTACTCAAACTTTGTCTTATTAGACAAATTCTCTCAATTATAGTTTTAATAATAGATCATAACTGATAATACTTATATTCTAATTAATGCTTCTATATTTTTGAGTAGCCTAAAAGTTGAAAAACAATAACATAGCTGCTAAACTGGACAGTTGTAAACACAATCATCACAGAACCAGACGGGGACCTTGAATTACATTTCATTCTCTACCGACACAGTTTTTCCCAGATCGAGCCTCTGTCTTGTCCAAGTCACATAGGCTCTCCCTTCTGTCACTAGCTCAAAATCACATCACTTGTTTAATCCATGTTCATGGCTAGACCTTCTCATGTAGATTTTCAAGTTATGTGTCTTTTTTCCTAGTGTCTTAATTTTCTTTTTCTTTTTTCTTTTTTTTAATTAAAAAGGGAAGTGAACCTTTAACACATTAACTTAGTTGTGTATCTTGTAAGTGAAGATGTCCACAAAACTATCCTACAACCTGCAACACCCTCAGAGCCATGTCCCCAAGGACCCTGACACACCACTTCCAGTCTAAACTGCTGTCTAAAAAGAGATAAAGTTTTCATCTCTTTCATCTCTGTCTTTCGTCTCTGCTGCTTTCTTTGTGGCAGGCCATCATCAAGAAAAGAAATTCAGAGCTGCAAAGATAGTTCAGTGGTGTAGAGTACTTCTTGTTCTTGCAGAGGATCTAGGTTTGGTTTGCATGAACATGGTAACTCACAACCATCCTCAGCTCCAGTTCCAGGTGATTTGACAACCTCTTCTGAAATATTCAAGCACCAAGCACTAGCATGGTACACATATGCACATACATGCAGGCAAAGCATTTATAAACATGAAATAAATAAATTTTAAACATTTTAAAAGAAAAGGCATTCCTTTTTAAAAATATGTAAAAATCCAAGTGTGGTGATTAATGCCTGTAACCTCAACACTTAGGAGGCTAAGGCTAGGGGGTACTGTGAGTTTGAGGAGAGTCTAAACTACATAGTGAATTCTACATGAGCCAGGACTATGGAAGAAGATCTATCTCAAGAGAAAAATGAGCACAAGCAAGGAACTTTGTGAATAATATCTTAAGTTGGTTCTCATACTACCTTAACAGTTATTCTGAGCAAGGTGACTGAAGTCTGGACAGAATCCACCAGCCAAGTGGTCAAAGATGTGGCTTCATGGAATCAGCTAGTATTTCCATAATAAGGAAAAAAATGGTTATTGAAAGAGCCATCACATCCATTTTAAGTCGTACCTAGAAAACAACCATGCCTGGTTTAATGAGAAGTGCCAATTACTTCAACAGTGAAAAATTCCTGAGTTATTTCAAGTTCTAAAAACATAGGGTGTGTTTTGACTGCATGTGTTTGCTCTGAACTTAGAATGAGCATGTGGGGTAGAGAAATCAGCCTTCACTGCCCTCGATATGCTTTCAGCTTGAATAGTTATCACATGTTGTATGCAGCTGGATGAAACTGACATTTGATAAATCATGAAAGTTCAGACACATCTGAAACTTCTTCCAGAACATAGCATGTGTGTATGCCCACCTTCCCAAGGGACTAGCAGAATCATGACATAAGCAGTTTATTCCCCAAATATCTCAGAACCTCCTCTTTTCCATTTTCTCTCATGGATGACTAGAAATCACTTCGATCCTGAAGCAGAGTCTTTTCATTCACATCCAGATGAGTGAGGAAGAGAAGCAGAAACAAAGGAACTGGACCCAAGACGATGATACTCAGCAGAAGCCTCCTATCAGGGTGAAGGATGGTAGATTCTTGTCTTGATTTCTAGGAACTGATCTTAACAACTACTAAACACATACAACACAAGATGGAGTTGGAGTAGTCTTTGTGATCTGTTCAGGCACATTAAGATTCATAGACACCGACATCCCAGAACACAATAAGAACCGTTGATGGGCAATTGATTTTAAATCTTTGGTTGAAACTGTTTAGACTACAAATTGCAGAATAGATTTTACCGCTCCTGTGCCTGACCTCTGTGCAGCTTGAATGCCAACCAATCATACTAAACAGCTCTCTTTAAAATAAAATCAGAGAAAAGTGTCCCTGACTGGATATTTATCCCAGCCCAACCCTACTCATGGCTCATTTAGAGATAAATGATTTAATTTAAAATAATTCACAAGGTTCGATGAAAATGCTCAAAGGTAAAGGGGAGAGTCATACGTCTAACTTTGAGCTACATCGTTCTAAAATGCTTCAGTTTATCCCTTCTCAGTAAGGAAGAGTTTAGGAGAGAAACATGTTTTTTTGTAAAAGGAAAAAAGAAGTCCAGAGAGATGACTTAGGTGATAAAGTACTTGCTTGGCAAGCAGAAAGACTTAAGCTTAATGCCCAGAACCCACATAAAAAAGCTGAGTGTGTTTATTCGTAATAGGCAGAATCTGGAAGCAACCCAAATGTCCCTCAGTTGAGGAATGGATACAGGAATTGTGGGTACATTTATACAATGGAATACTACTCAGCAATTAAAAACACAGAAATCATGAAATTTGCAAGCAAATGGTGGGAACTAGAAAAAGATCATCCTTAGTGAGGTATCCCAGAAGCAGAAAGACACACATGGCATATACTCACTTATAAATGGCCATTACATATATAATATAGGATAAACATACTAAAATCTGTATAACTAAAGAAGCTAAGCAAGAAGGAGGACCCTGAGTAAGATGATCAATCCTCATTCAGAAAGGCAAAAGGGACGGACATTAGAAGAGGGAGAAACAGGGAACAGGACAGGAGCCTACTACAGAGGATTTCTGAAAGACTCTACCCAGCATGGTATTAAAGCAGATGCTGAGACTCATAGCCAAACTTTGGGCAGAGTACAGGGAATCTTATGAAAGAAAGAGGAGATAGAAAGACTTGGAGAGGACAGGAGTTCCACAAGGAGAACAATAGAACCAAAAAAATCTGGGCCCATAAGTCTTTTCTGAGACTGATACTACAAACATGGACCATTCAAGAAGATAACTTAGAACCCCTGCACAGATGTAACCCATGGCAGCTAAGTCTCCAAGTGGGTTCCTAGTAAGGAGAACAGGAGTTTTCTCTGAAATGAACTCAGTGGCTGACTCTTTGATCACCTCACCCTGAAGGGGGAGCATCCTTACCAGGCCACAAAGGAAGACACTACAGACAGTCCTGAAGAGACCTGATAGGCTAGGGTCAGATGGAAGGGGAGGAGGACCTCCCTATAAATGGACTGGGGGAGGGGCATGGGAGGAGAAGAGAGAGGGAGGGTGGGATTGGAAGGGGTTGAGGGAGAGGGCTACAACCAGGATAAAAAGTGAATAAATTGTAATAAATTAAAAAAATAAATTTAAAAATCTAAAACAAATAATAATAAATGATAAAACCATAAATAATAAAATAATTTTTAAAAGCTGGGTGTGGCGACGAATCTCTTGTAATCCAGATCCAGGAAGGCAGAGATGGGAAGAGCCCTGGGGATGGCTGACCAGCCAGCCTCGTCTACTTGACAAGCTCCAGGCCAGTGAGAGACCTGTATCAAAACATAAGGTAGAGTGGACAGCACCCAGGGAACTGTAGCCAAGATGTCCTCTGGTCTGCACATGAGCATGCCCATGTGTGCACACAGAGAAGCACTTCTGCACTCTTGAAACTGGGTACTTCCATCAAGGCTGTTCAACTGCTTCTACATTTTTCTGATCATCGGCTCACAACTGAGCATTCAATTTCAACTCTTCCTCAAATTGCCTGAAAGCTTTCACGTAGTAAGAAACTCCAACACTGTAGCTCCAGGCAATAAAATTAGAGTCTCTAAAACTCTGATCTTGTTTTTGGATGGAGACATAACATGGTTTGAAGGCAAAAGAAAAGGCACTATAGCTGGGCTTTTGGCTGCTTTATTGGGTTCTTTTTACTACCTCCGTACACCACTCCTATCCCTTCCAACCCCCTAACACTAGGTAAGAAAGAAAGTAGGTTAGAAGGAAAAGTGGGTGTTGATATCACTAGACCACTTCCTGCTCATGAGGGATGTCAAGTTCATTGGGGTGAGTTTGATCTTCATTATCAGTATATCTCCAACCAGCAAACAGCGACAGGAGCAGGAGCAAGCAGGGGCAGCAGCAGCTGCCTCAGCCTTTTGGGAGCTCTAGCATTTTACACCCTGTAAAAAGTCCCCAGAATTCCAAACGTAAACCATCTTAAGCTAGCAAAATCACATATCTGCTAGAGCCCAAAGCAAATCATAGTCAGCTGCTATGATTAGTCAGGACAATCTGAAGCAGAGCCATATCCCACACTTGGGATTAAGACAAAAAACATATTCACATAATATTTCTATGTTTAAAAAAATCCTCACTACAAGACAGTAGTGTTAGATTGTTGCCAGGCAGTATTTTTAGGTGTTTAAAGTCCATTATCTTTAGCCAATAAGCTAAAAAAAATTTTAAATATTCCTTCATTTAAAATTCTTTCTCTCTTTTCCTCATTCTGTGTGTGTACGTGTGTGTGTGTGTGTGTGTGTGTGTGTGTGTGTGTGTGTGTGTGTG
>NW_026592403.1:0-202559 GCF_907164565.1 Psammomys obesus | reverse complement strand
TGTGTGTGTGTGTGTGTGTGTGTGTGTGTGTGTGTGTGTGTGTGTGTTTTAAAGCTGATTAATAAACATATGAACTGGGTAAAGCTGTAGCCCTTTGAAGTTCCTACGGACTTTCAAATATATGTACTTGATGGCAAGGTTCAAACTCCTTTCTTTCCTTGTTGACCCTGTATTTAAAATTTCACAGTTTTCTATTTCCATTACGTGATATTTTTAAAAGGGTTGCTGTGTTGTAAACATTGGAGAAGGAAGTGGTAACATTCTGAACAGCTCTGCCTAGAGATGGAAGGGTATTCACATCACAGTATGCCAAGCAGCTTTGTGTCACTGTGGTAAAAACCCAAGATCATCAAATTATAAGCAGGAGGGTTGATATGGGCTCACAGTTTTAGAGGTTCTAGTCTATAACTCCTTGATCCAGATGCTTTTGGAACTGTAGCGAGGTAGCGCATCAAAGCAACTGCATATGATAGCCAAAGAGACAGGGGAAAATGTGGTCACCAAGTCCCCTTTGTAGACAGACACATCCTCAGTGTTTAACCTTTCCCTTAGACCCTGCTTCTAAACATTTCACCACCTCCCTATAGAACCAAGCCACCAACACATGACTCTGTAGGAATAATGAACATCTAACCTGTAGCACACGGAGCAGAAAAAAGCCCTGCTGGTTTTTTTCCCAACATCTTTACAATGAAGATTACAACCATGACTTAGCTTTAGAGTTATCCTGGTGAAGGTCAGCTACAGGAGCAAGCCAAGAAGACAAGGTCGTTAGAGAGAGAAGAGAGGAGAAAGTGAAACTATGGTGCTGAGCTGCTGGAGGGCAAAACAGTCTCACACCAGTGCACACCTACATTACTCAGCCAGTAATCACTGAAAAGTATTTTTAACTGACCAAGCAGATTTGGACCAAATGCAAGTCACACAGCTCTGTCAAGAAAGAACACGTTGTATTAGGAAGTTGATGGAGAGAGCATAAGTCAGAAGAAGAAGAACTGAGAGCCTGAGCAAAATTTTCCCTCTGAACTGTTTTGAATACAACCTGTATTCATCTACTGAAAAACAGAGAGCAAGAGTGGAGCACCAAAAAAAAAAAAAAAAAAGGAATATCAAGTGGCTACTTATGGACACAGAAAGCACTGCCACTTAAAATGTTTCCTCCGTGAATTATGTATGAGCTGTGGCTTTGTGCTCTCATTATTTCTGGGTTTAGCACCAATGAGGAGACCTTGTCAGTTATCTCCGAGGCAGGAAAGAAAAGACTTCTCATCGATCAGACCAGGTGTCGCAGAGCTGCTCCTTTGATACAAAAGAATGAGTTACTAATGGGGCGAAGAGCACGCTCAGCCCAATCCAAACAGGGAGATAAATAGATTCTTCAATCTATTAATTGCAAAGGGTTCGTTGTCATTCTACTTCTTTCTTAGAGGTAGGATGAGGACATTGAATGCATTCACTGAATAAAAAATTACCATATTTATATCCAGTGAAACCCTTCATAATGTTGATGACTGGAGACATAACTAATGACATCCCCATACGCCTCTCTCCCTCCCCCCCCCCCGTATGTGTGTGTGTTCATGTGGATGTGTCCAAGCATGCATATAGGAACACATGCATGTATGTGCCTGTACATGTTTACCTGGAGGACAGAGGTTGACCTCAGGTGTCTTCTTCAGTTGCTCTCCACCTTGTTTTTTGTTTTGTTTTGTTTTGTTTTTTAATACAAGAATGAACCTAAAGTTCACCAAATCAGATAAGCTGACTATCCAGTGAGCTCAGGAATCCTCCTGTACCTATCTTCTCAGTACTGGCAGTATAGATAAAAGCTATCATGCTCAGCTTTTTACATGGATACTGGGAGATTGAATTCTGATCCTCATGCATGCACAGCGAGGACTTTACTGACTGAGCCATCTTTCCAGCCCTTGCCTCAAATTTTTAACGATGCCAGGTACTGCCTCAAACACTGTGCATTTTAAAGTTGTATCAGCATGTCTGACCGCAAGAGCTGAGGATGTTGATCGGCAGTGTATTGAACAAATTCATTTTTATTAGTGTCCTATAACTGCCAAACTGAAGAGCATTGGTCCATGCCTGTGATGATTGACTTCAGGGTCTGCCTAAAGTTTCCTCAGCCCATCCCAAGACTATTGTCGATATCCTGGCCAGCAGAGAGCGGAAAAATGAAGACTTCCTGTATAATCCTGTCGTCTACAAGTTTATCACTAACTGTCTCAGTCAGCAAGGAGGAATTTTGTTTCAGGCTCTATAGCAGGACCAACAGAAGAGGGAACCAGGTTGTTCTAGTTTCATTTCTGTTGCAAAGATTAATATTCTTGAGAAAGGGGAGGAAGGTTTGTTTGGCTTGTAATTTCAAGTTACAGTTCATTATTCAGAGTAAGTCACAACAGGAACTCAAGAAGCTAGTCATACTATGTTCACAGTTAAAAGCAGAAGGGATCAGCTTCCTTGCTTGTTTGCTTTCAGCTAGCTTTCTGATACTATTCAGGACCCCTGCCTCAGAACTGCCCACAAATGGCCAGTCTTCCTACATCAATCAACAATCAAAACAATCCCCCACAGATATGCCCCCCCACCAACCTGATCTGGATAATTCCTTAGTCTGACTCTCTTCCTAAGTGAGCCTAGATTGTACCAAGGAAACAGTTTAAACTAACCAGCAAATAAATGTTTGATAAACCAACAGGTAGTGTATCAATGTATTTATTCACAGCTCATTGAACCTTAAATTTCTTAGGCTTGGTGTTGTTGTTTTGGGTTTTTGTTTGTTTGATTTTTTTTGTTTTGTTTTATTTTGTTTGTACAGTATTGAGAAATAACTCAGTCATTCTCTGTGGTGGGAGGAGTTCTGGAAATTCCTATAGCAGTGAGAAAGACTGCTGGGGCTCCTCTGTTCTCAGTCCTGTTACAGCATTAAAAATGGGGGCAGGGTGTCAGCCACATTGTTTTCATGCAGACAAAGTCAAGTCTAATGGTTGAAATATGAACATGTTTATCTCTTTACACACTTCCCAAATCAGATTTCACCTCACCCTTCCTTCTGAGGTGATGTTAGCATGTATACTGGCTCATTTTTATTATCGTTTTGACACAACCTAGAGTCACTGGGAAGAGAAAACCTCAACTGAAGAATTGTCTCTATCAAATTAGTCTGTTGCCATGCCTGTAAGGAACTGTCTTCACTGATGATTGGTACAGGAGGCACCAAGCAGCTGTGGATGGCACCATCCCTAAGCAGGTGGTCTCAGACTAGATAAGAAAGCTGAGAATGAGCCAAAGAGTGAGCCACTTAGCAGCATTTCTCCACAGTTCTTGCCTCCACTCCCACCTCCAGTTTCTGATCAACTTCCCTCTACAATGGATTGTGACTTGAAAGTATAAACTGAAAAGAAGAAGAAAAAAAAAAACTTTTTCTCTCCAAGTTTGCTTTTGGCCAGTTTGTTTTATCACAACAACAGAAAGCAAGGCAAATTAGAACAGCATGTTTGACTCGCTGTAAATCAAGAGATATGTATGAAGCATTCTCTTGTGGACCAGTACATCCCTAGCCAGGGTTGCGATGCTCAGCTCCTTCTACAAGACCACGGAAATGTGGCTAGCTGTGGTGGCACCCAGGTTCACCTCCCACCTCACTTCTAGAACATCAAGTTTGGGACAGTTTAGTTTTCTCTCAAGTAGCAATGTTTACTACACAACTGATATCTTGTTCTCATCCCAGTAAACTGGCCTCTTTGGAGTTACAGTGAGGATGGATACAGGGCCTGACTTGATCCCACTGGGTCAACAAGTGACAATACTTCAGCATTGTGTCCAGACTGTAAGTACTCTAGGTATCTCTGTAGGTATCCCTGAATCCCTTGGGATCCTTCTGTGTGCAAATTTCAATGTGAGATAATCTGCTCCTCTAAGTTACTCATTTCTTTTCTCAAATTGCTTACCCAGTCCAATGAAAAGAATGCTTTCCTTCCTTCCTTCCTTCCTTCCTTCCTTCCCTCCCTTCCTTCCTTCCTTCCTTCCTTCCTTCCTTCCTTCCTTCCATCGTTTCTTTGTGTGTGTGTGTGTGTGTGTGTGTGTGTGTGTGTGTATGTGTGTGTGTGTATGTGCTTGGGTTTTTGTATGTTTGTTTTTATTTTTATTTTGGAGGGGACAGCAGCTCTCTATTTTCTCTATTCCCACACTCTCAGGCATCCACAGGTCCGCTATATTCATCATCATAATTCCTTCTCTCCTACCATGCTGGCTTCCTTCCCTGGCCTCTGAATGTGTGCTGATAACACAGGGTTCAGGACCTGAAAACATGGGATAAGTTGTATATCCTCAGTTTCTGGAGAAATTCGATACACGTCATGTGGATAGATGAATGAAAATAGATTAAAAATGTGCTCTTAATACCGTCAATACTTCTCACTGAATTTTCACTTAACCTATACCCCAGTGCCAACTCATATTTACTTTTAAGATACTCTTGAGAGGCCCTCTGTGGCAGGTTTCAAGGTTGTTTCCTGTTTTCTTCTGGCTTTCAGAGGCCCTCTGTAGCAGGTTCCAAGGTTGTTTCCTATTTTCTTTTTCTTCTGATGTCCATCTTCTTTGCCTTTCAGGATGGGGATTGAACATTTTAGTTAGATAGACTAAGATCAGAAAGGAGAGGAGAACCTCCCCTATCAGTGGACTTGGGGAGTGGCATGCATGCAGAAAGGGGAGGGAGGGTGGGATCGGGAGGGGAGGAGGGAGGGGTTTATGGGGGGGATACAAAATGAATAAAGTAATTAATAAAAAAAATAAAAAAATAAAAGAGCATAGCAAAAAAAAAAAAAAAAAAAAGATACTCTTGAATTGCCTGCCTTTCAGCTTCTCCAAACACTCTTGTCCTTGAATGAAGAACACATGGTTTGTTTATATAAGCAATAACAAAATTTTTAGTGTTGTTCTAACTAGGGGGGTCAGAGAAATAGATAGAAAAAATAAATATAATTATATGGAAATAGATAAATTTAATTATATGGGAATTAAACATGTCACAATAGCTAAAAATTACAGCATTTAAATTTTTTAACTTTTTCTTTAAATTAGTTTTTTCACACAAGGCAATGGAGTTCATTGATTTTAATATAATTAAATTTACTTAGCCAGTGTCTCAAGAAAGTGAGAAATGAAGTTATCTATGGTCTGGAGCCTCATGGAATCATCCTACTTGCACTTTATTGTCTGGTGTCCATTTCAAACGTATTGTCTGAAATTCACAAAACACTGACATGTAACTTACTGGACATTCTAAGCAATATTTAAAGAGTCAGAGCACAGAGGACATTGACAGCTCCCAGTTTTTATAGATGACCACAAGTGGACATGCTGGTGGAAGAAAAACCTCCCCACCAGAAGCAAAGCTTTCTCTCAGTTCTAGCCCAGTTATTCCTCTAGACCAGGAATGTCCAAGGCATGCATTTTTACATCCACCTGATTTTGAACTAATTGGAGAAAAGTTTAGACTGTGGAAACTGAAATTTTAGAAGAGTCAAGAATTTATTACAGAAAAAGGTTGAAAATAAATTAGATGTTAGTCAAATAATGACCAGCGGTGATGTTCTCTACAAAACTTCCGAATACAAAGTTCAAAGAGGCTGGGCACTCTTACATATGAAACCACAGTAGTAAAATGGAGTTCTGTGCATGATCGCTGGGGTTGATCACTAGTGAAGGTTCTTCAATGGCAAGAGCCTTCAGCAGTGGACATGCGCAAACCTTATTCCAGAGCCATGTCACTCCATGGACACGACACGATACTGGAAAATGAAATCAGAATATATCATGTCCCACACCCTTGGGCAGTCTATGTATATTAAAAAAATCTTTTCTATCCATATCTAATTTCTGTAATTTAGAGGCTTATTTATTTGACACATATTGATAGTGTGTTACTCTTGGTGTTTTGTCCTTTAGAAAACGGGCGGTGTTTTATTCCACAATCAGATATGGTGTTAATGAAACTTCTATCCAAAAACTTGAAATAAGAATTATTTAATTCAAATCAAATGAATAAAGGTACACTCCCAGAGACTGCCTAGGGCTGGGTAACAGTGTACGAAAGAAACGTCCTCTTGAGCTACTGTAGCGAAATATCACTTCCTGGGAAGTCTATAAACAACAGAATCTCAGTTTTTGTGGTACTATAGGCCAGGAAGTTCAATAGCAAGGACACTGTGATTGCTTGCAAGTTTTGTAAATAAAACAACTGTGGAGATTCACATCTAAATCTTAATCCATTTGGCACCTGTCCTGGAGCATGGTGAAAGATGAAGACACTGAGTTAGTTTTCAAAGGACTCCTCAGTTTCGAGGTACTGTCGACTGAGTACTCTTTACCCTCGTGCCTTGAAATGTTGTCCTTACCTTGTGCCACATTCTCTTGTGTGTTTGGTTGACCTCTGTTCCACTCTGCTCACACACATCTGCTCCACTGCCATTTGTAACCAGCTTCTGTCACCAGCATGCTGCTATCAGGTTTTGTCTCCTTGCATCAGTCCTTTGACCCAGTATTATCTGGGTTTCCCTGTGGGTTCCATTTTCTGGTTTAAATAAAGAATAATTAAACTACATTTTAAGTCAGTGTCTTTGTCCAAAATAAAGCAGTTTTGCTGTTTCTGTTAAGAATCACAACCTTATAATCAACTGAGAGAGAAAAAACCATGGGGCTTAATCTTCCTTAATCTAAGAATATGTAATTATCTTTCTGTGTATTCTACTATTGTTGGTGGCCTTAAGTAGAGGAGTTTTGTTTTTACATTTTTAGATTGTACCATGGCACACCTGTAGATTTCAGAGGACAGCTTGCAGGGGTCAGTTCTCTTTTCCTACCATGTGAGGTCAGAGGATCAAACTCAGGTGGTCAGGCTTGGCAGAGAACGCCCTTACCTGTGTGATCCTTCTCTCCAGCTCCTTTAGGGGGTTAAGCTTCAGTCCTCACAGTCCATTGTCCTTCCCCTTTTACCTCATCTGTGGCTCTTATAAACAGAGTTGTTTCCACCTTATTGTTTCCCTCTAGTGGTTATGTGTATATATGAAAATTATTGATTTGGGTGTATGAGGTCTGTTCCTTCTCATTTTATTGAGCTCTCTTTCCGCTTCCAGTAGTATTTCAACTGGACTGTCTTGAAGGTGCCACATATGCAGTCATGGTGTATTCAGACGGTATTTGTGTTGCCTGTTCCTTTCAATCACTGCACCTCTAATTTCTTTCTCTTGTGCTGAGTAGTAGTTTCAACAGATACCAAATAATGGAACTGTATTGGCATTTTCCTGAAGGCAGCAAAAATGCCTCCAAGGCTTTCCCATTAAGCTATGTGTTTTATCAAATGCTGGCTCTGAGTTTGTGACCATGATCATCTTTCTGTGTTGCATTCTAAATAAAGTCTATTTTCGTATTTTATCTAAATCTGTGGTTTTGTCAGATGCTATATCCATAATCATGGTTGTCTTTTTGTATTGTGTTTTTAAATACAATCTATTTTCACCTTTCTGGAATAAATCTACCTTGTAGTAATAAGCTATATTGTATGTTTGGTAAGTAGTATTTTACTTAGAACTTTTTTAATTACTTATTTTTATTTTATGTTTTTGCCATTTTGCCTGCCTGTGTATCCATGTGGAAATGTCAGAATTCCTGGAGCTTGAGTTATAGACATTGGTGCTGCCATGTGGGTGCTGGGAATTGAACCTAGGTCCCCTGGAAAAGCAACCAGTACTCTAAACCTCCGAGCCACCTCTCCAGCCCATTAGAATTGTTTAAGACTCTCTCTAACTCTGGTACCCTTTCCTGTGTAGTCTATAGAAAGGGTGTTTTTTCAACATGGTAATTTCTAAAACAATTTGGGGTTTTTATCTTAATTCCATGTGCTTCAGAACATTGTTTACATCCTTTAAGTCACCTATCTGATATTTTAAAGGTCAGAGGGTCAACAGACCTTAGATGGGTCTTGGGGAAGTGGGATCTTTGGTCACTTCTCTGTTGTCTTTATAGAAATCAGCATCTTTCTGTTTTCTATGGTTCTTTCTCACAGTGTTCTACCAGATATTACTTTTACTCAAGTCTAGTTTGTGCCTTTCCTAGATTTATTTATTTCATTAAATGCATGTAAGTGTTTTTGTCACATGTATGTCTCTGTGCCTTACATGTGCCTGATGCCCTAAGAGGTCAAAGGAGGGCATCAGATTCCCTAAACTGGAGTTACAAGGTGAGCTGCCATGTGGGTGCTAGAAACTGAACCTGGATCCTCTGGAAAAGCAACAGATGCTCTTAACAGCTGAGCCATCTCCCCAGCCCTAAATTTGGGCCATTTTAAGAGAAAATGGGTTGACCAAAAATCATGTGTCAACTGATGGTTCCACAATGGTTTGCATTTTATAGATTATCTCAACATTGTCTGAGGGAGATGCTACCCGCATCACACCCAAGATCCTCCAGAGTTCTTGCCTCTTGAATTGTTGCTCCATGCACTGGCTGGGAACAGTTCATTGGTATGTCTTCTCCTGATGAATACCTTGGCCAAAGGAAGCCAGTGCTCTTCGAATACCCATAGCTGATGTCTGACACAGAGTACAAAACCTCACACCCTTGCCTCATGGTCAGACAACCATGTCTTGTTCTTCATAATTCAGAGTTTTCCATCAGGTCAGACTCAGACTACAGCAAAATCTTTCCCTCACCTCATTGGCTTCTGGCCCATCCTGATTTACTATAAATTATTTTCTAGAATCTCTAACTCAGCCTCTGCTTCTGGATATCCTAACCTAAGACACATTGTTCATGTCAATGTTTATAAAAAGCATCATTTATGGTGATTATGGACACATTGGGGGCCCACTCGACTTTGAAGCCCCTTTAAAATGGGCCATTCACTCCACACCCTAGGAATCAAGGATTAAAAAAACTGGGAACCAACGTATCACAAAGAGAATGGAACTCCTTCTCAGGCATTAATGTTTGGCTTATGTTTACTTGAAGACTCATTTTTGCTTCAACATCAGCAGGATCTTCATCTGATGAAAAGTGGGGAGTACTGCGTCTTACAGAACTGAAGACGCCTCTGGGGTTATTCTATACTTCTATTCTAGAACCATACGATCAGAGATGTAAGAAAACTTGCTTATTTAAAGGCTTCAACACAGCTTGCATTTCTAGAAATTTATTACTTGTATTTCTTACATTGAACTTTATTTTTTCAATTCATAAGGGAAGAGTGCCATCAAGTCACTCTCTGTGGTATTTGAAGAGAGAAATAATGACAAAAATATCTTCTATTCTCCCCAAATTGAGACTGCCAGCCTTGGAAGTGGCTGATCCTAATGAGAATTTTTAGATTTTTTTCATTTTTATTATGTAATTCTTGAGCATTCCATTTTCACTTTTTCCTCTTTTTATTTTTTATTATTATTAATTACACTTTATTCACTTTGTATCCCCCCATAAGTCCCTCCCTCTTCCTCTCCTGATCCCACCCTCCCTCCCCTTTCTTCACGCATGTCCCTCCCCAAGTCCACTGATAGGGGAGGTCTTCTCCTTCCTTCTGATCTTAGTCTATCAGATCTCATCAGGAGTGGCAGCATTGTCATCTTTTGTGGCCTGGTAAGGTTGCTCTCCCCTCAAGGGGAGGTGATCAAAGAGCAGGTCAATCAGATTATGTCAGAGGCAGTTGCTCTTCCCATTACTATGTAACCCACTTGGACACTGAACTGCCATGGGCTACATCTGTGCATGGGTTCTAGGTTATCTCCATGCCTGGTATTTGGTTGAAGTATGAGTCTCTGGGAAGACCCTTGTGTTCAAATTTTCAAATCTTCTTCCTCTTTTATTTGTTCAATCTTTTTGTTTTACTTCCTGTCGTCCTCTCTCTGAGTTCTGCTTTCTATCCATTCTCTGGCATTTACCAAATCCCCAATGCACAATATCTGGATTCCTGCCTATTACCTCAACCTTCTCCCTCTGCTCATCCTTGATGAGCTGCACTGAACCCAGTTAGGGACAACAACGTCACTGTCCTGATCAAAAAGTTCATTAACAACCCCATTGTCAAGTGTGTAAAATCTAGTGTCTATCTAAAGAGTAGCATTCAAAACCATCTGTCATTAATTTCCACTTGCCTTTTGAGCCTAACACCTATCATTTTGAGCACAAATCTCCCACTAGTACCAAAATAACTTTTCATTGATACACACACACACACACACACACACACACACGCACGCGCAAGCACGAGCGCGCGCTCGAGAGAGAGTGGGGGGGATTAGGTGTTCTCTATCCTATCCACATCTTGTGCCGCTGTATTCATTCTACCTAAGATATGCTATCTCTCAGGACCTACATCTACTGGAAGGTTCCTAAATATGATTCTGTGTGTGAGAAAAGAGTGTGTGCCTCAAACATTCTCGAGCACACCCACACACACAATCTTATTTGACAGACCCTCTGTGTGCATACTATCTCCCTAAATACACGCTGAAGTGTAGGAACGTGTCTTAAGTGCCTTATGTCTCCAGCTTGATGCTGGCACATTGTGGGTGAGATTAATGAAAAGTGAATCAGCAAATAATGCATTTCTTGAGCCGCATAATTGTACTAAGTATGGCAGAGCCTGGAGTCAGGCAGCGTTAAGAATTAATGAGGGGCAAAGGGAAAGCAGCTTTTTTTTTCTACAGCTCTAATTTCCACAAACTCAAAAGAAGCCAGGGCCTTGGGAACCACAGTGCCTACTCTGAAAGAGTAGAGTACATGTGTGCCCGCCACCTGAATGCTGAAGCACTTTAAAGAAGAGTTAGAAATGTTAGTTTGCATCACTTGAAATACCTGCTTTAATGAAGCTAGAATCTGAAAATGCTTTCTCCATCAAGAAGGTGCCCTCATTAACTGGTCCTCAACAGTCCAGGGATCCTGTTAACTCTTTCAATTAGAAAAATGGCTCCCAGTCACCCTGGGAGAGGTGACTGGCTGGCTTACGCTGCTCCCTGCTGGCAAATGACTATCAGCTCCACCTCTAGGACCCACAACCAGGAGGCAGCCCACCTAGGGAATGACTAAGCTGACAGGCTCCCTGGACCCAAGGAAAACACCACCGGAGTCCTGCTGTTTTCGCAATCCCTGCAAGAAGAAAGCTCTTCTTGCTCTTGTTCTACACTTGCTTTTCTCAAAGCAGAGTAGCTGCTGCCTTGAGAACTAAACAAGTCCTCAAAAGATCACCAAGAAACTAAATCCCACCGAAGGGGCAGGAGACAGTAGAAACACAGCATGTCCTGGACACCTGAGTCCTTTTGAGAAATGGAAGTCACCAGAAGCCAGGGGGGCAACAAAAGTAGGAGGAAGTAAGCTGTGGAAGGCTTTTCTAAGGAGGAAAGGGGCAGACCGGTTGTGGAGTTGTCCCAGAGAGAAGGCAGCTCAGTTCAGCTGCTGTGGAGGTTATAGCTTGGTAGAGTGGATTGACCCTCTGCTTCTTCACAGCTACATATCCTTTCCGTTCCTCCCTATATCTGGCCCCTGTTTTGTCCCATAAAGGAAGAGCCAAGCTGGGGATAAGGGAGAGGAAGTAGAGACAGAGGTCACTCAAGACTTCAGAGTTTAGTCCTCAGTGACCAAGTCTTGAGTTAGAACAAGTCTGTAGTGAGTACTTTACAAGGCTCTCAGCACTGTTTGCACTTGGAGAAGTAAATCTTATTAAAAATAGAAGGTCTGCTCCACTGGGGGCCCCAATTTACATACCGTCTTGTTAAAGAAATGGTTCATACATAAATTTATCAAAGAGCTTAACAGAGCCCAGTAAAAATCTGAGACTAAGCCAGCACTCCGCACCAACCACATGCCACATGGAATCCAGAGCTCAGCAAACAGCAGTGTGCTCATACATGGAGCAGGGCTGCTGGGCATCCCAGCCCCGTCCCCTTGACTTTCAGCTGCAGGACCTTGAATATTGGATTTGTATTGGACTCTCCAACAGGGACTGACACAATCTCCCTAATTACACAGACTCCTAGGGAGCCCCTTCTTAGAGGATTTCATGGAAATTCTAATTTCTATCCTCAAGGAATTCACCATCGAAGTGAGGAGAATATGTATATCCACACTTGTATCCACAGGGCCAGGAGAAGGAATTATCTTTGATTCATAGTCTTTTGGGGTCACCTCAGACAGCGGTCGGTGGTCCTTATAGTAATTTAAAGGCCTTAAGTTTTGAATTTATTTTCAGTGATGCCAGAGAGCCATTTTTTTTTTGTTGACAAAGTTACTTTGGCTATTGAACAAATAAGCATTGTCTTGTGAAAAATAAGTCATAAAATTTTCAGTGCTTTTTTTTTTTTTTTTTTTTTTTTTTTTGGTATGGTCAACTCCTAATGGTTGAGCTAATAGGGATGGGAGGGTAAAAATTTGGAGATGGCCAAGTGAAGCAAAAAAGAAAGTACCCCTCATTTTATAGGTCAGGAACTGGTTATCCAAGAAGGTTTGTATCTATGCATCTGTATGTGTGGTGTGTGTGTGTGTGTGTGTGTGTGTGTGTGTGTGTGTGTGTGATAGGACAACCTCAGGCATCAGTCCTAACCTTCCATCCTGTTTGAAATCAGGTCTCTTGTTTGCCACAGCAGGCTAGCTGTCCTTCAAGCCCCCAGGACTTCTCTGTCCTCACTTTCCTGTTCACTGTAGGAGTGCTGGGGTACAAGAGCACCCAACTTTACAAGGGTTCTAGGGATTCAAACTCAGGTCCTTACATTTGCACCACAATTAGTGTACCCACTAAACCATCTCTCTGACACCTCAAGCAGGTTTCTTTAAGTAGCCATTCAGTAACTGTGGCCTCCAAACTCTCTGTTCTCGCCACGTATTGAGAATATCTAAGTAACGATCATGGTAACTTAAGGTATCTGTACAAATTGCCTTTGGCAATCCTGATGGAGCTGTTATTCTCTCCGCTGGTCACAGGCAGAAGCTCACTTTCATAGTTCTATAAATCATTCCATAAAAAATATATGCTCCTCGGGTTTTATAAGCCCCAAAGATCAGCAGTTGCATGACCCTTAAATAGACCAGGAAGCAGTGAAATAACTTGGGGCTGCTCCTTTAGTACTCTATGCAAACCTCACAAAACTTGAAAGAGATTCACTAGATGTAAGCAGAAGGAAGTACTGCTGCCTGCTTCCTCCCATCTATCCCAAAGCTCCTGGAAGAGGAAGGAACTTAGAATTTCCAGTGTAGTGTGAATCTCCCCTCAGTTCTGTTGTTATTATGAATCTGTGACATTTTTCTTAGGTCTAAGATTCAGGAAACATGTATTTTATTTAGATACCTAATATATATATATATATATATATATGTGTGTGTGTGTGTGTGTGTGTGTGTGTGTGTGTGTGTGTGTGTGTATAGTACAAAATAAAAGCAGAAGTGTCTAGAGAGACAAAGGACACTGATGGGAGAGGTGGCAATGAGAAGAGTGAGGTAGAAGATATGAGGAAATGTATCCAATGTACAATATATGCTTTATTAAAATGCCCTTGGTATGAGCCAGACAACAAAGAGTAGAGCCATGAAATGCTATCTTCTGGGCATGGCATGGCCATTGCACCAATGAACTTATAGCTACTGCAATTGCTGCACAAGAGTGGCCCAAACAATATCCCATCATAGGTAGAGGAGGGACTCAAGTGAGCTGGACCCTCCCTGGGGGATATTGGCAGTATGTGGCTGCTTGGGGCTGAGAATTCATTGTCTTCAGTGGTGTACTCACCACCCATGCTCCAGTGGATATCCATCCAGTCACAATTGAACTCAGTGGGTCAGAAAATAAACCAAAAACCAAAGAAAAAGACATGAAAGTGGGACAGTAGAAATTCATCAGAAAAAGCAAGGCTTATGAGGGTGAAAATGGGATTAGAAAGGGAAAGATATGGTTCAATGTGGTTGGGATTAGTACAAATATATGTATAAAACTGTCAAACATCTTAAATGTTCTTATATACTACAACACCATGTACAGTGAACAGATAGAAAGAGAAGAGACATTTAAAGGTTTGAGACAAGCATATAGACACGTGCCGCTAAATCACAGCCTCTGAAATGAGATTGGAGCAAGCCCAGATCCCATGCAGTGGTCATGGTCATAGCTCAAAGTTCCTTGTCAAGGCTGTTGTCAGTTGTGGCAGCCTCAGAGTGGTACTGGTCTTTCTGCCCACACTGGTCACTCTCTGATGATAGTTTCCAACCCTAAACAGGATAACCTTCAAGAGGGGGTGCACCTTCAAACACCACTTCACCAGCTCCAGCCTCAACCTGTGAAATGTGATTGTAGAGGGGACATGTTCTGAACTTGACCTTGTATAATGTCACAAGCCTTCATACTTCTGTGCCCTAAGAGGCCTAAGCATCAACCCCATAACCATGTTTCATTTTTTTGCCTTGCTTTTGAGGCACAAGATGTAGGTAAGCCACACACTCTTGAGTGTTCCAAACCACTGGACTTTGTTATAGCTTCAGAGGAGAACTCTACTGACGTATAAGACATCAAAAGGCAGGTGTCCCCACAATGATCGAGTGTGCTAGGTAAAACAAAGATCTTAGAGAGGGAAGCACATTTTGGATAGAAGGTGAAGGAATAAGGTTATCTGATTCCACTACTTGCATGGATCTTGAAAGCTGAAAAAAATAAGAGCCAACATTCATATACCTCATCTACACAAGTGTCTCCCCAGTATCCTGGTATCTTTTCTCATTGTTGTGGCAAAATATCTGACAAGAAGCAACATAGAAAGGACTGGTTTATTGTGGCTTACAGTTCCAAAGGCTATACAGTTCTATGGTCTACCATGGCAGCAAGAGATGCCTTGTCATGTTGCACCCATGGTCAGGAAGCAGAGAGTGAATAGGAAGTGGGACCAGCTATGAAATGTCACTGCCTGTCCCTGGTGACCCACTTCCTCCAATGAGGCTCTACCTCTTCAATGTTCCTTCTTCCACAGCCTTCCCAAGCAGCACTGCTATGCAGGGTGAGCTTTCAAACACTGTGAGGCTTTTGTGCGGAGGAACAATGTAGTTGCGAACAATTTAAAGGAAAGAATTATTTATTTTTACCATGGTTTCAGAGATATCAGTCCATTGTTTCCAGAATGCCATGTTAGGATAAAGAAACTTGCATCCTAGTGGGCTGGGAAGCAGAAACAAGGGGACTATTCATACTCTACTTGCTTTCTTCTTTACCCGCTTTTGTTCCATGACAGTTCCCAGCCCAGAGGATGGTGCACTGCATCCAGAATAAAATGTCCCTATTAGTTGGTCATCTCTGGAAACAGCTTCATAACTATATCTTGAGCCTTGTCTAACAATTCTCCTAAATGATTTTAAATATAGTCAAGTTAACAATGAAGATTAATTATTGCATAAGCGTGGATGTCAACCAGTGTTTACCAAGGCTGGTGTCTACAAGAAGGTTGAAAAGTCCCTTACAGTAAGGTCCTTGAAGCCTAAGCTGTTCTGACCACCCTCTGTGTCCCCTAGGCTTGGACACCAAACAAGCGCAGGTCATCGTTCTGTCCTCTGGGACCAAGTGTATCAGCGGTGACCACATCAGTGACCAAGGGCTGGTTGTCAACGACTGCCATGCTGAGATAGTGGCCAGGCGGGCATTTCTTCACTTCCTCTACACTCAGCTGGAGCTGCACTTGAGGTAAAGGGGCCCCTGGCATGGGCTGGACTGACACAGCTTAGCTAGTGAGAAGCCAAGTAACCAGGCAATGGATAAAAGCCCACAGCCAGCTCAGAAGATGTCATTCACCTGTCTTGGCAGATCTGATACATAGTAAGTGACTAGGTACCACATACTATCTATTTTTTTATTGAGACTTGGAGCACCCTTTGAGTACCACACAGACACTGAGATGTTAAATTACCAGGTGTCTGTATTGCTATCAACATCTGAGTCCAAGAAACATCCTGCTTACCTACAGGTGCTTACCTACAGGTTGCACACACCACCACCACACAGTTGCTCACAGGCGTGGACATACAGGAATAGCACTTGCCATGCTCATTCCATTTGGTTATTTTTTCAGTTAAAACATTCATACAGCTACTATAACATCCCTCAAATAACTATTTTCTTTAGGAAACTCAAATGTCAACAAGAGCACCGGGCACAGCCATCCCCCGATCTTCCATACATTCAGTAAGCTATTTATACAGCCATCTACACAAATTATAAATCTCAATGGGAAAGCATGCCAGTACAGTTCTAAGACCACCTACTGATCACTGAGGTTTTCTTGCAAGAAGAGCAACTGCTCAAGAAGGGAGACACCAGAGAAATACACAGCACAGTGGGGGGGGGGGGGGGAGGGGGAAGAAGGAAAGAAAAAGAGATGAAAGAAGAGAGGGGGTAAAGAGGGAAGGAGGAAGAAAAAGAGGAAACAATGGCTTTGCTATCTCTTGGGAAACAGGAGTAATTGCTCTCTGGAACTGTAATTCCATTGATTGAATTGAAAGGGTGTTTGGTACAATGTGAGATGGTTTGGATCAATGTGCTTGCTCTCTGGTAAAACTTTCATTTCAGCCATGGAAAGGTGCCAGGTTGACATTAACACCTCTGCTCAATTCTGACAAAATTGTGTCCACTTCAAGGAAGGCTCACAGTTCAGTTATTTCTACAAAGGAAAGGGGGGCCCCTCTGCTCCCTGGTCAGTTTGGTTTTGAAAATTTCTCAGCCAACATAGTTTCTTAGCTATATTAGGGTTCTTTGTGTCTGGCTAGGACCATCTCTCGGGTACCAGGCTCATAAATGGGCTTTCACTTTATCTATTGTCTCCAGTCCTCATCTCCAAGCCAGGCCGTTTCCATTATGCAAACCAAAGGCAATGACTCATACAAAATACACAGTGGCCATATTGATATAGATGCTTAACACTCTGTAGGCTTTGTCCCACAAAGTTCAGTCACACTGACATGATGGTCTCAGTTCTTCCCACGTGCCCACATTGCCAAATATATTCCATTCTTTAGACTTCTAGATTTCAAATCAGGAAATGTGGCTAAACTCAATATTGACAGGCTTCAAGATCTCACCTCTTTCCTGGTCACACACACGTTTTATGTGTATGTCTACATGTGTGTGCATGTGTGTGTTTGTATGTATATATGTATGCATGTGGGGGTCAGATAACAACCTCAGATGTCACTCCTCAGAAGCCATTTATCTTGTTTGTTTTGAGACAGAGCTTCTCACTGACCTGAAGCTTGCCAAATAGGGTAGGCTGATTGGCCAGGAAGGCATGAAAGCCAGCCCTGTTTCTCTGCCTCCCTGGTAATGGGATCAATAGGACATGTCAGCAAGCCTGGATATTATTTAGCATAGGTTCTAGGGAACAAACTTGGATCTCTCATGTTTGCCAACCAAGCTATCTCCCAAGAGGTACTAAAAAATGTGCTTCCGTGCTAAAATTTCTGATGTTGTCATGGCAGCCATTAGGAAAAAGCAGGCTGTAAATGGGCTGGAATCTCTAGAAGACACATTAAACTCCAGCAGAAACAAAGTAGACACTTCCTACACATTTCTGAACCAAGTTAGTCTAATTGCTGTGGGTCTCTTTGACAGAGCGTTCTTTCCTTGAATCCCCCAGCTGCCCTTTCTTATCCTTTGAAACAGGGTTTCTCAAATCCACTAATAATGGCATTTCAGAGGGGCTTTAGCGAGTGAACGTGTTAGCAGGTGCAGAAGTCACACAAAGGGAAGAAAGGCCTCAATATATGCCAAACAGACTCGAATAAAGGCAATACCTTAATACACTCAATTAATTTTTATGTGAGCCTCTGAGCAGTGCACAGCAGCATGATATATTGCCACATCAGTTCCAGGAGGCCTGGTGAGGGGTCAAATGGAAGAGACAAAAGCTGGAAAGCTCTCAAATGTGGGGAAGGATTTCTCCTGAATATTCAGCTGCTCAGTTGGAAATGTTCTCCAGTCCCCCTACCTCCTGTCTATGTCACTGAAGACAATTCCACCAGCTTTGCCCAGACTTAGATGCATTTTAGGCACTGCACAACCGTCTGGAAAAGTCAAAGGCAACCACACCCCACTCATATTCTGCAGCAGGGTACCAACAATGGCTGCCAACAAAGAGCCTCAAGAACAAGTAAGGTTTCCCTCAATGGGCCTGGCTCTGCACTGAGGATCAAGACTAGGTGCAGTTTCTCCCTATATGATGAAGGAGTCCACTTGGGCAGAAGGAAGGAGGTGGCAGCACATGAGCTTATAGTATCCTCAGGGTTGCCTAGGAAGACAATGTCCTTTCTCCTGCATGTGATATCTCAAGGCAACACAGAATCCATCACCAATGGGGCAGAATGTGTACAAACAGCAGCAACGGCAGAAAGGATGGCCAGAGGATTGCAGAGGAGTCTGGGAAAGAAAACGCAGCTCAGTTGTTCGGTGCCCATTGTGGTGTCATTACTCCCTTGGGAGGCCAGGCCGCTCAGGTGTGAGGTTAAGGACTATGAAGAAGGTTTTCCTGAAGCAAGAGGATTATGAAGCTCCAAGATTAGGAGGCATGGGTATGTTCTAGATCTATCCTGGATGAGAAGAAAAGCTAATTCTGCAATGTTTGCTGTTTCCACCTAGTTTGTGGGTGCCCAAACTGATACACTGTTTAAAATCCCTTTCCCCTCTACTGCACATACCGGTACCCTCTAAGACTACTTTAGTCAGTAGTGTGCCAGGACACTCCATGAATGGGGCCTTGAAAGCCCAGAGGGCAATGGTTTCATGGTACATTCTGGCTTGTAAAAGATAAACCTAAAACAACAACAGAGTAGTTGAAGAGATAGTTCAGTTTGTAAAGAAATTGTCATACAGAATGAAGACCAGAATACGACACTCAGAATCCATGCTTTAAAAGCCATGCATAGAGGCACATGTTTGTAATCCCAGATTTGAGGAGATTGAAGTAGGCTGGTCCATGAGGCTCACTAGCCAGCTTACCCTATTTGGTGAGTTCCAGACCAAAGAGAGACCCTGCATCCAAAAAATAGCATCTGAGAAATAACACCTGAAGTTGTCCTCTGACCTACATACACACGCGCATGTGCGCGCGCACACACACACACACAGAAGAGAGAGAGAGAGTGCTAAAGTGTGAATGGTCAGGGAGGATGGAAATGGAAACATTTCTGCTGATTATGTTGGCCTGTTCCCAAAGTGTTTGTGCAAGGGCAGACAACATGAGTGAGTGTACAAGAGGTAAAAACTGGGGAACTGCTAACTCCAGGAGACAAGGCAAAAGCAAACACCTGTTGGAACATCTTCATTTGCTTTCTCATAAGTGACCTACATCCCCTTTGTGTCCATAGCAAGCATCGAGAGGACTCTGAGAGATCAATATTCATACGTTTAAAGGAAGGAGGCTACAGGCTGCGAGAGAACATCCTCTTCCATCTCTACGTGAGCACATCCCCCTGCGGAGACGCCAGACTCAACTCTCCCTACGAAATCACCACAGATTGTAAGAAACCACATAATTGCTTCTTGTCAATAAACAATGCTGGGCCGGGTTCCCTCTGGCTAACCTCTGTCCCACGCCAGATTGTCCCAGGCATCTTATGTGTAGTGTAGATGGATGGAAGTGAATCATGGCTATAATTAGCTAGATACCTCCAAAACCTTAGTCTGAAATGTTCAGATCATTGACACAAAAGTAGTTCGGGGTCTAAAATTAGCTACTTAATTGCCAAAGCACTCTGCTTTATTTTAATAGGTCAGGCATTCCCTCTATCCCAGGCTAGAAAATGGAACCAAAGAGGAAGCAAATGAGAATTATATGGGGTGGAAGCAAACTCGAACAAGCTCTTTTTGCCATCGTTTGCAACTTGGGTGAGAAAGAAACTCAACTTTTGCAACATAGCCAAGGGCCAGTATAATGTGGATTAACTTAAAAATTCCATTGCTAAACCCTTCACTAGGACCCACAGCAATAGTCACCTCCAACACCACTGTGTGTCCCCAGCATGAAGGACAAGGGTAGATGTCCACCCCTCTTTGGTGTCATTGATGCCACTGTGTCTTGATGATAAAAGAAACATCAAGAACTCTCACCTTCTCACTTATATGGTGTGATATTCTATCCTGTTGTTATAACATGCATACATCTTGTGTTTATCTGTGTGTGTACCATACACACACTCTTCCAAACTCTTTTTCCTGTTAAATCTTTCCTTACTTATTTATTTGTATGATGTGTGTATGTGTGAGAATGTATATGTGTGCACAGGCATACAGTGTACCTGTAGAGATCAGAAGACGACCTCAGCACCCATCCTCACCCTCCACTTTGTTTAAGACAGGTTCTCTTCTTTGTTGTTCATGGCTATGTACACAAGGCTCACTGCTCCATGAGCTTTGGGGATTCTCCTCTCTCAGCCTCCCTTCTCACGATTGGAATACTGAGATACCCAGCTTTACATGGCCTTCAAACTTGAACAGAAAGTTCCTATCACACACACACACACACACACACACACACACACACACATTTTCTTTTTCTAAAAGCTTTAGAGTAACAAAGTATTTCCTATGTGATCTCACATGGCATATACCATTTCCATTTCCCTTGAGTCAAGGCTGGGTCTACTATCCTGTGGGCCAGGATACCACCACCCCTTCACCTTCCAGGGGACAGTTCCTGTGGTTTCTCTGATAGTGTGTTCTTTTTTCTGATTCTCCATTCAGCTTCGTTCTCCCATTCGCCTTCTAAAGCAAGTGAAATGTAGGGAAACCCTGCCAATCCCTCACTTAAAGGGAAACCAATGGAGTTGACAAACGAAAAGAATTTATTGAAAAAGTTTTTGGTCTAAGGGTTAAACAAATAGGTTAAACACATATGGGTTTAAAGACCCACAACTTTCTCCCAATGGCTTTTTTGTCTTGGTGAACATCCTCTACACGAGCTTAGAATATAGCAGGCATTTGATGAATGTTCATTTTTTTCTGACTTTGATTAGATAATAAATGTATCCTCACCTACAAGAAAAAAAAAAGAGAGTTAGAACCAACCCTAAATAACCATGGTGTGTATTGTGTTTCCTGGAGACTTTCTCTGAGCACAGGAAATATTTGATGGCTTGATAACTTTATTAAGATCATATCCCTTTAATATACACATATTACTTTTATTTTTTGCACAAAATATTTTATGTTTTATTTAGGTCAAAGGAAACCCAGAAAATGTTAGCTGTGGTTATGTAGAAATGTGTGTGTGTGTGTGTGCATGCGCTTAGTTGCATTGTCTGTTCTGGAAGAGTTTTCTAGGCCTGTGTGTCTCTGGGATAAAATATCTGACAAAGGCAGCTTAAACGAGAAATAGTTTGTTTGGGGTCATGTTTTCAGAAGTGTCAGACCATCGTGACAAGGAAGTCGTGGTGGCTGGTGCACATCATGCTTATCAGAGAGCAGAAGGTGGAGATAACACAAGAAGACAATATAACCTGAAGAACACACTTCCAGTGACTTCCTTGTTCCAAAGGCTCCACCTCCTATTTTTCATCACTCCCAATGATACCATGGTGTTTCAGATCCATTAAGTATTACTCCAGTGGTCAGATCAGAGCAACATTTAGCTCATATTTATGGAGATGTTCTAGATACATCCTGAGTATGTTCCACTAACCTAGATGTTCCTTTATCAAATCAAGTAGACTCTCAAAATTTGGGTAGATAAGGAAAGGTGGAGGCCTGGAAAGAGTTAGGAGAAGGAAGTTGAATACGACCATAATACACCGTATAAAATTCTCAAAGAACTGATAAAAATGACAAAATAATTAACCATAACACCATGCTTCTAAAACGAATTTGGCCAGTCATGGTGATGCACATCCCTCGGACATGCGGAACAGGCAGAAGCAGAAGGATCATGAGTTTGAGGCTAGTCTGGGCTATACCTTGAGCTGGGGAGATGGCTCAGTAGTACAAGCATGAGGATCTCAGTTTGAATCCCTGGAACACATGTGAACACCTGTGAACATGTGAACCAGGTACCTCTGCAAGCCCAGAATTCCTCATGGTGAGATACCCACCCACCTGTGCTCATATATGCAGATATGGAGGGAGAGAGGGGAAGGGGGCAGGGACAGGCAGGCAGAAAGTGGGAGGGAGAGAGGGAGAGAGAGGGGGTAGAAAGAGAGAGACAGATTAAAAGAAAGGAAGGAAGGGACAGAGGGAGGGAAGGAAGGAGAGGGGGAAGGACTGAGGGAAGAAGGAAAGAGCTGATTCACCTCCTTAACATCCATCAAGCTAGAGCTACATGACACTAACTTGCCCTAGAAAATTGTGAAATTTGGGCCTATTCCCAATAGCTCTTTGAAACATGTGGAGTTAGCTCTAATTTACTCAGCTTCCTCCTTGCCCCATGTAGCCCCAGCAGGAGTTAGGAGAGGGCTAAGTGAGGACCACAAAAATGTCAATCCTGCCTGGAGCCACAATCCCCCGTGGGGACCATTCTGGCTCATTGGGTTTCCCATGTCTCTGTACATCAAGCACCAAGTGTGGCTTCTCAGCCCTCAGTTCCAACTTGCAATGTCAGTGGTTTAGAAAAGCAAACAAATGCATTCTCAGAGGCCCCCTGAGGTTCGCTTCCACCACAGATGTCTTTTATTTCATGGTGCGTTTAAGAAGTGGCAGGTGCTGGTAGGAGGAGAGAAAATGAAGCCTTTCCCTCACAGTGTTGCTACAGATATGGCAAGCAAGGGGAAGATGCCAGTGCCTGCATGCCTCTGATTTAAGCTGGTGTCTCCTGACCCACTGGGGAGTGCAGAGAAGGCAGGCACTTGCAGTTTTGCAAAGTGGCCTCATCAGCTAAAAGCCATGCATCATTTTCCCCTCATCACTCCATAAGGGCAAGAAAAGCCAACTGCCTGCTCTCCTCTGCTTGGAAGAAGCCTTCCAAAAGATTGCTCAGCATCCCTCAGGCCTCCTGAGGAAGGCATACACTCTCAGGAGCAGCTTCTTCAATTTCTACCTTAGACAGATTGTCACAACTCTCCCTGCTGTCCACCGTACACTGATGTTTATTGTTGTTGTTATTGTTCCCCTGTAAGGAGGGCTGGATTGCTAGATAACAGAATTCAAGTGGTCAGGTCTTGACTTTTGGGGACTCCTCAAAGAGCTAGCAAAAGACAATATTGGCAAATCCTTCTGTAGGAAGACTTGCAGAGGAATGCTGGGAAAATTCCAGCTAGCTCTAGTTTTAGAGGTCCAAAGCTGACATCATCTACTCCATACAAGATAATTGTCAGAAACTCCAGCCTCATTGCAAGAGCAGCTCAGGGCCCATGTTCCCAAACAAAGCACTGGAAGCCATCTTGCCTGACTTTAACTGTCAGTATGGTATTACTATGCCAGAAGCTGAAGAACATAAGCTCATTCATTGAAATCTTCATCCTGGATCTAAGGCACTGCAAGCAAAGGAAACTCTTGGGACAGGGCTGTTCTCCTGAGATTCTGTCACTGCCCTGCACAGTGTGCTGATGGCACTGCTCATTGAACCTCTTTTTTTCTTTTAGTCTCACTCTGTCATTAGGTCCATTAGAGCTATTACACAGCTCCTCGTGGAGCTGCAGTGTGCTGACCTTTATCAACTCAAGACTGTGGCAGGATCTCTCTCTCTCTCATACATATATACATGTGCCTACGTATGCATGTACAAACACATATACTCGAGCTCATGTGCATTTAATCTATAACACATACGTGCATAAGTCCATGTGGCCACATACCATGATTTATCAGAGACTGCAAGTACAACTACAACATGACCACAAGTCTCACGAGACTTAACCACGTGGAATAAATTGTTCACCTTTCTTTTAATTAGTGTAGGGACACAGAGTAAAGCATCCTAAGGAAAAATTATGGTTTTAGGTTTTCAGGGTGTGTTGTGCTTGTTTGATTGTTTACATTTGTTGTTGTTGTTGTTTTTAGCTTGGTTAAGTTTATTTTCTTGAAACAGAATCTTACAAATCCCAAGCTAGCCTCTAATTTGCTACATAGACACAGATGACCTCAAACTCCTGACCCTCCATCTATTTCTCCTGATCTGCTGGGATAATGGGTATGTACACCACACCCAGTTCATGTGGTACCAGGGATCTAACTCAAAGCTTCATTCATGCAAGGCAAGGACTCTGCAAACAGACATGTATCCCCCAACACTTCCCACTGTTTTGAGCAATTGTTTATAATACATTTTAAATTAAAATGGAATTACATCACTTTCCTTTTCTCACTTCAGGCCCTCCTATGTTCCTTCTAACCCTTTACATGTCCACTCCCACATTCTCATATTGATAGCCTCTTTTTCTCTGAGTATTATAGTTAGAGAGATAGAGAGATAGAGAGATAGATAGATAGATAGATAGATAGATAGATAGATAGACAAATATATAAATACAATCTGATGAGTCTATGTTTGCACAGATATATGAATAAAACCTACTAGATAGATAAACAAATATATTAATACAACCTGATGAATCTATTTTTGCACAAATATATAAATAAAACGTACTAAGTCGGGTTTTTGTTTATGTGTATATGGTTTTCAGGGCTGGCCACTTTGTACTGGATAACCAGTTAGAAGACTCATCCCTGGGAGAGATTAATTCTTCTTTCAGCAGGCATTTGCCTGTAATTCTTTGTCTAAGGGTGCGACTCCATAATATTCGCCTTCTTTCATATTAGCATGTCTATTGCTGTTGTCATTGTTCGAGTCTTGCTTATACACCCATTCCTAGGAGAGACAGTCTCATAGCAGACTTCTCAGTATTATGGCTCTTCCAATCTTTCTGATATGTCCCTTGAGCCATAGGTGTAGGAGCTGTGCTGGATGCAGATGTATTTATTGAGTTTCCAGTACACACAGCCCATTCTCTGCATTGTGTGTAGTTGTGGGTTTGTTTGGTGTTTTTTTTTTTTCTAATGATCTCCATTTGCTGGATAGGGAAGCTTTTTTTGGAGAGGAGTGATAGCTACACCTATCTGTGGGTATAGGATAAGATTTAGAATGCAGTTGGCAATTATGCTAGTCTAGCAAAGTAGCAGTAGTAGATTTTCTTCTAAGATCCATGACTTCACCATTCCCAGGTGGTTGTCTAGGTTTCTAGGTGACAGGCATTATTTCCCTACTGCGGAGGGGTCCTTAAATCCACTTAGTTGTCATACACCACCACATGTGGACGGCACTACTTCACCGTTATAGATATCATGCCGTGCTGATCACTGTTGTTCACGGTGTCACAGCAAGATAGCGCCTTCAGTTGTTTCCCTCTCTTGGCAGCCTATATCGCACACTCTACTGCTACAAAAGCTAGAGAAGAAGATAAAGGCTTTCAGGTTGGCTGTAGCTCAAGTCGTCTAAGTCCCGTGTCCTGCATGTGTAGTCTTCAGCAACAGGTGCTTACCTTCAGCCTGTGGGATGCAACCAAGGGCAAAAGCAATGGCCTGCACTGCCTCAGAGGTCACCACCACATAACTATCAGGCCCAGGAAAGAACAAAGCCTAACTTGGAATTTCTAGGAGGATCTGTCCAACTCCCCAACAGTACAAAGTAACTTCCTTCTACCAGAGACTTTTTTAGCTCACATCTCAGGTTGCCTGAGTCTGTCAAGCCCTGCTGGCCCAACTCTAGGTAACGATCGCAACTTCCTGAGGCCACATACAGGGTTACCAAATCCAAGGGCCAAGACAAGGACCCTGGTGTTATCAACAAGCCATGGTTTCCTGGCATGTCTGTAAATTGTGTTTCCCTGTTTTACTTTTTCCCAGTCTTTAATTACAGAGTCGATGACAATTGGTTTGTAATATCTAGGGATCTATGTTGTCTGCAAGCTTGGGAATGTACAATTGTTTCCAATAATGGTTTATATACGGAGTCACCTGAGAAGTTTTTCAAATTTTGGCTCCTGTCAGACTTCTCCTTTGACCAATATTCTGTTACAGCAGAGGTGGATCATATAATCAGTCATGTTGTGGGTCACTGGCTTAAAACTGCTTTAAATCATATCCTGACCAGAATGGTCATTTGTTTCTTGCTTAGTAGAGAGAAGTCTTCAAGGAGAAGAGAGTGTGACAGAGTATCTGCCAAGGCCACACAGTGCTCTGTGCAGAACATATGACTGTCAGCATGGTATGTTAATGCAGCAGGAGAGAAATTTTGCTTCAGCAACAGCCTCTGCAAGCCAGAGACACTTGTTCCTCCCATAAAACCCAAAACTGCACAATCCTGTGATTTCCTGTGGTTCTAGGCAGGCCAAGGTCCATCAAGGTGGAGACAAATAACTAAAAGTCACTTCTTCTAGATAGTAAGCCTTTGTCAGATGCATAACTGGTGAAGATTTTCTTGACTCCCAGGAAATACTGTAACTCGAACCAGCCTTTTTTATTGCTTGACATTAACAAATGGTGAAAATTTAGAAAGCATTTAAAAATATCTTTCAAGGCCTGGAAAATGATACAGAGTTGACATCTTTGGAGACCGTGGACTTATCAGAACTGGAGGGACAGCAAGCACCATATTCTCTGAAAATCTGCCTCCCGCATGGAAGAGTAAAGTCCCGTGCCCTTGGGCAACACTGTAGAAGCTGTGAGAGTTGTTAGCTGCTCCATTCCCAATGCTGTCTGCCACAGAAATTTAATATGGAAAGGACCCCATCTGAACTGTGAACAAGTTAAGGATTAAACGCAAGTTGTCTCAAGTATTTTTGAGACATATAGGAAATGTAAGATATATAGATATATATAGAAAATATATATCAATATATATTTATATATTGAAAATATATATCAATATATATCTTATATATTGATATATAAGATATATATCTTCCATTACTGAACAAAAAGTGAGTTTTGTAATGATGTTTTACACATACATAACATTGTATTTGCTCATATCCACTTTCATCCTCCCTTCCAATTCTGCTTGTCTCCTTCTTCCCTCCAAATAACAATCCCCATTCGACTTTCTATCATATACATACATAAATACATATATTTATGACATGTCTAAATCACTACTGGGTTACTTATAATACCTAGTACAATATAGATATGTTTTTTTTCAGCTAGATAGTGATGGTTTATTAGAACACCTTTTCCAAGCTAATTGATCAGGGCAGCAGTAAGGACTCAGGAACCTAACTGTGACATCGACCTGCTTTCAGGGTAGTCTTTTATTGACCAACCCAAATAAAAGGCATGGGGAGTGCAGTAATACATTTTGGCTGCCTCTTCAAAGCAATATCACATTTTTGGCTGACTAGACAAAGCATTATCAGCAAACCTTAAGCTGATTGATTCTAAGTGAGGTAAGTGATGGTCCTCCAAAGTGCAACCCAAATGCAACCAGGTGCAGCCAGGTCTGTGGATACCACAAGTGCAACCAGGTATCAAGAGTGCAGGCAAGCGTAGAGATAACAAAGTATGAGTTAGAACACTATTGAATCATAGTAAAATGTAAGGTCAGCTGGACCCTGTGGCAGGGTCTGTTGGTATATAGTAACTTAGCTCTTTGGCAGGGTTTGTTACTGTCAACTATGAATAACTATTTCTAGGGAAAAAAAAAGGTTAGAAGTTTAAATAAAAGTTGTTTTTTTTACTTATTTTTGCTAGTTTTTTTTTTATTAATTACACTTTATTCACTTTGTATCCCCCCCATAAGCTCTTTCCTCCTCCCCTCCTGGTCCCACCCTCCCTCCCCCTTCTTCACGCATGCCCCTCCCCAAGTCCACTGATAGGGGAGGTCCTCCTCTCCTTCCTTCTGATCTTAGTCTATCATATCTCATCAGGAGTGGCTGCATTGTCATCTTCTGTGGCCTGGTAAGGCTGCTCTCCCCTCAGGGGGAGGTGATCAAAGAGCAGGCCAACCAGTTCATGTCAGAGGCAGTCCCTGTTCCTATTACAATGGAACCCACTTGGACACTGAAATGCCATGGGCTACATCTGTGCAGGGGTTCTAGGTTATCTCCATGCTTGGTACTTGGTTAGAGTATGAGTCTCTGGAAAGACCTCTGTGTTCAAATTTTCTTGTTTTGTTGCTCTCCTTGTGGGGTTCCCGTCCTCTCCAGCTCTTACTATTTCCCACTTCTTACATAAGATTCCATGCACTCTGCCCAACTGTTGGCCTTAAGTCTCAGCGTCTGCTTTGATAGTCTGCAGGGCAGAGGCTTTCAGAGGCCCCCTGTGACAGGTTCCTAGATCAGAAGTAGATATGGTTTTAAAAATGACCATTGTGCTATGTTGCTTAGTGAATAATAAGAAAAGGAAGAGATGCAATTTATGAACCAAAAGCTAGGCATGGCTCTACAGTTGTTAATGGCTAGGGGGAAAGTGAAAAGACACTTCTGAACTAAACTTCCTTAACCATAAGCAATTACCTCTTCTATGTGATTACACTTAGTTTGTAAAAGTTTCTTTAGAATTTATGTACATGGGGGATATGGGTTTATGCCTTTCTTTCTCACAGTTATCTCTGTGGGTTGTATCTACATATCCCCTGAGCTGGGAAGGATGCTTCCCTTTTTGTTCTTTCTGGAAAAGTTTATGTAAAACTGGTATTGTTATATCCTTAAATTTTGGTAAAGTTTATTTTGAACAAAACTGAAAAGAGCGCTACAACATCCTTCGGTATTTGCGAGGATTGTTCAGGACTCCCCACAGATACTACAGATGCTCCAGTCCTTTAGAGAACTGCTGTGGTGGGCACATATAACCTACGTTCATCCTCCCAGAAGCTCCAAATCACTGCTAGCTTACTTGTAACACCTTATGCAATGTAGATATGATTTTTAAAAAAAGTGGCTGCCGTGCTATATCACTTAGAGAATAATAACAAGAAAAAGAAGAGATAACAGTTTTTGAGCCAAACGTTTTTGGGCCACAGTTGGTTGAATCGACAGCTACAGAACCTGTGGATATGATCGTCTGACGGGGTTTCACAACTTATAAAAATTAGACATTTAAATTTTGATGTCCAGAAATCGAGTATTAGACTCGTTTGTGACAAATCACCCAGTGACAGCTTTGTGACTCAAAAGGAGGAGCTCCACAGTCTCTCAGACATTTGCTGTCGGCCCTTCACAGGACACCTGGCCAACCCCCCAGGCTAAACCTGCAGCCCAGATCTTACCCATGCCGCTGCTCAAAAGAGTAAATTCCACCCTGACTTCACTTCTAAGACCTGCCTCCTGGGCCCAGACTGTTTACCTTTCTCTGCTGTGCTTCCTTCTGCTGCCTCCACAACCCATGCTGTCTCTGGACCAGTGTTCCTGCCATCTTTCACGGTCACTTCTTCTCTCCTAGTGAACAGCAGCAAACACATCGTCAGGAAGTTCCGAGGGCACCTGCGCACCAAGATTGAGTCTGGGGAAGGGACAGTCCCTGTCCGGGGCCCCGGTGCAGTCCAGACGTGGGATGGCATCCTGCTGGGGGAACAGCTAGTCACCATGTCCTGCACAGACAAGATTGCCAGGTAAGAGCCCAGTAAGCTGTTTCTAAGGTCAGCTACAGACTCCAACGCGGACAGCAAAATGGCAGGTCCAAACTACGTCTTAGTGCTCAGTGGGGCCAGAGAAACTCAGTGCTTGTTACCAGGGATTCGGGTGCCTAAGACCCTGGTATACGTGTTCAAATGTTGTCTAAGGTCACACGTATGGGGACGTGCGGAGACCAGAAGTCAATGCTCACCACCTTCCGCAGTCATTTCCCACCTTATCTTTTGGGGTGAAGTCTTTTCCTGAACCTGGAGATCACCAGTTGGGCTAGACTGGCTGACCAGTGAGCTCAGGAATTTGCCTGTCTCTGACTCCCCAGCGCTGAGGTTACAAGAACACACCACCACACTGGGCTTTTTATGTGGGTTCTGAGGCATCCAACCCGGGCCTTTATGTTTGAGCAGCAAGAAATTTACCAATTAAGCCATTGCGCCAGCGCCTGCATATTCATAGTTTTGATTCCGTGTACCTGACACAAAAGAACCTGCAAACACACATACCGAGCCATTTCTAGTTGCCACAGCAAGCATTCAATATGAGAATCTTGGTCTTTTTTAATTTTATTTTTTTATATAGTTTATTCACTTTACATCCCGATTGTAGTCCCCTCCCTCATCTCCTTCTGGTCCCACCCTCCCTCTCTCACGGCCCCTTCCCTAGTCCTCAGAAAGGGGGAGCCCTCCTCCCCTACCATCTGACCCCAGCCTATCCAGTCTCTTTAGGACTGCTTGCATCCTCTCCTCTGTGGCCTGGCAATGATCCCCCCAACCAGGTGTAAGTGAGAATCTTGGTCTTGAAAGGCACAAATGGAGATGGGCTGGAGAAGGTAGAATAGAAATAAAGGTCAAGGACACAAGGAAAGTCGAGCATATCATCTGAAACAGGAAGTGTCTTACACCCAAAGTCCTCAGCTTCCTGCCACCAGTATAGGATCTAGAGAATATAAGACAAGCTGTCCCCCACAATCCCAAGAGCTCCTTCAGTAAATCAAAGCCCCCAAAAAGCACAGGTTGTGTTGTCAGTATCTGCACAAGTATCTTTGGGCTCAACAAAGATACTTGAACCAACGGAGTCCATTTGAAATTCTATGCCCTGAAGAGACATCAGCTCTACGAGATGACTTTCATTCTACTGAAGAGAACACAAAGTCAGGGGCGAGGAGGGTTCAGTGTTGCCTGCACTTCAAGGTGGGGACATCAGACATGAAACAATGTAGGGAAATGCAGGGTGTCACCCCAACCCCCAGAAGTCAACATCCCGGGTCTGAGGTGGGAAGAAGAAGCCTCATAAACTTCCTCCTCTACACCACTGTGAGGGTTCTGGGGCTACAAGGCAGGGAACTCATGAGCTTCTATCATCAGTGGTTCCAAATTCTCATGGGAAATTACCAAGTAGCTATAGAAAAAAAAAAAGAGTATCATTTAGGCCCCACTTTTGATTGCCCCTGGCTTGGCAGAACAAGGACAAGGCAAAAATGACCATAAATCAAAGCCCTTATTTCTGTATCACAGGGAACAGCTTATACAGTCTCCACACAGCTCATCTTTAAAAAGAAAATGTATTCCTCTTTGCAATATTTTCATCTATTCTTGGAGTGAAAGGCGGAAAAAGCAGCAACTTTTACTTTAACAAAAATTCTCTTGATACCCTCAGACAACACTAGTTTTCTAAGTTAATTCTATGGCTCCCCAGAAAAATGAAGTAAATTAATGCTACAGAAATGAAATCTTGTCTCTGGGATCTTAAACATCGATAGACACTAAATTAAATGGGGGCTACAAAACCCACCTTATATTGGTTGCTGGCAAGTCCATCGATAGTAAAGCTCAAAAGACAGGGCTTTATCTTTTTAATAAAATCCCCTTTAAAAAAAAGCAGTGTGTGCTGTATCACCTCCAGAGATGGTCAAATGATATCCTGGATAGAGAAAGATTCTAGACTCTTGTTGATGCTATTGTTGTTGTGGTGGTGGTGGTGGTGGTGATGGTGTTTTTTGGCTGGTTGGTTGGCTGGTTGGTTTAATCTGGTTTTTAGCTTTTTCTGAGACATGGTCTCATTGTATAATCCTAGCTGTCCTGAAACTCACTGTGTAGACACTAGGCTGTTCTCAAATCAAAGGCTCACCTTTGTTAGCATCATATCCAGTTTTCTCTTGGTGTTTTTTAAACAGACCCTCACTATGTAGCACAAGCTGAACCAGAACTTACGATAAAGCCCAAAATGGCATTGAACTTGCAGTGAGCCTCCTATCTCAGCCTCTTAGGTGCACCTGACACCATGGCTTCTAGACTTTATTTTTTTTTTATTTATTTTACACCCTAACCACAGTTTACCCTCCCTTCTCTCCTCCCAGGACCTTCCCCCACACCTCTCCCCTCCAATCTACTCCTCCTCCATTTCTCTTCAGAAAAGGGCTGACCTCAGTGGATATCAACCGGCCATGGCATAACAAGTTGCAGTAAGACTAGGCACGTGCTCTTCTACTAAAGCTATGCAAAGCAACCCAGTAAGGGGAAAGGGTCCCAAAGGCAGGCAACAGAGTCAGAGACAGCTCCTGCTCTCACTGTTAGGAGTCTCAGAAGAAGATAGAGCTACACAACTGTAACACATATAAAGAGGTCCTAGGTGAGTCCCAGGCAGGCTCCCTGGTTCATGGTTCAGTCTCTGTGAGCCCCTAAGAGCTGAGGTTAGTTGATTGTGTGGGTTTACTGGTGGTGTCCTTGCCCCCTCTGGCTTCTGCAGTCCTTCCCTTCTTCCACAGGATTCCCCTAGCCCCACCTAACGTTTGATTGTGGGTCTCTGCATCTGTTTCCATCATTTGCTGGGTGAAGCCTCTCTGATGATGCCAATCCATAATTACAGCAGCACATCATCAGGAATCATTTAATTAACTTTTTGTCCATTTGTGTTTGGTTCTATCATGAGTCTGTGAGCTACTCAGCCTCTGGCTCCTGGCCTTCCAGGTCGTGTCAGAAGTGGGCTCCCTCTCATGGCATGGGTCAGTCATCAGTTGTCCACTGCCACAATTTCTGTGCCACCTTTACCGCAGCAAATCTTGTAGTCAGGACAAAGTGTATGTCGAGGGTTTTATGGGTTGGTTGATGTCCCAGTTCCTCCACTGGACGTCTTGCCTAGTTACAGGAAACAGCTAGCTCAGGCTCCATATCCCCGATTGCTAGGAGTCTTATTCCTGGGAGTTTCCATTGCCCCTGGTTTCTAGATGGTCCCAGAGATGCCCCTAATTCAAATAGTCTTCCAGTATTCTCTCCCTTCATCCTCTCCACACCTGATTCCTCTTGTTCCTATCCCCACGGCCAACCCCACCCCCATTCAGTCCTCTCTCCCCATCCACCCTCAATGTTTATTTTGTTTCCCCTTCTCAATGAGAGTCACATGTTTCCCCCATTTTTAAAATAAAGCAAATGCTCAAGGAAACAGCAATGTCTCTGTTCCAGCTGGCTATCGAAGGACCATTCCCCAGTTCACCCAGAAATCAATCCCCTGGAGCCATGTGGATTCGCAGCATCAGTTCCTGCCACTTAGCTCCTTGCCAGTGTGGTGATGGTAGGTGGAGAGAGGACAGAACAGTGGGGTGGAATGGAGGACAGGGCTTAGAGATGCCCTCATACCGTTGTTCTACCCCCTCATGCTGACCTCCCAGTTTCCTTCTTCTGAGCTTCATTCCTCTTCTGCCTCCCTTACTTTCTCTTGTTCTGCCAGTCTCTTCTCTCCTCTTCCTGTCTTTCTTGTTGTCTCTGTCTCTTTCCATCAATCTCTGTATCTTTTTATCTAATCCCCTCTGTGTCTCTCTTATCCTTCCCTTCTCTCCCCATTTGTTCCTCTGTCTGTATTTCTCAGTCACTCCCCATGTCTCTCTGTTTGTCTGCCTCTCTCTTTTTGTCTCACTATCTTACCTTCTCTTTCTTTCTCTTGCCCTTCATTCCTCTGTCCTTTTCTCCGTCATTTTCTTCCCTTCATCTCATTATTGCTCAACCAGAGAGTTTCTGAGGCTCACAGTAGCTGCTTAGCTCACCCCCTTTTAGCACCTACTGTACCATAATTCCCTGCCCCGCAGGGAATGCTGGGAACATTGCAGCCTTACCCTCACATCACATACCCTGTCTCCTGCCCTGAAATGGCAGGGGTGCAATACTACTGCTGTTTTTGTGCGTCTGAACTTGACCTTCATAGGATCATTGATGCCACTTGATTTGCATGGTGTCTGTCACAGTGAGATGCACATGACAGCTCTTGATAAACAGTGCTTATTGGTAATGATGATGAGGACAGGGGAATGATGACCATCTCAGTGACAGAAATAATACACCCACTCTGTCTGGGTCAGCATATAGAAACACTTCCTTTGGCGTGGAAGTCCTTGTACCTCCTCCACAGCCAGACCCTAAGCATAAGATACGAATGCGGGTGCTCATACACAAGCTATTTTGGAACAGAGGCACATGTTGCCACTCTGGAGCAGGAACATATGTTATGCTAATGGTTCAAGACCATAAGCATCTGCGATGTGCATTCTTTGTACAAAGGCTTCACAAAGAGACCGTCTGAAAATGTATGTGTTCATCTGTTTTCTAGCCTGTACAAAAACAAAATTTCAACCTAGGGCTTAAATAATGTTCAAAACATAGAGCCTCCACACATAAGTACAGAGGAAACACTCACACTGGGTGGATTAGTGACACTCACTGTTCTGGAGAATGAGTCTGTGAATACACAAAGGCACAGGGGCCATAGTCTGTAAAATGCTGTGAGGACACACTTGGCTGTACATATAGCCTGCAACATATGATATACTCCAGTATTATACCACGTTGGAACCAGCTAGACCCTCAGGAGCTGCTTATGAAGTTTTCAAGCAGTTTTGAAAGCCGGATGTTAAATACAGTCATTATTAAAAAATGAGAATACCCAAACTTGCAGCTAAATTATACTAAAAGTAATAGACACCCCAAATTTGCCATCTCTGGAGTATCTGACCAATGTGTGTGCTGTGGGAAACTATTTACCCTGCTGTGTCCAAAGGACCACTGAAGACACCTTTAACAACGTCATAAACAGCTGCCCAAACCAGTGTGTCTCCTGCTGAGTTTGCGCTTGGTGATCTCAGACTAGCAGCTCAGAATCAGTCAAGACATAGCATTTACACCATGGGAACTGGCATAAGCTACAAGAGCAAGCTCTATGCTGTTTCTGGGGGCAAGGGGGAGCTAACTGCTACCAGTATATTAAGACCAGCAAGTGCAGGAAAACAGATTCTAGAACTAACACTTGAGCCTGGCTGTGCATCTGTTGTCTGTTTTTAAGCATCTTCAGTCTTCCTTAGAATTTATCCCTCCCCCCAAACTCTAAGCGCCTGTGAACAGGGATCCCACTCCCTGTCTCTTTTTTGTGTATGTGTGAGGGAGACAGAGAGAGAGGGGTGATTGTGATTGAGTGGAGAAGTGACTGAGGAAGACATCTGATGCCACCTTCTGACTACTTCTGTTGCTTTCAGTAAATACTGCCTAACCATGTGAAAGATGGCATTCCCAGTTTGCCGCAAGATGGAGTCACTCTGGCCAAGGTTCAGAGGGTTAGTTTGCTATGTGACTACACTAGCTTTAGGAATCAACTCATCGGTTTGACGTACGACTACTGAGATTCATATCAAGAAGACATTTTAAACACCACAGGGAGATTCATGAGGAAGAGAGGAGACCAGGTTCTGACTCAGCAACTGCATCATGTTTAGTGACAATGACTCTCCCATGGTATGAACGGGTGTGCGTGGGGTCAGTGGTTGGTGAATAGTTACATGCTAAATAGTTGCTGAGGGCTCTTTCTTCTTTAGAACATCCAACTTACGAAACATTAATATGTGCAATGCAATTGATTATGGAGTAGAAACTAGTCTTTTGTTCTATGAATGATGGAAGCATGGATGTGTGTGATGTATAATCTTTTGTGTGTGGGTATGTGTGTGTGTGTACATTCAGTGCTGTGTGCGTATATGGGTGTGTGAATGTGAAGAGCAGAGGCCAAGGTCCAATATATTCTTCAGTCACTCTATGCCTTAGGGTTCAACACATGCCTCATGCTGACCCTGTAGCTCAGCTCACCTGGGTAGACAGTGAGTTTAAGTATCTGCCTGTCTCTGCTTCCATGGCACTAGAATTATAGACACTCACCCTGAAACCAATGTTTCATGTGAGTACTGGGGATCTGAACTCAGGCCCCAGTGCTTGCATCACAAGCATTTTTACCAACTGAGCTACCTCTCCAGAACCTGGAAACTAGTGTTTTTAAACATTGTAATCTTCCCACCAAAGCCAAGAAGTTATTTGTGCTGCCCATAAATTTTAGAGAAGTGCTTACTATCAAATGAACTTACTGGTTTTCTTTTCAAGAAACTAAGTCTTATCTCTTGGGTGCTTGGAGCCCAGACCTGCATATTTAGAACTATCTTAATAAATGCAGCTCTGTTTGAGCACTATAAAAAAAAAATAAGTCAAGATGACTTTTTCTCACCCATTATTTCTCATTTTAAAATGAAAACAAATAGATAAAAATAATGTTTTTAATTAAGGTGGAGGAAGCACATCAACTGGACAAATCTGTGGTTCTCTTTGCAAGTTCCCTGAGATATTAAAAAAAAAATGAACTGGAGCCTGATGTATCCAGGGATCCAAACAATTAGCACAGCTGTATCATGTCCCATATGCAGATCAGAAATATTACATGGACTTCCCTGTTTGTGATCAATGGCACCTATAGGACGGTATTGCTAACAACAGGCATTCTTCTGAGTACAAAATTTTATGAGTAAAAATTGATTTTATTTTACAGTGCCAGTGGTAAGATCAATTTACAGGAAAATAAGAAAATGGTTCAGAAAGCTTGGAATTTCTGCAGTGCTTTGTTGTGAACCGTAAAATAATGCTGCTCAGAAAACCTTTAGTTACTTCTCAGCTAATCTCTGAAAGTACTCTTCCTTCTGTTTAGAAGTTGGGATTTCACTAGAACTCCGTCCTTTCTAGTAGTCCTCCTGCCTTGTCTTCTAGAGAAATGAGGATACAAGGCATATGTATATGCCTTGACACTTTCTTGATTGGGTCATCCTCTTCCACCTGGGGGATTTTAAAAGTTGTTATTATTGTTGTTGTTGTTGTTATTGCAATGCTGGGGATGGAACCCGAAGTCTGAGTAGCACGCAAGTCCTTTATCACTGAGCTATAATACTAGCCCTTGATTCCGTGGGATTGGGTTTCCCTATGTAGCTCAGGCTGGTCTTGATCTTGAGATCCCCTTAGCCCAGCCTTCCAAGTGCTGGAATTACAGTAGGACACGTAGGCCAGAGATTTAGTTCAGTTTTCTATGAAAGCCTGTCACTCATAAGGGGGTTATTTCTACCTTCTTAGGATGTATGAGTTAACCTTTACGTTTAAGACATTGTTTAGTTCCAGGGTTTTAACTAAAAATTATTTTATTTTTATTTCTTGTTTGATGTGTGTGTTTATGTGTATGTTTCTATGTGGGTGAATGTGTGTGTGCAGATGCTTGCATGTACATACATATGAAGAAAAGCGCAGTGGGTGGAGGGTAATAGGTACGAGTCCCCCTTCTAACATCTGAACTGACTTTTTTACAATAAAGAAATCCATTCATTGCATGCTTCCTAGAGGAGCGTTAAGGTCTCATAAAAACAAAACAAAACAACCAAACAACCAAACCACAAAAAAAAAAAAAGGGTCATCAAGGGGATTGGATGATGTTCCAATGAAGTTCTCATTCCCTGATAAGGAATTAGAACCATCAGGGATAGTCCACAGTTAGAGATACCACTGTCTACCTTGGGCACTAAGTGTCCTTGTACAGACTGAAGGAAGTTCTCCTCCTCTGCCATCTGTCCATAGCTTATCAAGTTTCATCAGGACTGCCTGGATCCTCTTCCTCTGTGGCCTAGGAAGGCCACATCACCATGGCCCAGTGGGGGTCCTGACGAGACTGATGCAGCAACTAAGGACGATGCATGGGGAGGACCTAGACCCTCTTCACAGATGAGGGGATTGGCAGCTCCATCTCATATGGGTTCCCAAGTAGGGGGAACAGGGGCTGCCTTTGTCATGAATTCAGTTGCCTGCTCTTTGATCACCTGTAATCTTTTTTTAACTTACATTTTTCCTACAGCTAAGAGTTATTAGTGTGTGGAAACTGGTTTTCAAACTGTTGCTCAAAACTACAACCATATTTTTTTTAAATAACACACAGTGTATTACCACTAGTAGTCATGCTATCAGCTGCTTCTGTCTGTGTTGGTGGGTGCCCGTAGTGTTTCTGGGTCATTGCTAAGATGAGGAGTGCTTCCCAAAAGCCTTTGTATGAACACTTTGTTCTAAATCTCAGACTTCGTATGTAGGATCTGTGGTGGAAGGTAAACCATGATTTCTCAAAAAAAAAAAAAAAGCACAAAGAACAAGACAGAATCACCTGGGATGTAGACAGCTAGATAGACACCTCTAGTGATATGTGTCATTTCAAAACCTGTGACTCCAATGTCATATGGCAGAATTGAATTGGGAAGACTAACAGAGACATGAGCCCTACCTTCGGTGGCTTCTAGATGCAATCACGTGTGTCCTCGTAAAAGAGAGGCCAAGAAAGTATGGGGCACATGGGAGCACACATGGCGGAGGGCAGAGCTTAGAATGATGCAGACACAAACCGAAGGCACCAACAATTGCCACCAGCAGGTGGAATGGTGGGGACGACTTGATTTCAGATCCCTCATCTCCAGAATCATGGATATGTTTCTGATGTTTGGGGCCACGCTGAAGCAGTTGTTTACCATGGGTGTCTTAGGAAAGCCATAGAACATCATGAGAAAAGTCGCATGTTTAGCTTAACTCTGGAAAAATCATGAGGCCAGATAAAAATCACAGTAAAGTACGCTCCTAAAATTCCCAGCCTCTTACAGCATCCTTCAAGACTGAGTGGATCTACAGAAAATTTGTTCTTTCACCTCCTCAGTAAAAACTGACCTTCAGAACCACAAAATCAAAGTTAAGTAGCACATTACCAACCAAGCAACCTGCCGTGGATAGTGGAACAGGTGATAGCAGGCGCAACCATCATGGCCACATCCCTGGATACATGGTCTGTTTTCATGCTCTGAGCAGCCACTCTCATGGGCAGAAGCCATGAGAATGAAGCCCATTGAAGAATGGGCAAACCAGAGCAGAAGTTGAACAGCATAGACAAATCTAAATCTTCTGGAACTAATCTCCCTTTAGCCATGGCTTCTAATTTTAAGTACCTGGACCTGACTATTGATCACAATGTCTCTTCAAATAAAGGAGTAACACTTTCTCCATTAAAAAAAAAAAAAAGGTTTTTGAAAAAAAAAAATGATAGCCCCTTTCTTGAGAAGCAGACTGGAGGTTGACAGTCAGACTTGGATTCTGATTATGGATGGGATACTTGCCTTCCAAGCAAAGACCTGTTTTCCACATTCTCTGGAAGCAGCTCTCTCTCTCTGCACCTAGGCCCCTAAGGGAAAGTTCTGACTTCCTTTCTTCTTAACTTATCGGCAAACTTCTCTTCTGTAGCACACTATCAGCTCCATAGATTTCAAAAGGATGGTGTGCCGGTTTCTCATCTCATGTTTTGGTTTGTTGTTGTTTCTAACAGGGAGGGGCATTACTGGAGATTCAACCTAGGGTTCCATGCATACAAAACAAGTACTCTATCAGAGTCACACTCCCAGCTCTCCCATGTTCTTTTTTTTTTTTTTTAAGGCTTTCTTTATGTAGCCTAGGATGGCCTGAAACTTCCTGCGTAGCCCAGATGGCCTTAAACTCATGAGCTTCCTGCATCAACTGTCCGAAACGTTGAAACTGACAGTCAGGCACCACCCTCCTCACCTCAGAAGCCTTTGTGCCACTCTTTCACATACAGCTAATAGCGACTTTTACAACAGCTTTTAACACAGTTTTGCACAGTCCCTCATGATGAAAGCAGAGTGAACAAGTGGATGAAATGTATCAAATCCAGAAGCAATAGCAACAAATCAGAGACAATGTGGCACCTGCCAATCCTGTCACTACTCCAGCCAGCCACTGAGGTGGTCAGAATGGCCAGATTGGTACCCCCAGTAACACAGCGGCTGCCCATCTTCCCCACTCTGCTCAGAGGTGAGGAAACAGTGGAGGGCTGAGAATCTGTTTCTACAAAATAAAAGTAGCTTTCTAGATCAGTGGGTAAGAACGCCATGGATATGAAAAGGAAACAAGAGAGTGGGCAAGCATAATCTACACAGTTCTAGTGGTCTGAACGAATGTGGGAGAAGGTACATGGAGAAAGCTGAGAGGGTAGGTGAGGTGCTCAGTAGCAGCCTTTGCCAGGGACACAGTGGTAGGCGCCACAGCAGTAAGGCAAGCACTGTAACTATCCTCTCTTTTCTTTTTGTGAATATGTTGGGATTTGTTAAATCAGTTCTATAGTAAGTGGTAGGTAGCTTCATTACTTCCAGTCTTCTTTGGTCTTCTTCAGTTTGCTTTACATTTATGGCAATTCTGTAAAGACTATCCTGGTATACATACCCATGTACTTTATTAAAGAGCAGAACGAGAGCCTAGAAGTCCTGTTAGTGATTCAAAGGGTTATCACTCTTCTCTACCTTAAAAAAAAAAAAAAAAAGCGGAAAGCACTTAATCAACTTCAAATGGATTGGCCAAGTGACTCTGGTTTCATATTTCTGTCTTCTTAAAGGTGGAAGGAAAATGGTGTGACACTGGGGAAATATGTGGAAGAAACAAGTATTAACTTCCCCCTGCCCCCAGATGGATGCAAAATTGATTTTCTGTAGTCTTTCAGTGGACTGGGAATCAGACAGTACTAGTGTGGCCATATTCCAAGGGAGACAGGTCAAACGTTAGCAGCAGTGGAATCACCTGGAAGACATGTTAAAACACAACTGCTAGACTCCACACCAAGGGTCCTGATTTAGCAGGCCTGGGCCCTGAGAGTCTGTGCTTCAATCACATGTCCAGCCCTGTATCACTTAGGTACCACACATACAGTATCATTGGAGAAGACTATTGCTCAAAGCAGCAAGAAGTAGTTCAGAATGGTTCAAATGACCACAGTCTAGACTTGTATTTCATCTGACATTTTTACTCCCAAATCTTTATTTTTTAAATTCTTTATTAATTACACTTTATTCATTTTGTATCCCCCCTGTGGTTCCCTCCCTCCTCCTGTCTCAATCCCTCCCTTCCTCCACCCTCTGCATGCATGCCCCTCCACAAGTCCACTGATAGGGGAGGTCTTCTTTTCCTTCAGTAAGATCTGGAAAGGACAGGAACTACACAAGGAAAGCAACAGAATCAAAAAAATCTGAGCACAGGGGTCTTTCCTGAGACTGATACTCCAACCAAGGACTATGCCTGGAGATAACCTAAGACCCCTGCACAGATGTAGCCCATGGCAGTTCAATATCCAAGTGGGTTCCATTGTAATAGGAACAGGGACTGTCTCTGACACAAACTGATTGGCCTGCTCTTTAATTACCTCCCCCTGAGGAGGAAGCAGCCTTACCAGGCCACAGAAGAAGATAATGCAACCACTCCTGATGAGACCTAATTGACTAGGATCAAATCTTTATTAACTACTTGGATGTTAAAGTTTTGATATGGAATGACTTTAGAATAATGTGGACAAAAATAAACAAAACAAACAAAATAAGTTTACCTAGACTCTCTCTAACCAATCAGATAAGGGTATGTTTGGGGACTGTGCTGGTTTGTTTATGACAACTTAAAGGTGGTCCTGAGTGCTGTAAGAAAAGTAAATGAGCCAACCATAAGGAGCATGCCAAAAGGCAGCTTTCCTGCACATCCTCTGCTTCAGTTCCTGTCTTCAGTTCCTGCCTGGAGTTCCTGCCTTGACTTCCCTCAGTGATACAATGTAACTTGGAGTTGCATAATGAAACAACCACTTTCGCTGTCAAGTTGCTTTTGGGTCATGGTTTTTATCCCAAGAACAGAAAGTAAACTAGGACAAGAACCAAGTCACAGCATGTCCTTAAAGCTTTTAGTTGGTCCAGTATATGGGCTAAGTTGAAGACTGTGGTTCTACCACAGCCCCTGATTATCACCTGCAGATCGTGACCACTTGGTTCATTCAGCGTGACCTTCACTGGCTTCAGACAGAACATGGGAAACTTTTGCAACTGGTGTGGTGCTTTGTTCAGAAAACAGGCTCACAGAAAAAAGAAGTGTGTGTCTATGGAACTACCTCAGGCTGCACATTTACAATTCTAAAGAGTTGTGTCTTTCCAGGACCACATAAAGATGGTATAAATAACAGGAAGAAAGAGAAAATATCCAAAATATACATCACCAATGGATGTTCTCCGTCTAAACTTCAAGGCGCACACCTGTGGGGAGGGCCCCAAGCATGAATCCATCATTTTCTCCCTAACTTGGAGGTCACAGTTCAGATTCAGCAAGGAGATGACATCCCTTGGCTAAAGAAAGGGAACTTTTTTAAAATCTCTCCTCCACTCATCTGTGGTATTTCCGTGATTGACAAACAGACAAAAATATATTTATTTAAGGATTATCTATATTGAAAACTAGGCATGGGATTTCTGTCTCTGTCAACATTACAGGCATAGCAGCTATTTGAACAAAAGGAGAGGTATTTTTCCATTCAATCCTGAATGCTGAGGGTTCTCCAGTTCATATTCAGACAGACATTTGGTTTTATTGATTGTGTTAGCTGAATTCGTTTAAACTCCTATAGTCAGGCAAAGAGGAAGCTGGTTTTTCTTTTTATTGTAAAGGTTATTAGGAGGAGCCAGATATAGAAGTTATTTGTCTTTCGACAGCCCAGTGGAATCAGAACCACTCAAATGTGTTCCACAAGTTTTGTTCAAAGCCAATGCTTTGATGGTCTCAAAAATTACTACATCCTTTATAGGGAATCCTCACTTTATTGTCTGAGGCTTAGCTTATTTGAAGAAGTTGCCTTGTTTTGAATGGAGATTTATATATTATTCTGCTTTTAATTGATAGGAAAGTCCTAAATCTTATCAACACCCTGAGGCTTGTAAACTGCCCTCATGCCATCTGTAATCCAGAGCCCTTTGCTTTACACGGTTCCCTCTTGGCAGTTTCTGAGCATCCTTTGTTACAAACCTTTGTGCGGCATACTTTTCACCATCTCCAAATCTGAAAAGAATGTGTCTAAAACACTACATAGTAGCAATTCTGTTAAATTCCTCCTCAGTATGTATGTATGTATGTATGTATGTATGTATGTATGTATGTATGTATTGGGGAGAGCTTTTTTTTTTTTTTTATTGAGCACAGTCTTGCTCAGGCTGGCCTCCAATTCACAGCTCTCCTGCCTCCGTCGCTTGAGTACTGGGACTGCAAGAACCATTCTTGGCATTCTACCAAGAATGTAAATATTATTTAAATACATTTTTAAATACTTTTTTATTTAGTTGGGGGAACATCACATGCCATACTGCCTATGTGTAGGTCAGAGAACAACTTTCCTTCTAACGTCTGGGTTCCAGGGATAAAAGTCAGGTCCTAAGGCTTGGCAATGGGCACCTTAATCCACGGTCCTTCTTGTTACACCTCCTCTTAGCTTCTCGTGTTTTATCCTGTTTTTTTTTTTTTTTTGTCTGTTTTGATTTTAGTTTTCTCGGTTGTTTTTGTGCTTTATGTTTTAGAGAGAACATGGTGTTGGATGGATATGGACAGGAGCTAGGAGAAGCTGAGAGAGGGAAAAAATGATTAAGAAAATATATTGTATTTAAAAACCATTAAAATAAATAAATAATAAAATGTTTTTTTAAAAAAAGAAATACACACACACACATGAGACTGAAGCAAATCCCTCAAGTACAACTCAAAACTACCAACACCGTACCTCCCAGGAAGAGATCAGATATCACAGGACTCCTCTCCTGAGTTTTGTAGACATTCTGAAGCTTATCAGTGAAAAGTGGGGGCGTTAGAGGAAACAGGATAGGTGTGTCTTATTTTAGTGAAAGTTCAGCATGAAGCAGGAACATCACAACCGAAAGACATCAGGAACAAGGACGTGTGCTTCTTACAGACATGCCCTTTTCTCTCATCCCATCCTGATATTTACACTCGGATAAGGTGCATGTATCCAAAGACAGCCTTCTCTTTGCTGAGAGGACTAGACTGACTTCTAGAAAATGACCACAATATTTTTAAATGAAGTTATGCAAATCTGATAGTCTAAAGTAAATGTTTCATAAAACCAATGACTGTTTAAATCGTAGGACTAAATTGTTTGTATATAAATATTACCTTTTATATTCCATTTGAGTTTTATGTAGATGAACACATTACTTTAATGACCTGCATTTGCAGAGGGAGACTTGGAGACTGGCTCCCTGAAATCCTTGCCAGCCAGATGGCTGCCTTTTCTTGCATGAGATTAAAAGATGTTTCTCATTCACCATGATGCTTCTGAGGCAGATTAATATCGCCAGCTAAATTGCTTGTGTTTTCGGAATAAAATTTAAAGAGAACTTTTTAAAGCCATTGGTGTCACTGGTTCTCAGAGCAGATTGCTCTCCAGGTAGAGACACATTCGGTAATTAATGGAAAGAATTCTATGTTAATTGACTGCTTCAGGAAGAGAGGTATAATGACTCCTTATTAATCATCAAAAGATGTACAGCATGGAGGCCCCTCAATAATTGCTCCAACAGTGGAGAAATGTTAATTAATGAAAAAGAACAATGATGTAAGAAATTAGCTACATGATGCCTGCCTCCAATAGTGGTTGCATTTTAAGCAGATTAGAGTGGAAACCGCAATTAAGTGTAAATACACAGAACTTTCTGCCCCAAAATTAGGTCGGAGGGCAAAAAAATAAAATTATTTTTCACAGTACTTCTGTCATCTCTGCTTGAAGAAGTCAGAACATTCACCCAGAGCTATATTTATTTCAAAGAAAGCGCCCTTGTCAGTCATCTCTGATCTAGACTTTAAAAAAAAAAAAAAATCCCCAGACCAAAACAAGGTCATGTATTAATGCCCTTTAATTTCAACACAGCAGGTCATTCTGACTGCTAAGGAGAAAGGGAATGGAAGACAGCCCTTTTCCCCAAGCGGAAATCAGCAAATTCATTTTCTGAATCTTTCCCAGATATAAGAAAACACTTGATATTCACTTCGGGAACGGAGCATGTTCTTTTAAAGAGTCTAATTTTAAGTCGCTGAGAGAATAGTACTTCCTGTCTCTCCAACAACTTGTTTTCCAGAAAAGGAAGTTGAGCTTAAGGAATACACAAAGACACTGTCAGAGCTCAGTTCTAGGTCCTTAGAGCCTAGCAGAATCATCGGTGGCCACCCTAAGAAGTCCCCAGGCCAACCCTGCCCAGGCTGGGAAAAGGGACACCTCTGAAGGACAGAATGGCACCGACATCACTTCCGGGTCCGGGTCCCTGAGCGGACCACCGAGCTGCCAGCACTGCATCCCCCGGCAGGTGCAGGAATCCCACTGACCTCCCCCTTGCTTTTCCTTCTAGCTGGAATGTGCTGGGACTACAAGGCGCTCTCCTCTGTCACTTCATCGAGCCTGTGTACCTGCACAGCATCATTGTGGGAAGCCTGCACCACACGGGCCACCTTGCACGGGTCATGAGCCACAGGATGGAGGGCATCGGCCAGCTGCCTGCCTCATACCGGCAAAACAGGCCTCTCCTTAGTGGTAAGAGAACATTCTCAAGAGACCCGCGTCCTGCTCCTTGCCTGCAGGCTGCTGAACACCGGCCCCGTGGTTGCAGTTCTTGTTGGATTTCATTCCTTGTGGCAGTGACAGTTTCAGACTTAATGAGTAAAATGACGACAATGAAGAAACTTAAAATGGACGTGTGTGTGTGTGTGTGTGTGTGTGTGTGTGTGTGTGTGTGTGTGTGTGAGAAGATCACAGCATATCTGATAACAGGCAACAGTTGAGCATGAATTCATGTGGGAATAGCATATAGGTATGTCGTCTTCACTGCAGTGTTTAAAGAGGCCCCCGCCACCTGTCTTGGGTGCTCCTGGTGTATAAGAGCCTGAGTCCAGACCTCCAGAACTCATGTGAAAAAAAAATGAATGTGGTAGTGAACTTTTGTAATACCAGCATTCTCTGGGGGTGATGGGAGCCAGAGACAGCAGAAATTCCCAGAAGCTCCCTAGTCAGTTAGCCTCATGTATGTATGCTGTGTGGCAAACAAGTGAGACCCTGTCTCATACAAGGTGAAAAGCAGGGACTGACACTCAAGGTTGTCCCCTGACTTCCATAGTCACACTATCACACACACATACACACACACCAAAAAAAGAAAAGAAAAAGGAAGTGTCGATCGGCCCCCAGGTCGCCTGGAGTGTGTCTGCAGGACCTAGAGGGACAGCCTCTGTTGCAGGGCCTGCCTGAAGCCCATCTGGGAGGCAAGCCCCAAGCAACCTACACTGCTGCGTCCCCCGTAATGGGTGCTATCAGGGAGCCCAGACATGTCAGCCCCCCTGGCAACAGCTGGCTGTGAGGGTTACAGGGCACCTAGCCGTGGAAACACCGGAAGGTGTAAAGTCGTGCTTATCCTAGGAAGGAGCCAGTGAGAAGTCTCCAAGGGTTTGGAGAGGTGTTTATCCACTGGGACCACAGGACTTCTGTATTAATCGTAAACTTCCGCCGGGCTTCTGGGAGTGAACCAGGGCAGAAGGAAGAAGCATGTGGGTTTTATTCATGTCCTGTTAGCCTTGTGATGAGAACCTGCTGGGAAACTCTGTATCTTTAAACGTGTTCCCCTGGTGCAACGGGAGAGTTCTCTTGGGAAACTACTTGTGGCAAAATCAGGCAGGCGCACTGGGAAACAGTGGAACCCTGTGCAAGAGCAGACCTGGGTGCTGCTCCAGGAGCTGGGGGCAAGCATTCGTGGGCTGGACTGGTTTACTCTGAGCCTGTGCTACGTGTGGTGTGGAAGCCTTCCACAGGCACATAGGTTTTAACACTTAGTCCAGAAGGCGGCACTGTTTGGAAAGGTTCTGAAACCTTTAGGAGGCGAAGCCTTGCTGGAGGAAGTAGGTCACTGGGAGAGGGCCCAGAGGCGTTACAGCCTCACTTTCTATCTGCTCCACCTCCCGACTACTTGTACAATACAGGTAACCTCCTTAGGCTCCTCCTTGGTGGACTGTATTTCCTCAAACTATGAGCCAATGTAAGCTCTTCTTAAGTAATCTGGTCACATGGTCACAACAATAAGAAAAGTCTAATACAGTCCGAGTCTCAGGAAAGAAGAAAAACAGCAAGACAAATCAGTTATTGGTGTGTGTGTGTGTGTGTGTGTGTGTGTGTGTTTCTTTGTGCATGTATATCTGTGTGTAGGTATGTAATATATATGTATACATCTGTCCGTCTGTCTGACTGACTGTGTCTGTCTGTGTGTGTGTGTATCTGTGTACATCTGTGTATTTGTGTGTTGTAATTGGGCCTAAGATTTATTCCCAGAGTTTTTAAATTATTCCACATTATAAGATCAGGTGAGAAAGGGGGGTCTCACAGGAGCAATGGTGGGAATGAAATGAAAGAATTCATGCAAAGCACAGAACTATCCTAAGCAAATTCTTAAGAAAAGATGCCTGCTGTCTCAGAAAATGTATCCATTTATTCACTTATTCTACAATACTGACCATTTAAAGGTTTTGTAAAATAAGATCACAGACCTAGAAAGCTAAAACAGAGAAGGCGGGAAAGGAGTTCCCTTCCATATGTCACCAGCTGGCCACTTGTTTCTTCCCATATTAAAACCCCAACTGTTTTAGATGCCTTCTCAGCTCCTGGGGTCTTTAGCTAAGACTTCCTTTTATCAGTGAAGAGAGTTCACAGAACTCAGACAGTGGGCCCAACCCTAGCTCATGAAGCTGAGTGCAGTGACACATGCCTGTAATTTGAGTGTTCAGGAAGCTGAGGGAGGATCATGGGTTCTAGGACAGCCTTGTTACATAGTGAATTTCAGAGCAGCCAGACACACATACTGTCATTCTGTGTTCAAAGCTACACAATCTACATTATTGCTTGCTCCAAGTGTGCAGCTAAGGAGAACTTGTATTGAAATGTTGGCAAGTTTCAGCAAGGCTCTCTGAAAGAGGGTGGCACTGTCTAATCCAGGGATGTTAAACAGCTATTTGTAGCCAGACTTTGCCTTCTTTCACTGTAGCACAGGGCTGAACTATTGTGGAAGGGGTGGTTCTGTGTCTCCACCCTCAGGGCTGAGTTAATATCAATAAGGCTGGGTTCTCCCACGGCGGTGGGGAGCCTACCCTCTCGTACTGATGCCACTTTTATGACATCACCCCTGTATCCCTACTTCCGTTCTCAGCCCATGGCTGTCTCCTTCACCCTCAACACAGAATGTGTGATGGGGTCTTAGTCTCTCAATAGACCATGATATACATAATGGGTAGAGTTTTGGTGCACCTGAAAATTCCAAGCTATGAACACTGCCTTTGGGCTCAACCTCAGCTGCCACAAATCCATTACTCTAACCATAACATCTCTTGGGAAATGAACAGCCTATACATAGTATTCTTGGGAACAGAAAGGAGGCAACAGAAGAGTATGATCTGAGCGGTACAACTATTACAAAGTTCGGAAGTGTCCTGAGAGTGGCAAATCGTTTAGAGAAATGAGATGTCACATTTTGAAAAGACACCCTCTCTTGGCTTTAATATGCAACATCTCATTCCATCTTCATACTAACCAAAACCAAATATGAGTCTCTCCATACTTTAAGTGTCAAAGGAAGGCTAGGACGCTATCTCAGTCACTAAAGTGTTTACCTTACAGCCATGAGGACCCGTCTTCAAGTTCTAGAACCCACATTAAAAGGCCTGGCAATGCGGCCGGATGGCCAGGCTGTCTGGCGCACTTAGACAGCGAGGCCACTGAGAAGCTGTGTCTTAGGATGATGCTCCTAAAGTCCAGTCCTGAATGGTGATCTGTACCCTCCACGTGCATGCGCACACGTGTGTAACCTTCACACCCACAAGCACATCTTAATTCATGTTGAAACAGACTCACTTAAGTGCAAACATTCCTCAATATGCTCCATTTGACCAAAAGGAGCAAGGATTTAAACTCAGAACTGGTTAGCTTAAATTTGGAATTCTTCTAGTATATCAGATTATATCCTGTGGCAGAGTAGTACAAGTTCTTAGATGTCTATATTTTTTTAATACATGAAAGCTAATAACGTGAAACGAGGCTAGCTAAAGAGCAGCCACATCTAACTGCTGGAGAGGTGGCACAGGGGCAGTGAGCAAGGCACTGGAGCGTATCCAAAACTCTTAGCTGCCCGCTGTGGTCACAGTCATTCACACAGCACTGACGACTCATCTGTTACCAAGCACAGACTTGAAAGATTTGCCCTGAGGTCCAGAAAATTAGATTTATTTTTTAAATGGCCAATAATTTCAGCAATTCTAAGGAAATGTTACTTAGGGACCACACTCTTCCTCTTTCTTGCTTTCCTTTCTTTCTCGTTTTTCTTTTAATCCTGTCTTTTCTTAAAGTGACCAAGGACTCGCTGTAACTAAGGAGCAAATCTAGTTCTAGACAAGATCAAGAAATGTCTGGTTTGGAAGCATAAATGAATATCTCCACACTAGATGTCCCCAAATTAAGGCATAGTTCTTTGATTTATTGTAGGTTAAATTTAAAAGACTTTTTATTTGATTATGTTGGGCTTAGGATCTCTGAGCTCCTTGAGTTGTCCCCATACTTCTATATTTATCTAAGAGTGAAAAAAAATGATTTAGAGATAAGACAGATGGGTCTTCAGTTCTGAGCACTTGCTGTTCTCGCAGAGGACGTGAGTTTGGTTCCCGGCAGCTTACAATCACCTGTAACTCCAGCTCCAAGGGCTCAAATGCCCTCTTCTGATCTCTGTGGGCACATGCACATCTCTACACACAGAAATGCAAATAGGGTTAAAAATAAGTCCCTTTAACAGGGATTAAAAATTAACAAACACCAAGAAATGAAAAATGCGATACACCCTCCTTATCAACCCACTGTCAAGTTAGTGGTCTTTGTCCTCTGGCAACCGGCACATCTCTTCTTACATCCTCTGGGAACCAGTACATCCAGTTTCCTGTCTGTGCTCTTTATAAATGACAACTGTCAATTACTGTGTCTGTAAAGATGGCTCAGCAGGTAAAGTTTTTGCTTCACAAACAAAGGGACCTAAGATCAGGTGCCCAACACCAACGCACATGCCAAGCATAGGCGCACAGCTGAAATGCCAGCACTGGAAAGGCCAGAGTCAGGTAGATCCCTGGAGCTCACTCACCAGCCAGTCTTGCCAAAATGGTCAGTATCAGCTCATCTCAAAAAAATAAATACTAAAAATAAGGTGGAGGATAAAATAATAAAATAAGATGGCTCGCACAAGCCTAAGTGACCACCTGAGTTTGGTCCCCAAAATCCAAGTTGAATGAAAATTTACATTCACAGTGCAGCAGCAGAAATAAGACAAACTCAGTGATGAAAGGAGAGAGCCAACTCCTGAAAAGTTGCCATCCTACCTCCACAGGCATGGGGTGCGTGTGCACACACCTCCAGTGATAATGACAAAGTGATAATAACAAATATGGAGAATGAAAGAGGAAGGTACCCAGAAGTCATGCACGCACGAGTGAATGCAGACAAGCATACACGCACACACAAAGACTGTCTTCCTGTCAATTTTCTGGCCGTGAACTCAGCGGCCAGAAAAAGAAAATCAGAGAAATCCAGAGCTGACTGACTGGCTTAAGATAATAGCCCCTGAGACACTTTGCCCTCCCCTGCCCCAGTCGATGTGGCATCTGCCTTTCCCTCAAGCAGTGTGGCCTGACTAAACCTGGCAGACTGTGCTTACTTAGAATACAGTTCTCATTACTATAAAGATGCAAATGAGGCTAAATCTTGATATTTCACCTGCTCAGAACCCCTAAGCGTAGCTTCATTGCTTCTGATGGACATCTGAAAATGAATCATGCAAATTTTTAAAAGAAATCATCCTAATTTTTTGAATAAGAAAAAAAAAAAAAACAAGAGAGGGGGAGGATGAGGTCTGACACAAAGATAATGGTAATAAAGAACGCACTCAAACAACCAAATGAGTGTCCCTCAAGGTCAGTTTACAGAGGTGCCCTGAAAGGTGAAGCTCATGCATTAGTAGAATGAAGCCCTGCAATTTAGATATGGCTAAATCAGTTCTGGGTTAAAAAGAATCAACCAAGCTGAAAAGGATACCCTCATTGCCACAGGCACAGGGTGCATATTAATGTCTCAAAGACAGACTTGAAATATTCTGCATATGGCAAGCTGACCTGGAGTCAGCTTCAGGATCAGATGCCTGTGAGTGTGCTGAGGCTGGCCCAAATCCTGAGTCCTTCTGGGAAAAAAAAATCATTACCTGAAATAGTAACCCTTCTCATGAATTCAATAAGATGAAAACAAAATAGTGTAATAACTAATAAAGATCTATACTTTGTTTATGTTTTTAGGAAAAACAAGACTGTCATAAAATAGAAAGTGACTTTGGCCACTTGTTCTACCAAGCTGAAGATATACACTTCTTGATGCTTTCAACATCAAGACCAAGTTTTTCCCACATCAAGTAAAAATATTACAATGAGATGAAAGGGAGAGATCTAGAGAACATAGTTGTGCTTGTTTGAATGAGAAATGTCCCCTGTAGCTTCATTATTTAGACAAATGGTCCCAGTTCATAGCACTGTTTGGGAAGGTTGTGGACCTTTAGGTTGTGGGACTTTGCTGAAGGAAGTATGCCACTGAGTGTGGTCTTTGGAGATTTACAGCCTGGCCACACTTCTGGTACTCCCTTCCCTCCACTTCTCTCCATGCTCCGGTTCTGCTTTATGAGTTAGTTTGAACAGGCATCTTCGTGCTCTTGTCTCCATGTCTCCCCCTGGTATTAACTCATCATGATGGACTCTATCCCTCTGACACTGTAAACCAAAATAAACCTTTTCTTCCCTGAGTTGCTTTTTGACAGGGTGTTTTATCACAGCAGAAGGAAAGTAGCCAATACAATGGTCAGGCTTTTATATGATAATTGTGTGTGTGTGTGTGTGTGTGTGTGTGTGTGTGCATGTGCGCACACGCGCGTGCGTGCATGCACTTGTGGAAGTCAGAGGACAACCCACAGGAGTCAGTTTTCCCCTTCCACTCTATGGGTCTCTGGGATTGAGCTCTAGTCGTCAGGCCTGGCGATGGCTGCCCTTATCCATTGAGCCATCTCCCCAGCCCTAGGTGTGGCTTTTAATCTTGACCTTTCTAAGCCCACTCTGAAAATAAATTATGTTTATAATACATGGCAAGCTTATAGCAATGATCAGGGAATCAGAGACCAGAGACAGGTCAAAGAATAGACTGCTACAACTGTGTGTGAGTTGGAGACCACTGATTTCTAACAGAACTGGAGAGCACGGGCTCTCCTCCCTGGTACTGGTTATCCTGAAACATTGATAGCAAGAATGTTTAGAAGCTGTTTTAGACATTGTGTTTCCTGACAACTTAGAAGTTTGATGCACAGTAAAAGTCTTCACCAACTATAAGCTAAGTTTTACCCTATTCTATCTGCTTTTCATACTCTGCGTATCTATCTGAAGGCATCCATGTTCCTACTTTGGTGTGAGTATACATTGTGTTTAAGAATCTTACATGGAACGCTGTTCCTCTCTAATTCAAAGGAAGTTTAGTGATAATAAACAGTTCTTTGCAAAATAACTCAAGTGTGGTGAGAGCAAATACTTCCTTTCATCTAGATATTAATTTATAGTGTCATTTTTTTATTACAACAAATTTGAGCATATGATGTGGTAACTGAGAAACTTCCATAAATATTTAGTGTAAATCATGTGTACTTTAAAAAAATGTATTAGAGATATACAAGCTCCTCACAGCCCCTACTTAGCAGTTCTCTTCCACCAGGCCTTCTCCTAGGCAGCCTCGGAAGTTGGTTTGAGTCCCTTCCAATGCCTCAAAAGAGCTCCAGGCAATGCTTTTGACTCCCTGTTAGGCATCCCCTATACAATGAACATGATACCTGTAGTGCTTAGAGCACCCTTCCTCTGGTGATGATTGGGTCCAAAGCTTCAATTGTGAAGGGATGTCTTTGTTCAAGCCTCATTTCTGATTCCCTGGGAGCACAGGGCCCAGGAATAGATTCCCTTCCCAGTTCATCTTTTTGTGCTTAGGAAGTCTGCATAGCAAGTTTGAGGCAGGCCAGGGCTACATAATTTAACTCAAAATAATCTCGAAAGAGAGGTGAGGGGCATAAAAAATCAAAGTGAAGGCACAAGGACAGAGCAAGGGAAACAGCTATCCTAAAGGCCCAAATGTCCACCCAAGGAAGAGGGTATGGAATGGGATGTGGAAACATCTTCCAGAAAGAAAGAAAATGTCCCCTGTTGGCAAGATCTTTGTCCTTTGGTTTGCTTGTTAGTTGGTTTTTCTTTTAGGTTAATCAAGTTTGTGGGAATAGGTGCCTATGTGGCTATGTCCTAGGTTTTCTTTTGACATTTCTTTTTGGATCAGAGATCCTGTTAAACCAAACAGCTTCAGTTGTTTTGTCTAGGTAGGAGAGGGAGTATTGGGGGATGGAGACATGGTCCCAAGGTTAAGAGCACCTGTTGCCTGAGGACTGGAGTTCACTCCCAGCACCCAACTCTCAACCCCAGCTCCAGGACTCCAACTCCAGGCCTCCTCTGGCACCTACACACAAGTGCACATAAATTCCCACAATATAAATAAAACTACATTTTTGAAAAATAAAGCACAGTGGCATGCATCTGTGATTCTATTATTTAGAGGCTGAAGCTGAAGGACGACAAGTATAAAGACAGCATGTGCTCACAGTGAGACTTGGTCTAAAAAATATAACTGAACAATATATTTGCCCTGTTGTCACTAGTCCAGGGAAAATATTTTCATTGCCAATATATCTAATTCATACAAATATCAAACAAGTTTATTCACATAATTCATGTGTTTATTTACTCAATATAAACTAGTTGCATATAGGGCGCAAACCTATAGTGATGGTTGCATGGCAGTATGATCTTGAGGAATGAGAGAATAAAGGAAGGAAAAGAAAAGGAGGAAGCAGAAGGGAAAGAAGAGAAAAATAAGAAAAGGATTTCCAAAAGGAGTTTCAAGGAGCAGGCTGTTCTCTGGCTACAGTCTAGGAAGCAAATGGGAGACAAACAGGGTCTTTGAGAAACACTGTTATTGGTTCGATGTTACCTTTCCAGTGTTTGAGAAACTATCTATTTAACTTGGTTTTGTTTAAAATGACTGTTTGGTCAACCAATCATCTCAGTCCAATTCTGAGAGTAGTTAACAACAGCCTTTCTTCTAAGGGTTTCAGAGGTATCTTTGGGGTAAAGAGGGGGCAGGGCAGACCAGAGGAAACCTTAAGTCATCTCAGCCAGGAGACAGCCTTGACGTGCTTGCTACACAAGCATGAGGACCTGAGCCCTATCCCAGAACCAATAGAGAAAAATCCAGGCCTCATATAGCCATGCCAAGCAACTACAAAGGTTGCCATGTTTGCATAGTAAAAGCTTTTGCCCACTCAGCCATCTTCCAGGGCATCCAGATTTATTTTTTAAATACACTGAGAAGTTGGTTTTTTTTTGTTGTTATTGTTGTTGTTGCTTCTTTTTTTTCTCCATTTATTCATTTATTTAATCACTTTACAACCTGATCCCAGCCCCCTCCCTCCTCTCCTTCTTCTGAGAGAAGGGGAGGCCCTCAAGGGGTACCAACCCATCCTGGCACCTCAAGTCACAGCAGAACTAAGCACCTCTTTTCCCACTGGGTCCTCACAAAGCAGCCAGATAGGGGGAAGGGGTCCAGTGGGAGGCAACAGTCAGAGACAGACTCTACTCCCGTTGTTAGGGGATCCATATGTTGACCACACTGCACATCTTGTTTAGGCAACACCTCACCACACAACATGCCAGTGGCCCACCCTCGGTCCCACCACGTTCCACAGGCTCCACAACACGTCAGAGACTTCCCATTGCATTTGATCTGTTAGGGCTACTGACAATTATGATCGTGTTCATGTTAATGATAATGAACAAAATGGCATTAATACGATAAATTGACCAATTCGGTTTCCACCAGAAGTGTCTGTTTGTGTGTGTGTGTGTGTGAGAGAGAGAGAGAGAGAGAGAGACAGAGAGACAGAGAGACAGAGGGTACACAGGATATCTGGAAGTATATTAAATTCAAGAGGCCCCTGCTTTCCCTGAAACTTTATGATTCCATGCATGCCTGGAAGCATGCTACTCCATTCATTTTGCTAAATTAAATGTAATGCTCCCCTGTATTATAGACTCGCCTCACTTCATATAAAAATTACATCCCTGAAAGGTCTTGTGTAAATTTAATTTGAAGAGAGTGAATTACATTTTAAATATAGTAGGCTCACCAGCTATTTAAAGACATGCAGTAATGTCTCCCTTATATAATGCCGTGTTTTTTTTAAATAAATAAGGATTTCTTTAAAGTAAGACATCTTTATATAGATGTGAGCCATCATAAAGCTAATTTTCACACGTGAGTTGTAGATAGTTTCACTCTGTTCTTGAATAACGATGAGTAATCAAATGCTGATGAGAAGAGAAACAGTAGCAGGTTAATTAACTTAGCAGAGATCACGCTACTAGAAATTCATAGAGGTGATATTTGACCTTGGCCTACTTTTGAGCTCATCTTGTTAACACAACTGTGTGAACAGAAAAGACAGGTCAGGAACCTCATTGAGTATGCCCCAAAACAACCTCCAGAATATCTGAGGCAAATGTGGGAGAGACAGGCTGATTTTCTATGCAGATCTACTTAGGAATAAGATACATCATTTCAAAAATTTCACCAAAGATGATTAACCTAATTACAGATGTCAACATGCCTCTGTGCTGAGTATCAGACTAAACAAACTTGCGTTGTCACTTATCTGTTAAAGATTACTCCGGTAGAACTGTTTAGGTTGTTGTTATGGTGTGAATGAAAATGGCTCCAATAGACTCTTAGGGAGTGACATTATTGGAGGTGTGGCCTTGTTGGAGTGGGTATGGCCTTGTTGGAGGAAGTGTGTCACTGGGGATGGGCTTTGAGGTTTCAAAAGCTCAAGCCAGGCTTTGAGCTTCTCTCTCTCTCTCTTCCTGCTGCCTGCCAATACAGATGTAGAACTCTCTGCTACCTCCCCAGCACCATGTCTGCCTCCTTGTCACACGTTTCCCTCTATCGTGACAGTGGACTAAACCCCTGAACTATAAGCCAGCCCCAATTAAACGCTTTTCTTTATAAAAGTTGCCGTGATCTTGGTGTCTTTTCGCAGCCTTAGAAATCCTAACTAAGACAGTTAGAAAGAGAAATTTTTCCGCCATGACCATTCAGAAACGATTGTTAAGGAAAAGGTCATAGTTGATTCTGGTGTTTTCATGAAATTGCGTCAACTTTCAGGCACACTTTCCCTGTCCCCCCACTCTTTCTTAGCCTTTTATTCAAGTTTTCAAATCCAAGAGCCTGTTGCATTAAGGCAGACCCTCTCAGACCCTCTCTTTTGTTTATTCCATAATCTTGAGAAATGACCAGCTACTGTTTAGGTGTCTGCCCACAGTCCCCCACCAGGATAGCCTTGCTGAAGGCAAAAGAAAGGCTGAACAAACTGCCTCAGAGAGGGAGAAGCCAATTCTCTGAACTGTAGGTCTGTCCTTTAGCCAGTAGGTGGTGATAGAGTGTGGACGATTCTAGGAAATGATGATCAGACTGTGGTGTTTTCCAGGAAGTGGCTCTGAGAAGGCCATGAACATTATTCCAGGAAGTGACACATAAAGTGGGGTTTTGGTAAAACATCATATTTGGAAAGGGAGGCCCTTGTAACTTTGATTAAAGTTCATGAAATGGGGAGGTGATGACACAAATTATTTCAGAGGGCCCCATATGCAATCACATTTATTATTATAAGAAGAAAGGGCGGGGGGGGGGGGAAGACCTATGAAGTCAGAAGCAGACATTGAAGTGATACAGCAACAAGCCAAAGGGTACTTACAGATTCCAGAAGACAGGTCAAGGAGGGCATCTCCCCCAAAGCTTCCAAAAAGCATGGAACTGCTGACACCTTGATAGTAGATTTCTGACCTCTAGAATTATCAGAAAGCAAATCTGAATCATTTCAAGTAATTAACTTTATAATAAACTAAGTACAATGCTACACTGGTAGACCTATAAGTTTCTCAATTTTAGAAATCGAATTAAATTATGCCCTATTGTTTTCTCATTACAAAATAATTCACTAAAGGCAAATGCTTCCTAGGATTTCTGTTGGGTCAATTTTCTTTTTATTTGTTTTGTTTTCTGGATGCTGAAGAGAAAGCTCATCATATCTTTCGTCAAGATAGTCTGCAGGATAAGAAAGGCAACACTGTGTGTCAGTTAGGTTTCTACTATTGTAAAACACCATGGCCAAAAGTGACTTGTAGAAGAAACAGTTTATTTCATCTAACAACCCTCAGGTCACAGACCATTACTGAGGAAAGTCAAGTCAGGAATTTAAGGCAGGAACCTGGAGGAGAGAACTGAGGCCAAAACCATGGAGGAACACTGTTGACTGCCTTGTTCCTTTGGCTTGGTCAGCCTGCTTTCTTAAACTGTCCAGGACCATCTCCTAGGGTGGCACCACTTCAGTGAGCCGTGACCTCCACATCAAACACTGATTGGAAAAATGCCCTACACATGTGCCTATAGGCCAATCTTACAGAGGCATTTTCTCCATTAAGATTCCCTCTTCCCAGATATGTCTAGGTTCCAACCAGCATAACATAGATTCCATAATTCCATGTTACTTGCTCACAGTACCAGATTTCTTCATTCTTGGACTATAATCATCACAATACTGTGTGTGTGTGTGTGTGTGTGTGTGTGTGTGTGTGTGTGTGTGTTCAAAAATGCCAAATCTATCTCCTAAATCTTAACTGGAACTAGGGTCCCATGTCAACTGGAAGATTCTGATCTGTGGTGTCTGCCACTGGAAGGGAATTTCAGAATAACTCTCACAAAGTACGGAATACTATAAACTGGGGACAATTGGCAGTATTGTACATGTTTAGCATCCTGGATAATTAGGTATGTCCTAATATATTATCGTGAGAACATCCTGGGACTGAGTCTTGCCAGGACATACTGTGACTGTCTTTTATTTTTGTCCTTATAAGTTGAGTTTTGTTTATTTCAATATTTTTTTAACATAGAGTCCCATGTAGCCCACACTGACCTCTTATTCCCCATATAGCTGAAGATGACACTAAATTTCTGTCCTCCTGCCTCCACTTCCCTAGTGCTGAGATTATATGTATTACCACCATACAAAGTTTTACGCAGATGCAGTGTGTGAGAATCAAACCCAGGACCTCATATATGCTAGGCCAGTACTCTAGGGCTACATCCCCAACTCACCATGTGACTTTATTTTAATGTTAAATCTTTTCATGCTGCCTCATGAAATACCTGTAATTCATGATATTTATATCTACACCCCTGACCATAGAGAAGAATAACTTAGGCACAAATCAGTCTTTCCTTTCCATGCCTGAGAGGATGTACCTTCATCTTACCCAACAAAATCTGAAACTCTTCTCAATGATTTAATTAAGCAATATGGCCCCTAATGGTCTTTAAACACTTTTCAAACCAATCAATCCTCAGTGTCCTGAAAAGGACATGATACCTACAGTACAGTGGATGAATGAACTAGGAAAAAGAAAAAAAAGCTCAGATCTAGAAGATGACTCCGTAGATCAGAGGGCTTGCTTGCTGTGTAAGCATGAGGACCTGAGTTCATATCTCTAGCACCAACATAAAAAAAAAAAAAAAAAAAAAACAGGCGTAGCCATGCATGCCTACAGACCCAGCATTGGACCACGGAGACAGATGGATCCTGGGAGCACAATGGCCAGCCAGCCTAGGCAAAGTAGTAAGCTTCAGGTTCAGTGAAAGATCGTGTCTCAAGGAAATAAGTCAGAGAATATAGAAAAGGACACTGGTGTCCATCCCTTGACCCGTGTGTGTACACATATACCATATACACTACACACATAAGCACAAAAGCATATACCACTCACACACATCGCATATATAAAAATAAAGGAAGGAAGGGATAGGGGCATAAAGGAGAGAAACAAAAGAAAAGAAAGAAGAAGAAGTTCTGTTTGTGTCCATATCCAGGAATACCAAAATGCTACCTGGAATGTTGGTTTAAATCTACCAAATCTGATCAAAGAGCCAGCCACTGAGTTCATGTCAGAGACAGCCCCTGTTCCCCTTACTAGGGAACCCACTTGGAGACTGAGCTGCCATCCCCCTGAGTGGGGAGCAGTCTTACCAGGCCATAGAGGAAGACAATGCAGCCAGTACTGATAAGACCTGGTAGGCTAGGGTCAGATGGAAGGGAGAAGGACTGCCCCTATCAGTGGACTTAGGGAGGTGCATGGGAGGAGAAGAAGGAGGGTAGGATTGGGAGAGGATGATGGATGGGCCTACAGCTGGGATACAAAGTCAATAAATTGTAATAAATTTAATTTTTTTAATTTTAAAAATTAAAATTAAAAAAGTTTTTAAAGTATCGAAGCAGAGGCTGAGACTTATAACCAAACTTTGGGCAGAATGCATGGAATTTTGTGAAAGAAAGTGGAGATAGAAAGACCTGGAGGGGACAGAACCTCCAAAAGGAGACCAACAGAGCCAAAAATAACTGAGCCCTGAGGACCTTGAAGAGGATGATACCCCAAACAAAGACCATGCAAGGAGAGGACCTACAACCCTGGTTCAGATGTAGCCCATAGACTCAGTGTCCAAGTGGGTTCCCTAGTAAGGGGAGCAGGGGCTTTCTCTGGCATGAACTCAGTGACAGGCTCTCTGATCATCTCCCCCTGATGGGTGCAGCCTTGCCAGGCCACAGAGGAAGACAACGCAGCCAACCCTGATGAGACCTGGTAGACCAGGATCAGAAAGAAGGGGAGGAAGACCTTCCCTATCAGTGGACTAGAGGAGAGGCATAGGGGGGAAAGAGGGAGAGAGGGCAGGATTGGGAGGAGACATGGGAGGGGGCCACAGCCAGGATGCAAATTGAATAAATTGTAATAAATGATAATAATAAAAGGAAAAATAAATAGTAAAAAAAAATTATCAAATCTGCCTAGTGAAGCGGCACACACCTGTAATCCCAACAGTCAGGGAGGCAGAGGCAGAAGGATCTCTGTGAGCCAAGGCCAGACTGGTCTACGTACAAAGCAAGTCCAAGACAGCCAAGGCTATACAGGGAAACCCTGTCTCAAAAAAACCAACAACAACAAAATACAAACAAACAAAAAATTTACAAAATCTTCATATAGTAAATGTGCTCTTTTATATATGTGAAAAAGTTTTCATAGAAACCAAATGTCTTTCTGGGGACCAAAAAAACAGAAGCGTCTAATGTCACGTCATTATCTTATTAACATATTTTCAAAATCCTGTTCACATCAGAGGGATTGTGCACGTGAATGTGATGGGGGGGGGGGGGCGGTCAATAGTCAATCAAAAGAATCACCCGAAACATAATAAAATGCAAAAGCAGCACAAATTGAAAAGCTGCCTTTTCCTGGTGACTCAAAAGAAGGCCATGCTCAGAGCTTCATCCCCATGCCACCATGGCCTTTTCCTGGAAAGAAGTAACCTAGTCCTGACCAATGGCTCAGGAACTAGACTCCCCCTAGTCCAACACAACAGCCAAGAAACCATCTCCTGACAAGTGTGCATGCTGCCTATCCTTGAAGGGTTTGCCCTGCAGAACAAGACTGTGGTGCTGTACTGGTGTGGATGTTCTGGGAAGTAATCATATGTTTCATTGCACATTACATTCAAGTGAGTCTGGCACACAGCTCCATCTCCTTTACTATAATCAGAACCAAACGTTAATTATGGCAATGTCAAAACTGTTCTGCTGGCACTAATTCTTAGTAAACATTCCAAAAGATGTTTCTTTATGGTAATTTTTTAATGTTTTTTTTACATTTTATTCATAATATATCCGGATTGAAGCCCCCTCCCTCAACTCCCCCCCAGACCCAAGCTCCCTCCCTCTTTTAAATGACATCAAAGGTTGGATTTCCATTTCCACAGGTTGTTTTGAAGAGGTTTTTTGTTCTTGCAGACAAAGAATAGAATAAAAAATAATCCTTAAACTAAAGGCTCAGAGTAGACAATAATAACTCCTGTAGAGGTATTAAAGATAAATTTGGACAAATGTATAAATGTCAAAATACATATGTTTGCTATAAAAATAATCCTGACTTCCGCTTGTTGGTTGATTACTCCATTCCCTGGAACAATCAGGTAGTTTATCACTAAACTGGAAATATTTTCTGTCCTACAACTGGGAACATTTTGGTGTATGGTTTGGAGAACACGAAGCAAAGTAGAGGTGACCTTGAAGTCATCTTTTGAATAATAATTACTTCATCATTTGATGTTTGGAAAGTGTTCTTTTCTGTTTCATATGATCTTCACTTAACCTTATGAAATGAAGTTGCCATCATCAGAGAGCAAAAGAAGGGTATGGATGATGTGTGCCAAGTCCCCAGAACAAAGATAGGCTGGAAACAAAGTCTCCCCAGTTCCTAGGTCCCAAGTCTTGTCTTAGGAATCCCACTCATTGAATCCCACAAGTTTATCAGCCTCTGCCTTTCATCCAGTGCACTGTTCCATGTGTAGACACAAGAATGCTTATGGCTGCCCTTCTGGAACTGACATCCTGGAAACTGGTGACTCCTTGCTGAGTCTAACAGCCACGGTGTTGAGAGCAGAGCCCAGCTAGGCAGCAACTGAACCTTCTCCAAAGTAGATGTCTGCTTGCTGAGAGCCAATGGCAAGACTCAATGTCTCCGGGAAAGTAGTAAAAGGAAGGGAAGAGGAGGCGGGGGTGGGACGAAGTGCAAGGTATCAGGCAGGTCATGTGTTGATATCAGACATTCAAAGGCATTCCTTTGAGTTCAGAATTTAGGATTTTTGGAGAAGCCCCAAATGCATGCTTCGGTGGTCAATCCCAACATTAAAAACAAGAAGAATGGGAGACAGGAAATAGGGAGAGAAAAGCCTGCAGAGAATGGAGGAAATTGCCAGACTGCTGAGCCTGGCTGGCTGCATTTCCAAAGCAGTGATCACATCCCTTTGTACCTAGTCGTCCCTGACCTCAGCAGCTGCCTCTTCCTGCCAAGATGGTCCCTGCCCAGTAGGACAGTCCATGGCTGCCAATGGGCCAGATTGTTTCCCCCCTGTCCAGCTCTCAGGGGTGGGCAGCCACAGCAGCAAATGACTTCTAGGGAAAAGAGCTGACATGGATGGAATTTGCCTAAATGTCCAACATTGCCCATCCATGACCAGAAGGTCACAGGGTGACTTTCAGTCTGGGAGCTGGGCTGTTTAGGTGGCAATTGGCAAAGCTAAATGGCCATGTGCTGAGAGAACATGCCTCAGTTCTATCCAAGAAGATCGGAGGTGGAGCTGGGGACACAGGACTTGCAACTCACAGTTGAGCAGGTCTTCCACTGAGATGAGAACTACTCCCTTATACAGTGTTGAATACAGGCCTCTGGCTGCCAGTCATGATTTGTACCTGGACTGCTGCCCAACACCCGGGCTTCTCAAGTGTAGCACATCACAGGGACTCCTGAGCAACCATCCCACTGGACTAAAACAAGGCTCTTGCAAAAACCCCTGGTACCTCCCTGCAGCCTCCACACATTCGTGGGATAAGTAAGCAGACCTGAGAGAGAAGCTCCCAGGGATGGCCAGCCCTTTGACATTTTGACATCATGTTTTTATCTGTAAAATTCAGGTGAGAGCATCACAAAAGTTGCAAAACAGAACACCAACAAAAGCAACCTTCTGTTTTGAGTGGCATGGTTTGAACATAAAATGTCTTCCATAGATACATATGTCTCAATGCCTGGTCCCCACTTGCTGGAGCTTTTTAGAAAAGTTGTGGAACCTTTAAGAAATAGAACCTTGATGAAGGAAGTGGGGGACAGGCCTTGAGATTGTATAGCCCAACCTTACTTCCTATTCACCTTCAGCTTTGTGACTGTAGAGGAAATATGGCCAGCCAGATTCCCACTCCTGCAGCCTGCCATGCCTTCCCCATTATGCTGGAATGTGTCTCCTCCAACTGTAATCCAGAAAAAGAAAACTCTTCCTTCAGTTACTTATTGTCAGGCATTTTGTCGCAGCAATGAAAGGAGTAACTAACAGAGAAACTTAATGATTTTGTGATGGGCCGCATTCATGGCTATCCTTAGCCACATGGAGTTGGCCATGGGTAGGTCATATCTGCTAATGAGTCCATCGGTCTAATGCCCATGTCTAAAGAAACAGAAGAGGGTATGCAGGGATGTACGGATGACAAGTTGACCTTCACAAGGTAAAACTAGGCAAGAGGAAAGAGGTCCATATGGGCTGTCTTTGGCCCAGGACTTATGGAGGTACAGTGATAGGAGCTGTGGAGGATGAGAGATGTGTTGGGCAGCAGTCCAGGACAAATCATGACTGGCAAGAGGTGTGGAGATAGAGCAAGTGACAAGGACTTCTGGAGGAAAAAAATTTCCAGAACATCATTGAGGTGCCCAGACCAGAGACTGAATTCTTTGTCTGCACACCCTGAAACTCTTAGCAAATAACTGGGCCATGCTGTAGATCCCATAGAGCTTAGGAGGGTGCCATTTGTTATGCATGGGATTGCTGTGGAAACTACCTGGCAGTATTTATCTGGGCCACATGTCTCCAAACAGCATTTCTATTTAGATGATTCCTTCCCAGAGGTCAACTATAACCCTTTAAAAAAAAAAAAAAAAAAAAAAAAAACAGAGACAAAACTGAGATATCACCAGACCTTGGCTGTGCTGTGTCCTTGGGTTGATCAGGGAGGGCAGGTATTCACTGTAGGTTACCAGAAACCTCATCCCAACATTTCCAGGAAGTTCTACCAAAATGAGGAACATTGTAAGAAAGATAGGAGGGAGGCAAGGCTAGAACAGAGAGTATAAACGAGAAAGCATGATGAGATAGACACCAGGCTTCGGGGGAGAACTTCTCCCTCCCAGAGTGGAAAGTCTTTGGCTTTCTCCCTCTGCTCCTCTGTGTGAAGGATTGCTGTAAGGGTCACACCCCACCTGGACACTACACAGTAAAACAAGGAAAGAGAGAGAAAGAGAGGTGCACTGTAAAACCTCTGGAAGCCTCCGAGGCAAGACCAGATTCTTCATGACTCAAAAAACCACCCAGGAGCATGGGAGCCTTAGTTTAGAAGAACCTGAGCTTGACTGGATGCTATGCTGTGCTCATGAGAGGCGAAGTCGCTGCACTGAGAATTGATCCCTGGGTTTTGCATGTGCTAGGCGAGTGTTCTACCCCTGGGCTGTTTATCCCTAGTCCCCTTCTTGTTTCTTTCTTATTTGAAAACTGAATCTTACTAATACACTCCAGCTGGCCTTGAACTAAATTTATAGTATAGGCAAGCCTTAAACATGTGATCCTCCTGCCTCAGCCTCCACCGTCAGGCCAGGCTTGAAATTCTTTATAACTTTACCAAAAAAGGAGGGGAGGGATGATTCACCTATTCATGTAAACATTTTGCACTGAAACTTGCCAATGTTCTTCCCAAACTGTATTGGTTGACTGATTACCCTACATATTAAATATAATATAATTTAGGGGCCCTATATTGAACTGAGGGTATTTTCCTCATAACTAAACCATCAGCCTAAGGCTCTTTCAAGAACCATCTACTAATATTGTGGTTTGGGTATTAAGTGGGTGCCCAATAGACTCAGATTCTTGGAACTTTCAAATGGCTCTGTTTGCTCATTAGTCCATTAAACAAACATTCACAGAAGAGGGAAAAAAAATCTACCCATAAGATCCTTCCAATTAAAAGGTCCCAGCAATAGATTCCAACACAAGGCTCTCATCAGAGTTGAACCTAGTTTTCAACCTCCAGCCTGACAGGTAAAACCATGATTTTACGTGACAGCATTTTAAAGACGAATATTTTAAAGGACAGTATTTATGTGAATGTCTCATCCCAGATCAAACACGAGCTTTACTTCCTATGATCTGCTCTCTCGGGAGCCCTGTTTGAGCCAAAGAGTATGAATGCTTGACTGCCTCCCATTTCTCTTTTGACAGGAGTGAGTAACGCCGAAGCCCGGCAGCCGGGAAAGTCTCCTCACTTCAGTGCCAACTGGGTCGTGGGCAGCGCCGACCTGGAGATCATTAATGCCACTACTGGGAAGAGGAGCTGTGGGGGCTCGTCCCGGCTCTGCAAGCACGGGTTTTCTGCTCGGTGGGCACGGCTGCATGGTAGGGTAGGTCGCACCGGTCCTTTCTGGGGAGAGCACTAGCTGTATCTGGGCTCTGGTTAAAACCCCGAGGAAGTTCCAGGGAAACAGGACATCATTTGGTCTGCAGTAATTGTGAAACAGGACGTGCAAACTGATCCCCTGTCTCCAACTGCCCAGGAATCTCCTCCATGCATTTACAACTTGGCTACCTGACCATGGTCCTCAGAGCTTGGGGAGGGTGTCTCTGTAAAGTGAAGCAGCAAAGAAGTTATTGGTGGACACCTGATGCCTGTTGGTTTACCAAGGGTGTCCTAAGAAAGGTACATGAAGAGGTGGAGAGAAGACTCCGTTGTTAAGAGAACTTGGGTTCAGGTTGAGAAATCACAAGGTCATACACAACTGTCTGTAGGTCCAGTTTCAAGGAATTTAACAACACCCTCTTTTGGACCCTCAGGCACTGCACATTGTGGTGCAGGAACATTCACCAAGGTCCACACCCATACACACAAAATAAAATAATATAATAACTCTCTTTTCAAACATTAAAAAGAGAAAAGAAATGTATTATTATTTCAAGTTCAGAAATTAAAAAAATACTCCAGAGAAAGTAGATAAGGGCTGGCAAAGTGGGTTAGTGGATAAAAGCACATGCCACCAAGCTTGAGGACCCAAGTTCAGTCTTCAAGATCTACGTGGTAAAAGAAGGGAACTGAGCCCTGCGAGTTGCCTTCCAATCTCTAAATGCACACACACACACACACACACACACACACACACACACACACACATGGAAGGGAGAGAGAGAAATAAGTAGATAATTTCCCACCAAGTCTCACAAATGGTGACTCTGGGGTTAGAGTATTTCCCAACCCAGAAGCTACCCATTTCTATTATAGGAATGTTTTAGAATCTGCTTCCTACTCATAAACAGATAAAAACTACATTGGCAGGGGTGGGGTTAAAACTGACATGTAGACTTTCATGTACTTTAAAGGCATAGCACAGTATAATTAAAAAATATAGATAGCAAAAATGAGCTAATGAAGAAAAGTATTTTGCTCATTTTTCTGTATTGGTACGTAACTCAGTCAGTGAAACCCTTGCTATGTAAGTACAGGTACTTGAGTTCGAGCCCAGAGGTCATGTAAAAAGGTCCAGCAAGGTGGCCTATTAGTCCCAGAACTGGGGAGGCAGACACAGGTGGATTTCTGGGGCTAGCTCTCCAGCCAGGCAGCCTAACCTAAGCAGCAAGCTCTAGGCCAAAGAAGAAAGGTGAGAGGAGAGAGGAGCGGGGAGAAAGGAAAGAGGAGAGAGAGTCAGAATAAAGATGTCAGCTTCTTAAGAGCATTATTCCTGAGGTTGGTCTCTGGTCTCCACACACACCTGCACACAGGTGCACCCATATGGCTTGCACAATAGCCAATAATTGTTTTATGGATTGGCATGGCAACCAATAGAAGAGCAGGTATGCAAACACTTAAACATCTTTGTCTACTCAGAGAATGTTAAAAGTTGCAGTTATCTAAGAGTTGGGCAGTCACCTTCGGCCTCTGCCAAAGCCATGCAGATGTAGTTCTATGGCACAGTATGTTGCAGTCCTTAGAACTCTCTGTCCTTTTCCCATGTCTCAGTTTTTCCAAAGACTTTGGAAGGTCTGGGGAAGCACAGACTCTTCTTGCTTTGCTGAACAAATAGGTGCTGTTCTTGTCCACACAATCATCATGGTATTGGCCACAGAGTGGACACATAGATCTGCAAACCCCCTGCAAAGGCCCTGCAGTGTTATCTCAAGCTCCCCTGCCACAGGCCTGCTCTCTGCCCTCCTGTCCTTCTATTGGGGGATTGAAGACATGGATATGTTCCCCCTGCCTTCCATTGCTCCAACTTTGCCTCCTGTGACTCAGGAACCTGATAACATCTTACATTTACTGCTTTCCCAGCTAACTAACAACATAACTCAAAGTCCTTCTCCTCTCCTGGTTGACACAATGCTGATGCTGTTAGTGCTCACATACAACCCCCACCCCTGGAAACCCTTCTCCAGAGAGTGTGAAAATCAATGGTTTCACTATTGGTGCCGTTTCTTTCTTTCTGGGGTTTGCTGAGTTTTCCTTTAGAGTCAGGGTCTTCCTATATATCCCAGGCTGGCCTTGAACACAGTAGTCCTCCTTACTCTGCCTCTTAAGGGCTAAGATTTTCAGCTGAGAAAGCAGTGTTCAATTCTTAATAGAAGGTAAGTCACGTGTGATGTTATATATTTGTTAATCATCTGCACTTCTGATGAAGCAAAGTATTCTTAACAATTGAGTTTTTCATGAAATTTTCAATTAGAACTCAGATAAGTGCACTTCAGTTTTGTTTTGGTGTTTTCATGTGTATATGTATGTGTGAGTTCATATATATAGGAGGGAGGACTCATGTACACATGACTTTGGAGGCCAGAAGCCAATGCTGGGGGTCTTCCTCAATTACTTCTCCTAATTTTCTGATACAGGATCTCTCACTGAACTTGAAACTCACCAAGTGGCTAGCCTCAAGCACTTGCCTATCTCCACCATCCTAGTGCTGGACTTATAGGTGTCACCAACACATCCAGCTTTTTACTTGGATGTTAGAGATCTGAACTCAGGTCCTCATGCTTGTGATCCAGGAACTTTACCAAATGAGTCATCTCCCAAGGCTCTGGAGTGTTAAAGAAAGAGAGAAAGAGAACAAGGGTTGAAATCAAGCTAGCATTTGTCTGGTGAAATTCCTCATGTTAATGTGGCTGATTAAATGCACTTTCTCCTTCTTTTTACAGCTAAGCACGCGGATCCCAGGCCATGGAGACACACCATCCATGTACTGTGAGGCCAAGCTGGGGGCCCACACCTACCAGTCTGTTAAACAACAGCTCTTCAAGGCTTTTCAGAAAACTGGTCTTGGCACCTGGGTGAGAAAACCACCAGAGCAAGATCAGTTTCTACTAAGTTTCTAAAGCACTAGACTCCTTTGCTATTGGACCAGAGTGGAACATCTGGAGAGGACGCAGCTGTAGGATGGTGTGGTGTGTCCATCAGTTCTTGACCTTTGTTCTGCTTCGGTGTTCAAGAACACACTTGTCCATGTTTGGATGAGAGACCAGATTTGAGTTTGGGTCATGCTGCTTCTCCCTGGGTTGGTAGTTCCAAGAACTCTGTCCACCATAGCTAGAGGTAGAAGCTTTACTGTATCAGCCTCATCCCTTATTGGGTGTCAAAAGGAATTCATCTGTCCAGGCAAGGGAAGCTTAGAGGCAGGGCTCTAAGTGGTACTGAAGCGTAGCCTCATGCACCTTCCTCTGGACTTCCTTCCCCTTTCATGGGCTTTTCTAGCAGTGTGATTGAATCTGACCAGCACAAGTTTGTATGACATTTCAAGATAAGCCACAGTGAAAAGAAAAGCCATGGGTCCCCAACTCCTCCAAAGACCCAGCAGGAATGCCATATCATTTTCATTATTCATTCAAATGTTTCCACCTTCTTTCAGAAAGGACTTGAGATAGACACTGTTAAAAAGAAACTAAAGTAAATGAAAACCATGCCTATGACACAAAAGGACAGTTACCTACGACACAAAAGAGTCATGATCTTTGATCTAAGAAAGCTGCTCTTAAACTGGGCAGTGATAATAATGTCGCACACAAACCCATGCCTATTCACGTGATCACACCCTCTTCATTGCTTTTCACAGACAATGACAGCCATGGAAATGAGAGCAGTAGAGTGATTAACCACTACCCAGTAATCTCTCTACTAGATAATAGTAATGAAACTGAGTCTTAGGTCAAAGTCTGAATTTTTATTAGAAAGAAAGCATATACACAACACACACACCCTCAACACAATCTTTAGGTTTGAGGAGCTGCTCACTCTCTATCATTTTAGGTTCCTTAATCATCATCTTGCATGAATAAAATAAGAATAACAATAATAGTGACAACTTACCATAGGCGCCAAAATTAAAGGAACAGAATAATACCATTTTTAGAATGGGCATCCTCATTCATAGCTAGACATAGATTTATTTAATATTTATCTTACATAATCTTCCCTAAGAGGAAAAAAGATTCAGGCAAGGGGAGGCATGTTGCTAACATATTTTTAGTCAAGTCAACCTGTGTTTCTTGAATTAATTTCTTATCACTTGGAGCTCATTTCTAACATCATCACACTAGTTAACATGTGTTTAATCCTTTTTATTTAAAAAAAATCTGATGGACTAAAGAGATTGCTCAGCAGTTAAGAGCATTTCCTGTTTCTACAGAGGACTCTACTTCAGTTCCCAGCATCCACCTGGCAGCTTATCACCACCCACAACTCCAGCCCCAGTGACTCCACACAGCCATGGGTACACTTATATACATGTGGGCAAAGTATCATAAAAATTAATAAATCCCTTTTTAATCCCCTCTAAGATGCATTATGGTTTTTTGGTTTTGTTTTGCTTTGCTTTATTTTAAAAGTATAACAGAAACCACTTCTAGAATATTGGTTCTTGGTTAGAATTCCAGCTCAGCAATCCTCAATAAAATTCAACCATTATATCATGACATGTGTATTCTAATATATATTGCAGATACAATCAGGATAGGGTAAACATGAAATACATTGCATGTAGCTATCTGATACACTAGGAAGAAGAGTGGAGATACTAATTTTTTGGCTTTAACATGAGATCATATTTATCACTAAAGTCCTTTGAGAAGAGTATGAGCATCATTGTAAGAATATTTTCAAGATAAACTTTCAAAGATATGCAAATGTTTTTGCAAATAAATGATTCACATCAATCTTTCCTAAATACTGAGGAAAGTGGAATCTTAACTCAGTGTAAAGGCTAAGATCAAAAGGCCAACTTATGGGCTGGAGAGATGGCTCAGAGGTTAAGAGCACTGGCTGTTCCTCCTAAAGTCCTGAGTTCAATTCCAGCAACCACATGGTGGCTCACAGCCATCTATAATGAGATCTGCTGGCACACATGCAGGCAGAATACTGCATTAATAAATAAGTCAATCTTTTAAAAAGAAATTGTCCAGCTTACAGTAATCTCTGATAACTTGATGTATCACTAAGAGGAAGTTAGAAACCTTGAGAGCTGAGTTATGGCTTAAACGGTATCTCTCTACCATTAGGCACAGGTACTTCTTGGCTGAAATCTAAAACCTGCCCTCAACTCATTTGTATTCTGAGCTGTTGCATGGAGAATGCACAGCACTTCATTCAGGCGACCTCCAAACAGTTCTGTTGGTTATGAAAAGACTGCCATTAACTGTCGGGTTTTAAACATGGTGGAAAGAGACAGAATGGGCCACCTTTCAAGAACTCTCACTGAATATCACCACTTGGCCCTGTGCTTACCTAACAGTAAACAAACTGCAGAGCTGGGGTTATGACTTGTGTTCTCTGAAGCACCATTTTTTCCAGAAACAACCCAAACCTTCCCAAAGATGAGTATCTCCTTCTGAAAAAGGCCACCCATCGGATTCATTCTACTCCTTAGCTCTAGCATAGAGACTTGCTTACTTATATTAATTGTGTGTACATTGGGGGAGAGTATGTGCGCATGCCTACAGGACACTGAAGAGGGTGTCAGAGCCGCTGGAATGAGATACAGCAGTTGTAAGACACCCTATAAGGATGCTAGGAACCAAACGAGTCCACTGGAAGATGCTCTTAACCACTGAGCCAACTCTCCGGCTCTGAGAATCACTAAGTCAACAGGAGATTTCCTAGAGAGGAGAGCTAGGGAATCTACATTTGTTTATAGCAGTGAAAGTTTTTTTTTATGCTACAAGTGTAATTTTAAGAAATTAGGCTTTTCCAAAGAGACGTTGTGTAAAATGCTTTTTTTTTTAATAGTTTACTGCCTTGCAAGACACTTGTCAGAGTGAGTGTTAAATAAAGAAGGAGATGGGAGGAAGGAGACAAAGGTCCCTGGATCTGTTCAATGACAAAAGAGTTACTGAGATTATCTGAAGTGAATCCTACCACATGCTTAAAAACAGAGGTTAGGAAAAGACAATCTTCACGAAACAGGAAAACACAAAGCGGTATTAGGAGGGAAGAATGAAAGGCCTGGGTATGTTTATTATCTGCATCAGACAGGTAACCACATTAGGACTGCACACCTCTGCCATATTGGGTCATATATGCGCTGCCCCTGACCTACAGACACCCAACCCACTCCAAAAGCAGCCGGTTACAGGATCTGACATGCCATCTGGTGTGCATGGAATAAACCCTGAAAGTCAGTGGCAAACGCTTAAGGATTTTTCTCACCTTGCTATTCACAAAAGCATCCCAACACTACTTTAGGCTGGTCTGCATTTTAATTACTGAGTTAGTGTCTTGGGAGTTCCTCAGAAATGTCCCATCTGAAATTTCTATATGAATGAAACACAAATAGGTGATATTTCTCTGTTAGGCCACCCTGAAAACAAATACAGTCAAAAATCAAAAAGAATATAGGTTGAAAATAAAGAGGACATGCAGGCATCTCAGCCACCTGGGCTGTCCCTTAGCCACCTGATTTCTCTCAGAACTACACCCCATATCTCTTTGATTTTTATACCTTTTGTTTTCATATTTTCTGTCTTCTGTATTCACACCCATTGAGCCTCACTCCTAAAGTCCAAATAGAAGTCAGCATCATCCTTATCTGCCTCCAAAACATGTGTTGCTTTCCTATTGGGAGATAAGCAATTCAAGGTCTCCTGCCTGGTTCTCAGTCCAAAAGCCAGTGCCTGATCATTTGTGAGCCTTTCCAAGCACTGAGCCCCATGGGAAAGGCCACGAGGACACATAAGCACTGCTCATCCACGTCCAGGAAAAGATTTCACAACAATGTGTGCTATCAAGTTATTAAATTTAGGATTTCTTTGGATTTGGGGTTTTTTGCCAAGGAAAAGATTTGCAAGTCTCTAACAATTGTTTCCTTTTGGTTTCTGTGATCCCCTCTGAACCTGTATATATCTATCATGCCAGTATTGATTTTGCAATGTCTTGTTGTCTCTCACAAATGTCAGGCTAAGCTACTTTTCCAAAAGATGCATAGCTCTTGTTTTTTTCCACATAATTTCCTTTTCATAGGACGGTTCTTATCAATAAAATTAAATGCTTTTTGTATAGTGTTTCTCATATTTGATGAGCCATAAATAGTAAATACATAGTATACCAATGCCCAGAATAGAATAGTTAAAGTATTTTGATGAAATCCTATTTTTAGATTATAAATTTCAAGATGAGTCTATAGTATCTTCTTTAAAAAATTTAAAAAGACAATTGAAATTTAAATATAGTAGACTTTTTTATTTAAGGAAACTTCTATGATCATTTTTTAAGAAGCCATTCTAATAAAATGACCTAATTGGCCCAAAAGATAATAGTTATCACTTTATAATAGCAACCAAAGGAAATTTAGAAAAAAAAAAGTCTTTCTTTTTATGTGCTACCATTTGACTGCTGTGACCATCTCTTCTGGCTGAAGTTTCAGCATTCAGTAAAACCTCTTTCTCCATCACTCTTATCTAGGACAGTTTTCAGAATCTACAGTCTTGCATAGGACTAAGAAATCCGCTACCCTGAACATTTTGAAAAACTGCCCAAGCTTTGGATGTTTGCAGAGTTCATGAAGGAGTGAATTCGAAGTGCTGCCTCAGGAAAAGCTGTAGCACCAAGAATCAGGCCTTATCTGGGGCAGGGGATTGGGCTAGGGGAGAGTCAGAGAAGGAACGCAGAACTGTCCTCGAGAGCTTGGAGAGTTGGCCCTGCTGGGCGCTGTCCGTGGTTCTGATCCATAGTTGACCATGGAAACAGCTATTTCTGGGACCTCCACAAGGTATCGGTGGCTCTTGCCAAAATTCTTCCACAAAGTCCGAAGCAAATTAAGTGATGGTGGAGAAAGAAAGAGAGGAAGCAGAAAGAAAATGACGTAAGCAGAGGCCACTAACAAGATGCCATGGAGAACAAAGCATTGTCCCACACAGTTTTACTCCACCCCGAGTTTAGGAAATCAGAAAACGAGGTTGCTCTCTAGCCAGGCAATTCTACTTCTTTAGATTCATTTCTCACTCCCCCCCCCCAGCACCTTCCTGTGCTTCCCTCCTACTAAACTTGTGCTCGCTCTGTTCTGATCCCTTGGTATATCTGAGTTTAGTGAAGTGCCAGGCAGACCCGTGCTCACGGTCAGGAAGCCTCCTATGTGTCCATGTGATAGCATGACTTACAGGGATTTACAACCATCATTCTGGACTCCCGGGGCATGTCCATGTCAGTTAACCTCCAACCAAAAGAACCACACACAGCCACATCTCAAGAGATTTAAGCCCAACAGTATCACCCGTGCAGGGAAATATACAGTAACAAAACCTGGAGAAATACCACCTTATTTCCCAACTCATTTTTTAAAAGGTCGGAAAGATGATACACCCTTTTAAAAATAAATATGAAATGCTCTGGATTCTAGTGCCTCTTTCACGTGGGCACCTGATTTCTATCACCCGGAACTCTGAATCAATTTAAAGAAGTCTTTCCCAGCAGTGCCCAGCTAATTTTCAGCACTTTTTAAGTAAAATGAACATAAAAAAATTAGTCATTCTTAGTTGAAGGTATGTACATAAAAAAGCATGATCGAATGGCAATATTGTATCGATGGATGTATATTTGTAATATTTGTAAAATAAAAAAATCCAAAAACTTACAATATGAATTTACATATGTTAATTTGCCTCTTCTAAGTTCTGTAAATTGCACTTTGGTGATAACTGATAAGTGAATGTTTCTCTTAAGTGAATAAAAATATCGAGTAAAGTTGTTCTTTTCTGGATGGTTTGGCCTTTTTAATCAAGTAATGTATTAGGGAGTCTCTGAAGTACTGAGGACAGTCCACTTTTTTTCTAGAGAAATGGAATGAATATTTGGCTCTAAAACCTTTTTCTCTAATAATAATTATATCAGGTCTTCAAATATGCCAAAATAACAATTGATAGCCCAGAAGTTGCCCTTTTAGAATTGATGTAATCAAAGTAAATTATCATTGAACTAGCAATGAAAATACTTCTCTTCAAGCTGTGAGTCAGTGACTCGTTTACCTGTGTGCAATGGCATGAGTGACATTATGCATGACTTTAAATCTTTGTTTTCTCACTGTGGAGTGCTGAACACAAGAGATATCTACAGTGTCACAGGATTTCCCAGGGGAATCAAAGAAGTCACAGCATTGCAACACTTTTTTTTTTTAATTTAAATTTCTTTTTTATAATCTATTCACTTTATATCCTGATTGTAGCCCTTTTCCTCCTCCCAGTCTTACCCCCCTCCCTCTTCCCCCTATTCCCCTCCCCTATTTCTCAGAAAGGGGGAGTCCTCCACCCCTACCATCTGACTCCAGCCTATCAAGGCTCAGGACTGCCTGCGTCTTCTTCCTCTGTGGTCTGGCAATGCACACCTGCCCCCGCCGCCGCCACCACTACCACCGGGGGGAATGATCAACACTATAAAATGTTAACACGTTGTAAAGATTCAACATGTTCTCAGTTGTCTGTCAGCCCAGAGCACTGAGTCTGCGTCTCCCCTTCAGGACATCCTTTCAGCTGTCAGGTTCCTAGGAATGAAGCCCTGCCACGAAGGCAGGTCCGCAGGGTCCCAGACTGGTAGTGAATGACCAAAGGGAGGAAGTCTTCTCCAAGGAGGTTTTCAGTGAATCAGCTCTTTAGTGACACAGTTCCCCCAGCTCTTTATTGGGGGAGTAAGGGCTATATACACCTTGGGGAAGCGGGTAGGGGTTTTCAGGTGAGTGGGCATCATTGTCTGGGGCCAAGGGGCTGGGAATGCTTCAGTTGCCTGGAGAGGAATCCCAGGTGCTAGACTCCAGTGACTACCTCCAGGATGTTTTGTGAGATGGGCCACAGGATTGTGTGTGCGAAGGTATGCAGGCACAGAACAGGGAGGAAGCAATCCTTACTCCTCAAAATGGAGATTTTCTAGTTTGGACATGTCTCGACCTCACTCTAGCTCCATGCTGGTTTCTCCAGGTTGCACAGTCCACATTCCCCCCAACCACTCAAATCTTCCACAGCAGATAAAGTATGGCAATGGCTGACAGTTGTATTGTAGAACACTGATCCTAGTATATACTGGAGCATAAGATAAGCCTGAAGCCTCTCGAGGGGATGTTTACAGCCTCAACTCTAATTCTGCATGGACTGAACATTCTGGAGTTCAGTCTAATATTACCCCAATAGCAAAGGTTGCTTCTTTCTAAAGATACAAGCTTGGACACAAATCTATTCATAAAGGAACATTTGCTAATGAAAAGAGTTTTGATTTTTCTCCCATTACCCTGGGAATGGAAAAAAAAAAAACATGCTGAACAGGGGCCTTCTATACTATCATTTGAAAGACTGAATAATATCTTTTGTTTCAAAGTATGCTTATCTTACAATGTATCTGAAATTCTACTACACATTCCCTTTAATGCAGAGTAAGAATTTCTTTCAATTTTTTTTTCAGGCCGCATTTATTTTACATTAGCAGGAGTGATGCTCCACAGAGGTTGAGGGAATGATAAACCAATGACCAGCCCAACTTTGGACCTACCCCATGGGAGAGAGCCACGTCATTATTAATGATAGCATAACTGTCTTCCGAGAGGTTTCATCCAGCATCTGATGGAAACAGGTGCAGAGACCCACAGCCAAAAAATATGGGGAGCTCAGGAAGTCTTGTGGAAGAGTGGGTGGAAAATATAGAGGGAGCTGGAAGGGGGGTCAAGGATACCACAAGAAGGCCTACAGAGTAAACTAATGGGGGCCCATGGGGGCTCACAGACACTGAATCAACAACCAAGGAGCACTCATGGGCCAGATCTAGACCCCCTACACGTATGTAACAGATGTGCAGCCTGCTCAACATGTGAGTCCCATAACAATGGCAGTAGGGTCTGTCTCTGACTCCATTGCCTGCCTTTGGATCCCTTTCCCCTAGCTCAGCTGCCTTGTCAGGTCTTAATAAGAGAGGATATGTTTAGTCCTGCTGCAACTAGAGATGCCAGGGTTGGTACCCCTTAAGAACATCCCCTCTCTGAGAAGGAGGAGGGAGTGGGGGAGGAGCATAAGGGTGGGATTAGGAGAAGAGGAGGGAGGGGAAACGGGCTGTAAAGTGATTAAAGAAATAATAATAATAAATAACAGTGATGCTCAAGTTAGGTGACAGCCTATGATACGTCAGGCAGAAGTAGAGGTAAGATCTAAAACAGACTGCGAGAAGAGTGGCTTCCTCAGTGTTCTAAAAAGCTCAGTGTATCTGTGTGTGTGTGTGTGTGTGTGTGTGTGTGTGTGTGTGTGTGTGAACATAAACATCTTCAAATGAATGTGCACAAAAGCACTCAGGTGCAGGTGCATGTGGAGGCCATAGGTTGATGGTGACTGTCTTCTTTAATCATGAGCCACCTTAATTATTGGAGCAGGGTCTCTCATTGAATCTGGAACACACCAATTTGGCTAGTGTAGGCAGCCAGCTTGCCACAGAAATCCATTGCTTTACCTCCTGAGGGCTGGAATGATAAGTGGACCACCACAACTCTTATATGGGTGCTGGGATCAAAACTCCAGTCCTCATTCTTTCCCGGCAAACACTTTGTCCATGGAGCCATCTCCCCAGCACTAAGAGTTTCATTTTTTAAGTCTGATTAATACTGTATAGACAATATTAAGAGGATAGGATTAGTAGTAGGAAATAAATAATACCATCTTAGGGCTAGAGATATAGTTCTGTGGTAGAGCTCTTGACTAGCATGTATGAGGCCTTGAAGCCAGTACCAAAAAAAAAAAATTATATGGGCTAGAGAAATGGCTTGGAGGTTTAAATCACTGGATGCATTTTCAGAGGACCAAGTTTCAATTCCCAGCACGCACGTGTCAGCTCATGAACATCTGTATTTCTTTTTCCAAGGAATCTGATGAGGACACAGAGCATGCATGTGATGCATAGCCATATGTGTGGGCAAACCCCTGTTCTCATAAAATAAAAATAGATAATAATATAAATTAAAACAATAAACACAAGATGGCTGGGCGTGATGGCTCACTTGCATAATCCAACACTAAAGAAGCTGAGGCAGGAGAATTGTCATAAATTTTAGTGTTGCCCTGTCTCAAAAAAAAAAAAAAAGAGTAAAACAAAAACAAACCAAAAAAAGGATGTCAGATAGTGTGGCTGAGAGGTGTTCAAGACAGCTCTCAAGTGCATCTGAAGTAACCCTATTGGCATGACTAAGTTTCAAAATCTCGAGCATCAGCTGGTAACAGGAATTGCTTTCCATCTGCAGGAGAGAACAGTCTCCGAGCTAATTTATATTACGTTCCAGAAGTGACTTTCAGGGATGCTACCCATTCCTTGAGATTGCTCATAGCAGAACCCTTCTTACGGTGAAAAAAAAAATCTATCATGTTTGGAAATGAATGATAAGGGTCTTGGTAACCCCTTAAACATAATAGTTCTCCATACAGTTACATACCTGTCCAAATCATTCCTCCAGCCAGTCAGGCCCCTGCTGGTCCGAGCCAGGAGCAGAGACATCTTTCTGGTAGCATTTTTCTTTCTTGCTGAGTTTTTTTTAAACATGGAACATGACGTTTATGATATATTATCTTAGTAAAAGGTTCCAGCTAAGCATCTATTCCCACAGAAGGGAACTAGAATCTACTCCAATCTACCAGTCCAAAATGTGATCAGTACACATGAAGGCTGAAGGACAAAATGACCAGAGCAGTATGTTAAGCCCTGTGATTGATCACACCCTTGTCTACTTTGAAGCTATTAAATCAAGTTCCCTTAGTCAAGTTTAACACGATGACAGAAATACACTCTTTCCAGTGAGGTTCAGAAATCCACCATCCTTAAAGGGCCAGCTTTACAGAAAAGACATACTAAAGATGAAATGGGAAGGAGTGGAGATCAGCTTGGGTGGCAGCATCCTTGCCTAGCATGAATGAAGCTCTAGGTTAGGTTCCCAATACCACATAAGCTGGTATGGTAGTGTAACCTCAGCACTTAAGAGGTAGAACCATGTGGAGGAACAGAAGTGCCGTGTAACCCTTGGCGATAGACTGAATTTGAGGCCAGCTGTGGCCAGAGACCTTGTCTCAACAATAATGAAACAGATGAAGTAAAAATAAAACCAACCGTGATAATGATAATGATGGCCAAGTACCAATATACCTCAAAGCAGTCACTCTCAGTCCCTACCCTTCCATTGGAAATTGCTTGAGTAAACCCGAAATTGAACTCAGAAAGACCCTCAGTGGTATGTCCGTGGGTGAACATGCTTTTATGTGCAGAGTGCATGTATGTGTGCATGCACATGGAAGCCAGAAATCAACCTTAGGTGTCATTTTCAGTAACTGTATGCTTTGTTTTTGAGATAGAATCTCTCTCTAATCTGGAATTCTCCGGGAATGCTAGCCTGGCTAGCTGGTGAACCAAGTGATTCACATGTCTCTGACTCCCCAGTGCTAGAATTTTAAGCTACACTACCAACGCCTGGCTTTGTTTTTATGTGCTGCTGAGGGTTGAACTCAGATTTCATTCTTATAAGGAAAGCACTGTACTGAATGAGCTACCCCAGGCCCTAACACCGGTGTTTTTAAACACAACCTCCATACTTGCTCAGATTCAGGTCAGCTACAGAATTTTGACAAATTTTGGTCCTTTTTTCTAGAAAGCAAACTTTATGAACTCTTCAAGAAGAAACAGGTTTCCTTCTGTGAGAAAGTGGGCTCAGGTGAAAGAATGGAAATGTGATGTCCTTCAGAACCAGAAAAAAGGATGTTTAGTCTGGTTGTGTCATCAGTCGGCTCTGTGATTCTGTCAAGTTGCTTTGCTATTTCAGGGAATGCATCTGCACTCACTTAGCAGGTAGCTTAGGTGAATGACTTCTCTTTATGAACAACAACACTTAAAGATGTCATAACATTAATAACAAGAGCTTATTAGACCCCAAGAGGTGGGACGTACTGGAGAACAGAACATGGAATTTAACTCACAGAATGTAATGAGTTGTCCCATAAAATAACAAGATGATGAATTTTTTTTAGAGTCCAAGAGAAAAAAAAAATAAAGGTCAGGAAAATTATTGGTCAAGATATAGCTCAGTGGCAGAACACTTACCTAGCATGCATAAGAAAAATGGCTAATTATGTAAAATTAATTCTTAAAAATAAGAGTACAAAGTCTTAGAACAATTATTGATAATCAAAACAATGTGTGTTAGTGTTAAGGCAAAGTGCCATTAGACATTTTGACATAGTGAAATAAGGTGAGAATAAAAGACCATGGAGACAGTAAATATAAGTGGTTCCTCAAGAGACTTCACTAGAATAAAGGCAAGACAGAGAGTAGTGGAATAGAGGAGGCTGGTCAAAGGATGAATGTTTGAGATACAGAGTAGGCTCAGTGTCACATGGGGCATTCTCAGAAAAAAAAAAAAAAAAAAAGGCTAAATCTTCCAGAGACAATCAGGACCATTCAGGGACAGTACAGGCAGGAAAAACCTCCAGAGCTGACCTTGAACAACTGATCTGTCTCACTGCTGGACTAGAGCCAGCTCATCTAAGGCACAAACCAGATATCATTGGAAAATCTTATAAAAAGGCCGTGGCCAGCATGGAAATACTACCAGAACCCTGATTTGAGGCTTATGGCTTTGTTCTGATTCTTTAACGATGCCTCCTTAGTGCTTCTCATGAAGCTTGTAGCTTGTATTTAATAACTATGTGCAAATAAGCAAATAAGTATGCATTTCTGTTGATGGAGAGAACAAGACGAGCAAATCTCTTCACACACTCAGTACAAGGCAGGCATTACCACCCTGCCATTTTAGCTTTTCTAGGTTGGAGAGCACACCAAGACTCAGCACTGAGCAAGCCTAAAAATGTTTCTGTCATCTTTTCTTCGGAAACCATAACCTTAAACTGGAAATGATCAGCAATGTTCACCTACTGAGCATGCTCCACAATGTGCCCGACCCTAACACACACACGCACACACACACACACACACACACACACACACACACACCAAGTGGGGAGGAAAAGACCCATGAACACACTGTCAGATGAGCTCCCTATTGAAATCCCCACGCTTTCTTTGTCCGGGAAAAGTCATTGTTCAGAAATAACTCCCATGCTTTCCTTACCTTCTGGAGGTAATAAATCTTTCTCTTCTTTTGTGCTTCCTAAATGTACTTATTTAGGTTTTTTAATTCACCACTATGTACACCTACTGCATTTGGTTCCATCATCTTCCCTATTCCCAGGGGATTCCATAACCCAAGACTGGCACAGAAAACAAAGGCTGCCCATCTTGCCTTCAGGGAATATAATTTCTGCTTACAGTCTCCCCATGGGATCAAGCTGATGCTCAGCTTATCCCTGACACTCTTCAATGCCTTTGTTCTTCAATACATGTTCTCTCAGTAAATCCCACACATCCAGCTTTATCTCAGGCTCTGCTCCCAGCCTAAGCCAGGTAGGGAATTCTCCCCCACAAAGAAATATGTTCCGATACTTGGTGTCCACGGTGAACTATGGCTCTTCATTTGAAAAGGAAAATGTTTCTTCTTGCTTTTGAAATTCTTCCTTCATCTTGATTCTCAGTACAGCAAGAATGACATGGGTTGGTCACTTTGGTTGAGATTCAGGGATATCTAAAGATATCTGGACAGTTATAGAGTTTCTGTGAATCCATTTTCTAAAGAGACCAAGGGGGCTTCTTGGCCAATATTTATGCTAAACTCTACTCAAGTCTACAGAGTGGTGTGAGCCCACTACAGACATGAAGTCAAGCATTCAATGTCTACCCTACATCTTCATCATTGTGAAGCCATAGGGTGGATAAAGAAAGCAGAAGGAAATGAGCTGTGATTGCTTTTTTTTTCCTTCATTTAAATACAGTCTGCATAACACTGGACCAAAAGGCAATGAAGCTTTATGCTCATAGGACTAAATAGAGAATGAAAGAAAGGGACTCCTTCACTTCTACATGAGTACAGGCTGCCTGCAATCCTGGAGGCCAGCTCTAGGGAACCTCCAAATGACAGAAGTGCCCCACACACACTAATACGGCTCCTAAGGAGTCCTCACACAATTTCTCAAGCAGGTAGTCTGGGATAGTTCTGCAAATATTTATCTGACATGGTAAGAAGAAACCCGCCCTACCTCGGAATATGAGCTGCACTTCCCAAATTAGCATGCAATGCAAGAGTCTAGGAACTGAGCTCATCTTTGCTGAGGCCCATTCTAACCTACACTTCAGGAAATGTGTCCTCTGCCTTTCCTAGGGCCTCATATTTCCTAACCTTCTTGTCCTCACAGGCTCTGAGCTTGGCATTCTTTCTGGCTGGAGTTTCCCTTTGAAGGATTTCAGTCCAGTTCCTTGCTGCATAAATTTAAGCCAGCTATTAAGCCTCTTTGCATAAATTCAAAGACTGCTGTCTTGGAATTTTTTTGTTCCCTAGGAAGAACTATTTGCATTTCAAAAGAACCAGTACTACCCTAAAAGATAACTTGTGAAGACAGGGCCTACTTTATGGATGGCATGGTCTATTATCAAGTCCAGATCATGTCCATCCATCCAAAAGAAAGATAAGGAAAGTCCCTAGACTGAGATCCACTTGGCAGCTTTACTCTTAAGTGAGTTTTGTACACAGTCAGGCTGCAGTGGCTCTCTTTGTTGTCTTTCTTCCCCGTGACAGTTGTTTGTGTAAGTTGTTTTCTTACAATGAGCAGAAGATAAGACTGACTGGTATCAGAAAGACCTCTGAGCTTTCAGCAAGTTTCTTTACTCTAGGAACCTTCAATTCTTCACCTTTTAATAGAATAATAATACCTACATTGAAGGACCATTATGAAGAGTGAGTGAGATTAGTTCTAAAAGACAAAGTAAGAAATAAGAAAATAATCATTATGATGCTATGACAGTCAAGGCCGGTGCTTTTTTCCGCTTTCTTCTCTCCTGAGTGATCCCCATTTTCCCATCATTACCAGAACATCTCCTGGTCATTGGTAGAAATGACTCAAGTAATCACTATAGTAACCCTTATCTCTCACAGACTCTTTAATAAGTAAATACTGAGCCTTACTGTGAACAAATCACAAGACCAAGTCCTCGGGGATAATAAAAGGCACAGGTGCTATCCTGGTTAGCTTTAACTGTCAACCTGCCCTTTAATGATCTGGGAAGAGAATATCAATTGACTAGCTAAATCATACCGTCCTGTGGGCATGTTTGTAGTGGATTGTCCTGATTGCTACCTGATGTAAGAGTGCCCAAACCATTTTTGGCAGCATCATTCCCTAGAAAGGTGGTCCTGAAGTGTATTAAAAAAAAAAAAAAAAAAAAGCAAAGTGCAGGAGCTGAAGCAATAGTCTAGCAGTTAATAGCACTAGCTGTTCTACTAGAGAACCTGTGTTCAATTTCCCAGCACCTACGTGGCCGCTCACAACCACCTATAATCAATCCCAGAGGATATTATGCCCCCTGATGGCCTCCACAGGGCAGTGCAGTGCTATCGCCCTGCAACACAGACAAGGCATACAGACATACATGAAGGCAGAACACCCATACACATAATTTTCTTTTTAATTTTTAGAAGAAAATAATCAGAGAATTTGCTAGCCTGCCTGCCTGCCTACCTGCCTGCTAGCAAGGATAGATCCTCCATGATTCCTGCCACATTTTTTTAAATTTATTTAATTTTATTTTCTGTGCATTAGTGTGAAAGTGTCGGATCCCTTGGAATTGGCATTAAAGACAATTGTGAGCTGCCATGTGGGTGCTGGGAATTGAATCCAGGTCCTTTAGAAGACAAGACAGTGCTCTTAACCACTGTGCCATCTCTCCAGTCCCAGGAATGAAGTTCTTTTTTTTTTTTCTTTTTGACTGTTTTGTTTTACATTCTTTTTTTTTATTAATTACACTTTATTCACTTTGTATCCCCCATAAGCCCCTCCCTCCCCCCCTCCCGATCCAACCCTCCTTTCCCCTTCTTCACGCATGCCCCTCCCCAAGTCCGCTGATAGGGAAGGTCCTCCTCTCCTTTCTTCTGATCTTAGTCTATCAGATCTCATCAGGAGCACCTGCCACACTTTTTAGCTGTGGAGTGAATTAATTGATCAGAAGTAATGCTGTTGGAAATAGCAAACTGGCCTGTCTTCAAGTTCCTGTCTTGACTTCCCTTACTGTTGGACCTGGAATTGTAAGTGAAATAAACCTTTCCTCTTCCATGTTCTTTTTGGCCGTGATGTTTTATCACAGCAACAAAAATGACAAAGCTAAAGCAGGTATTTCTTGATACCTGGTATCAAGAAGTTGACAGATCTGTTGATTAAACAGAATCTGAAAGCATAAAAAAAAATTTAATAGTGAACATAGCATAGAAGTCATGAAAAAAGCACAATAGCTCAACGATAATGTGGAATGTGTAACAAATGAGAATAAGAGAAAGTCATCAGAGCATTTCAAGCAGGAACAGATTGGAACAATGAATGACATGTGGTATTTGAGAAAAATAAGAAGATAAAGGTATGAAGAAAAACGTGAAGTCAGAGGCACAGAAACCGATAGCATGAGAAAATAAATGGAAAGAAGCAAAAAGCAGTGGTTTTTCTTTTTAATTAGCATACAAAGTAATAGGTTTCATTCATTATGGCTAGAAGAAAGAACTGAAAACTGCAGGACCTCAACATGACTACATAAAGCATAAACAACAGCATTCAAAACCTAAATTCTTCACGTTTGTTAGTTGTCGCTATGAATGAAAGTTCTTGGAACAAAGCTGTGCCTTCCACCAAACCTTCCATAAGATTAACTGATTAGAACTTCGGTGGTCATGGGAACATTGAAACACTGTACGTTCAGAGCTTAATTACAATTTACCTTGGCTTATCTTCAGGTCCCTTACTAGCTATTCCTTGGCTACCTCTGTGTATAACCAAACATCCCAGTAAGAAGTTAGAATATCTTAAAATATATTAACAGTTCTCACCAACAAAAAGCTAAGGTTTGTTGCCAGACAGCATCTGAGGCCAATAGCAGAGAGTACCCTGCTTTACTGTAGCCTCCCACATTTGAAAAGTGCCTTGATTCATGACTTTCTTTGTTCTGTCATTCATTAAACTTTGACTGCACTGCAACACAGAACTTGAAGAAACCTGAGACTGTACTCCCAGGCCATTGTCACATATGAGAGAATAAATTATCTCTTATCTCCTTTAAGGTGAGATATTGACAGTGGCACTGTTGTTTTGTTTTTGTCATTTAAGAGAGAAGGGAAAAATCTGTAATTGATCCATCATTGTTAGACATTAGGAGAAAACTGTGCCTGTGTCCAGGTTCATGTTATTCCTACTTTGTCTAGACTATGTGCCAGAGCAGCATCGTTTAGTCCTCAGAAGATGTTAACCTGTGGTCCAAAACTAAGACCATTGTTAGAGGACCTAAATATACCAGAAAAGTTTATTCTAGCTGAGCAGTGGCGGCAAAAGCCTTTATTCCAGTAACTCAGGAGGCAGAGGCAAGGAGAATCTCTAAGTTCAAGGCCAGCCTGGTCCACAGAGTGAGTTCTAGGACAGCCAGGTTACACAGAGAAACCCTGTCTTAAAAGCAAACAAAAAAAAAAACTAAAAATAAGTAAATAAATGACCTTTCATATGGTTGGAATCTTGTAGGTCCTACCTCAGAGGTAATTATATATGGATGGCTTCTGCTGTTATTTACAAGAGCAAAGAACTGGAGCCAGTACAGCCACCCAACAACAGGAAAACGGGCAATGAAACTGTACATATGTGAGGAAGAGGGACAGCAGTAAAACGCACATGACATGGAAGTGCAAAGGAAACTTCCAGGAGCAAAAGATGAAGATGATGGAGGAGAGGAGGGAAGGAAGGCCAACGAATGCAAGTTATGTGTGAAAATGCCGTGATGAAACATAACATTTCATGTGCTTATTTTAAAAATTAAAAATTCTCCAAAAAAAAAAAAAAGCTGAACTGTTTATATACATAATCTCAGGGAGGAGCCCCACAAGTCCTGTACATTTCTTATGAGTTTAATGAACTTCCACCTTACCTCTTGGGGGAGTGTTTTCAAAATAAAGTTACACAACATACAAAAAAAAGCTGTAATCTTACAGTCACAGATGGGACTAGTAACTAACAAGAGTTCCGTTAGTACAAAGTTAAGGACGAAGATTCCAGCACCACATAGCCTATCAGGAACATTTGCTAAGCACTGCATAAGAGTTAGGTCTGCATTTGCTAAGAAATCCAAGCCAGTCCCAGCAGCTGAAGTGTCTGCTGATTTCAGCTGGCTTGGAGAAGGGGCACTTTCCTCCACTCCAAGAGTTCAGAACTACCCTCTTCATTGTCGTCAGTGATTTTTATTGACCACTGGAGAAGAATGCAAAGGGAACAGTTATGTTCTTTTGTCAAAAAGTTCACATTAGTGGGAAAGACTGCCTGGTCAGGAGCTTCAGGAGACAGAGAATTTTTCATGATTCAAAGTAGTTAAATCTGACTAATTGATGAGAATCAACAGCTTTCCTAAGCATTTCTAGAGCCCTTAAAGATATAGTCTCTCTCTTTAAAAATTTAGACATTTTAGTATACTTGGGGAAAGAAAGGATAAAGAAAAACAAAATACATATGCACAGTGGAACTTTATTCAGACATACAGAAGAATGAAACCAAGACATCGGCAGGAAAATGCAAAGAATGGAGAGCATTATGTTAAGTAAAATAAGCCAGACTCAGGAAAGCAAATATTGCTGTTTTCTCTTATATGTAGAATCTAGATTTAAGTGTGTGTGTGTGTGTGTGTGTGTGTGTGTGTGTGCGTGCTCTCATGAATGCAGAAAGGGCCCATGCCCTCCAGGGCCGGCTCACCCTTGCTCAATCCAGAAGGGCCAACTCTATTGTGCTGTCCAGATGAGGTGCAGGACCCACTCTCTGGAGTGCTGCTGTAGGCAAGAGGCTGGGAGCAGGAAAGCTAACCATGCCCCTTACACGTTTGCTGTATTGGGTGCAGAGTTAGCGGGAGGCGGGGAGGGCAGTGGCTCACCCTGGTGGTGTGGGTGCAGGACAGCTGGCAGGCTGACCAACTCAGCTATCACGGAGGCCCAGATCCAGGGCTTTGAGTTGGCCCACACCAACATAAACCCCATCTATGAACTGACTGAACACACGAAGGGGCCAGTCTCCTGCAGATCCAAAGCAGCAGGATCTCCATGACCCAGGGCAACAACAGACTATCAGAGAGAAGTCCCTGCGAGGTTCTAATATTGATAGAGGAGCAGAAGTCAGTGGCCTCCAGCCAGACCAATGACTCACTGCAATGAACATTTGCAAATAAAGAAGTATGAGCAAAAGAGTATGCACACCTGGACCTAAGCTTTTATCTACCTGAAACTTGCTGTATACCAGGCTGGCCTTGAACCCAGTTCTGCTAGCCTCTGTCTCCTGGATTAAAGGCATGTTTGTATTCCAGCTGGATCACACAGACTTAGAAGGTCTTTGGATGTGATCTCCCACCAGATCACCCAGTTCTAAATTAAAATTCCCGTACATTCCACTCTGTGGGTCCTGGGACAGAACTCAGGTCAGCAGGTATGGCAACAAACACCTTTACCAGCTGAACGTCTTGCTGGCTAAAAACCTAGTGATCTTAGTAAAGAGACATGGTTAGAAAATCATTAACGAAGGCTTACTCTGCCATTGGTAAGTCTAAATTACTCCAACAGACATAGCATAAGAAAAAGAAAATCAAGAGCTTAGCAAATTTACCTATTGAAATAAATACAGAAATCAATTGCTTTTCTTTCATTGGGTAACATATAAAAATATTTTCAACTTTTATTTTTAAAAAATCACGTGACTGTTTGTGTCTATGTGGGGTATGGTGTGAGTAAGGTGTCTGAGGTCAGAAGAAGACATCGGAGTCTGTGGAAGTGGAGTCACAGGCAGTGGTGAGGACCATAACATGGGCTCTGGGAACCAGATCAAGTTCACCTGCCCCAGCAGCACGTGCTCTTGCCTGCTGAGGCCAACCTTCCAGCCCCCACAGTTTCAGCTTTTAGATTATTCAACTAAGTCTCAAAACACAAGGTGCATAGGGGTAAATCTAACAATATTTGAATGTCCTGTTTTTTTGAGACAGGATTATGTAGATCCCAAGCTGCTCTCAAACCCATGATGCAGTCAGAGACGACATGGAACTACTGGTCTTGGGCCTCTCCTCTTTCGGCGTGCACCACCATCCCTGGCTTCATTAACGTCTTCATGAAGGAAAGTATGGACTTAAAAAATGAAAAGAGCTAAATAAGTGGAGAATTTTCTCAAATTAATATATTGGATTACACATTATTTTAAAATGTCAATACTGTCAAAATTGATTTCTGGGCTTAGTGGAATGCCAATCAAAACTTCCAATAATCTCTCCTTCATTTTTTAATTCTAGAAAATGTCCTACTGGGTATCCAGATTCATAATAAAGCTCAGTTAATTAAGATGTTAACAGTTTCACAGTGAAACACAATAGAAAGTTTGGAGCCAAGATATATGGACACTTGATAAATGTCCCAGATGTTAGGGCAATTAAATATTTTACGTAAGAAAAACGAAAATGGACCACATCCACCTTCCCACCAGATGTGAAACCTAATTCCTATTTATGTTAGTCAAATTTCCATTATTATGATAAACACTTGAGCTAATCAACTTACAAATAAAAGTGATTTATTTTGGGCTCATAGTTTTGTAGATTCCAGCGTCTGATTTATTTGCCTCACTAGAGGTCGATGCCAAGGTCACCCATCATGATGCAAGTGTACAGCAGGTCAAAACCATCCACCTCACATCTGGAAGTGAAAGAGAGTGAAGAGAAATCCAGGGTCTCGTAGGCCCTCCTGGAACATGCCTCCAGCGACCCAAAGTCCTTACACTAGGCTCAACATCCTCAAAGTTGCACCACCTCCCAATAGTGTCACCTTGAGGACCAAGCCTTTTACACACAGGCCTTTGGGGGAGATTCAAGGTCCAAAAGTAGGGGCTCAGCAGTTAAGAGCACTGTCTGCCTTACCAGAGGTCCTGAGTTCAATTCTCAGCAACCACATGGTAGCTCACAACTATCTATACTGAGATCTGATGTCTTCTTCGGGCATGGAGGTATACATGCAGAGGAGCACTCATATACATAAAATAAATAAATCTTTTTTTTAAAGAGGATGAAAGTTTTAAATCTTTAGCATGGAAGATATAGATAGCCTACACAATTGACAAAATATCACTTAATTAAGGAGAAAAACATAACCCCTGCAAAAAGTGAAACAGTAAGATAACTTCCTAACACAGGAGATAATCAGCAAAGACAAAGAAAGGTCTTCCAAACTTCAGGGATAAGAAAATACAAATTCCAAACCACAAGTAAATCTAATTATACATCAATCGGGTAAATATGAAACTGAAACATTTGAAAATACCAAGCATTGATGAAATGTCAGATATGAGATAGTTTTCATATATGGCTGGTGGAATACAAATGGGTCAACAACTTCACATAATTCTCAAGACCAGCTGCCCACTATTGCTAGTGCAAAATGAAAAGCAAGGTCTCTCCTGATGACACAGATTTAAAGACGGCAGCAGAGGTTTACCATGCCCCTACAGTAGCCCCACATCCACATACATTTGGGCAGGCCAAACAGACTTAGGAAAGAAGGAGGAGAAGGAAGAGGAGGAGGAGGAGAAAAAGAAGAAGGAGGGGGAAGGGAGAGAGAAGTCAGCCTTTACACAACAGCATAAAGTCAAAAGGAGGAAAAGTGAGGGGTCATATGGGAGAATTGGGGGTGAGATGGGTGGACCTGATCATATTTCGTTATATGCATTATAAAATTCTCACAGAAGAAACTTTAAAAAAAATTAAGACCAGGGCCAGCAAGCTGGCTCAGTAGGTAAAGATGCTCACTACAAGCCTGATGGTCTGACCTGGATCCCCAGTACCCACGTGGTAGAATGAGGGAGCTGACTCTCAAAACTTGTCATCCAACTTCTGTGTGCACAGCACAGCACGTGCATGCATACACAAGAAAGAAAGGTAACAATGGTAAACTTTGAATAATTAAAATCAAAATGGCAATAGCAAGAACAACAAATCACGCAAAGACACACCCAAGAAGTCAGAACTGATTACGAATATAACTTAAAATGTGCATATCTGACAGTCCAGGCATTTAGTGTCTGTGCTTCTGCCCCCAAAGAATGCCTGATACATGAGCACCAGTAAACGTATGATACGTTGTCCGTAGTAGCAAACCTACGTAGCAGCAGCCTCCACAGGTGCTCCTCTTCAATGGGCTGAGCCTCCAGGTAGCCAAGTCCTTGTTGCAGAGCCCCTCCATGTGATGGGGTTGGCCTGTGTATCACTTACTTCTCTAGGTACTGTGACCAAAAACCTGAAGAAAGGCAACCCGGGGGGGGGGGGGGGGAAGTTTATTTTGTCTCGTAGGAAGTACAGTTCCTCGTAGTGGGAAAAATGTGGTGAGGAGAGCGTAGCATCCTAAATCAGGAAGCAGAGAGTGAACAGGACGTGAGCCCTGACACATCACTAGTGACTCACTTCCTCCAAAATGGCTCCACATCCTAAAAGTTCTATAACCTCCACAAAACTGCATTACTAGCTGGGGACCAAGTGTTCAAACACATGACCCTATGGCGGACATTTCACATTCAAACCACAGACTAAGAGACTATGGTAGGCTTAAATCTGTGTGTCAGTACAGGTCAGGTTACATAGTCTGATCACTTCCTTCTGAATCATCTGGCAAATTCCATCTGTCAGGGTCCACCTACTTAGGTATCACACTGTAAGACACCCACATTTATTATCAGTGTCAATCACAGAGTCCCACTGGGCTCTACAACTGCCGGCATTCTGGAACACTGGCCAGCGAAGAAAGCAGCCTTGTAAGTGGCGTTTGTGCTTTCCATCTTGTTTCTTTACAATTTAAAACTGGAAAGGAGAATGTAAAACATATTTTGTTCCAAAATGACATGAAGAATATCTAATACTTTGGGTGCCAATTAATTTTTTAATTAAAATGTATATATGTAATAATACTTGTCATTTAAGAGAGTGCCTACCATACATTAGAAGTAACTCTTGGGATGAATGTTCTGCTTAAGTCAGCAGTTCTGGATTCAGACTCCTCCACATGAACTTTGATTAGTGTCTTAGTTGGTTTTCTGTCGCTGTTATAAACACCACAACCAAAACCAATTTGGAGCTTACCGGTTTGTGTCCCTTCATGAAAGTCAGGGCAGGGACTCAAAGCAGGAAGTTGGAAGCAGGAACGAAAGCAGAAGCCATGAAGGAATGCTGCTTATTGGCTTGCTCCCCGTGGCTCACTCAGTTTGCTTTCTCTTGCACAACCCAGCACCACATGCTCTGAGGCGGCACCACCCAGAGTGGGCTAGGTTCTCTCACATAAGTTATTAATCAAGAAAATACCCACAGGCTTTCCTACAAACCAATCTGATGGGGGTATTTTCTTATTTTGGGTTTCCTCCTCCCAGGTATGTCTAGGTTTGACATAGGTTTCTCATAGGTTTGTCTAGGCTTGTCAGGTCACCAAAACACCAACCAAGACACCTGGGAAACCAATCAGCCTGTGCACTGATTCCTTCTCATTCAGATGAATCAATTAATATATGCAGAGATAGGTAAAGTTCTCCTTTCTATACTTGGCCCCAAATAAGCAGTCAGCATGCATTAATGATATCAGGTGAGACGACCAAACTTCTTTTGGTGTGCTACAGCCCTAAATTGCAACTGTGCATGCCCTTCTAGGCAACTTCATTTTGGTATGGAGGCCACTGCAGCACAGCCAGGAGGATTCTGGCAATACTTCTGAATTCTGCATGGCATGCCTTGAACAAGGAAGAAATAATGGAGACCTCATAAGTGTGTTTGTGCTAAGACCAGCTGGAGACAAAATTGCTTCCTTTGTGTCCTCAGAGCAGTAGGGCTACTTTAGTCCCTCCAACCAGAGACCATGGGTTCACTGCATGAAGGTGCCGGTCCCCTTCACCACCCACAGAATTGTTTCCGATCCCTCCAGTGTGACAAAAATAAAAAATAAAAAAATTTTAAAAAATCACCACGCACCACTCCACAGCTGACTCCACAATGAGTCATTTTTCAAAATAAAGCAAAGTGTCAGGCAGGTTTCCGAAATTCCCTCACAGGCCTGGCAAGCAATGGCCCCAGGGGCTCCTGAAGGTGTGGGGAGGAGGCCAGATCAGGAGACGTGGACAAGCAGAGCCAGGACGTTCTGAAGGTTGAAATTAATCACCAAATGGCCCCAGAAGCTCATTTTCTGCACACCACCAACAGGAGTGAAATTTCTCATGCCATCTCAGGAAGCAAAAACAAATGAGCACTTGAAGTAGCTTGAGGGTTTCACCAAACAGTATTAAGCACCTCCGATACCTGAGGTCCTGTTTTCTTGTTGCTGGGAGGTAGAGATGGATGAACAAGGCTGCCTTTGTGTAACACAACGTTCTGCTGCAGAAAACAGGCAGGTGGGTTTTACAGAACATGGAAGTCTTGAGGAAGAGTGTCTTCTTAGATGCTTAGACATTAGACAGAACTCAGGAGTCCTATGGCAGAGTTGGGGGAACCATTGAGAGAGCCAGAATGGTCAAGGACTCCACAAGCAGGTCTACACAGTCAACCAACCTGGGCCTCTGGGGGCTCACAGAAACTGAACCACCAACCAAAGAGCATGCATGGACTTTTCCCAGGCCCAATACACATGTGTAGCAGATGCACAGCTTGACCTTCATGTGGGTCCCCTAACAACTGGAGTGGCGGCTCTCTCTGACTCTGATGCGCGCCTTTAGGTCCCGTTCCCATAACTGGGCTGCCTTGTTTGGCCTCAGTGGGAGAGGATGCACTCAGTTCTGCAGTGACTTAATGTGCCAGGGTATGTTGGTACCCATGGGAGAGTTCCCCCTCTTCTGACTAGAAGGAAAGGGGAGAAAAGAGGAACAGGTGTTGGGGGGGAGGCTGGGAGACGGGGCTACAGTCAGGAGGTAAAGTGAATAAATAAATAAAGAAAAAAGAGCATCTTCTGTCTGCTGGTGCCTATGGTAGATAAACGCTTCTTCATATGTGATACAGGGAAAGGAACTGTCACAACCTATCACTAGAACACACCAAATAAATCTGCTTCCCAGAGGTACTGGACTTAGAGAATTTTTTTTTAAGTGGTGCATTACAAGACCCTGAGTTTTCTAGAATAATCTGGAACAAGAGAGCCATCATAATCACTGATGTCAGGAATGCTGGCACAAGTTTGTAATGGCAGATCTGGGGAAACAGAGACAGGAGGGTGCCCTGGCCTTGCTGACCAACCTAATCTAGCTCTGCTGATGAGCTCTGGGCCACAATGAGAGGTCCTATCTCAAAGGAGGTGGAGGTTTTACCTCTCCTTAGGTTTCTAGCAGGCTCCCCGAGAGGCCTGTTGCTCTCTTCACTGTTCCTTCCCGCCTTTGTGTTGTGGGAGCTTTCTGCTTCTTTGCAGAGTGCCTCTGTTAGAAATGTTTCTCACAGCTCCAACAAAAACAAATGAAGGAGGAAAGGGTTCATTCTGCCTTACAGTCTGAGGGTGAAACCCAACATGATAGGGCAGACATTAGGGCAGGAGCCTGATGCAGCTGTCACATTGCATCTGCCTTCAGCACCCCAGCCCATGGGATAGCGCCACCTATGCTCAGCATGCGTGTCCCCTCCTCAGCTAAATCTTTCCAGAAATACCTTCACAGACACACCCAGAGGAGTGTCCCCTAGCAGATTCTCAATTTAGTCTAGCTGATATTAACCATCGCAGAAGCCAAAACCTCTGGATCCTCTGTACACTCCTCTCTGCTCTACCAACTGTGCTTGGATTGAAATAAATACCTATGCCCATCACCTCTGTCTCGCTTCAATCCTAAACTTGCAGAGATACAGACAATGCAAGGTACAGAGCCCGTCCTGACAAGGGGCTGGAGAGTTGGCTCAGCAGTTAAGAGCACTGACTGCTCATCCAAAGGACTCGGGTTCAATTCCCGGCACCCACATGGCAGCTCACAACTGTCTGTACCTTCAAGATCTGCCAACAGACATATGTGCAGGCAAAACACAAGCATGCGCAATGAAAATAAATAAGTTAAAAAAAATAATAAAGGTTCCCTTTTCATAGTGTAGCTGTAGCTAGGCCTTAAAACAAAGCTTCTCTCTTTTGGGGGGTAAGTTTGACAGAGTCTCACTATGTATCCCAGACTTTCTCAGAACTTTCAATCCTCTCTCTCTCTTCCACCTCCCCAGGCGTTGGATTGCAGACATGGGCCACGTAGTCTAACTGAAGACATTTTTAAAACCCCGTTTCCGGTGTCCTCTGGTTACTGTGATGAAATCACAAGTGAACCAAAGGCAGAGGACTTGAACACTTGAACTCCAGGTCCTTCTTGTCTATCTTCTGCCATTAAGGTACACCCACCAGTTGTGACGATGCAGCCTCCACCCACCAAGTTCCCCGTGGTGTGTGTCCATGCTACTTACCCCCCCCAAAAAAAAGTAAGAAGAGAGAGAAATCAACAAGGTAGTAATCTCAGGGTCCCTGCATTCAGCTCAGCAGTTGCTCACTTAGATGTCTGTATTGACAGATAACAGAAGGGAGATTCTTTTTTTTTTTTTTTTCTCCAGAAGGCATCCCATATGGATAACTGAAAAAAATGGCGTTTTTTCCCCTTGCAGTAAGAGAGAGCACATGCACATAGGCATAAGCTAACACACACGCCTTGATTTTCCAAACCATCTTCGGAGAGAACATCTTTCTCCATTTACCCTGCTTAGAACAGATATTCGTTACACGCTACATCCTAAAAATAATCTTCTATTTATTAAGGAAAGTCATCGTACGCAGTATCAAGAGTGCTTGTCCAGGGCTCGGAAACAAAAACCACGCCACTGTTTTTGATGAATTTGTTCTGTGCTTCTAAACACGATGTGAAAAAAGTTAATGAGTGAGGCCCAGGTAAGCCTGAGGGGTTTCTCTAAATCAGTGTATCAAAAGTCCCAGCACATTCCCAACAGCTTTAAGAGCGCTTGTTGATGGGCATATTTCAAAGCAAACAACACCGCTGCTCTGACAAGCCAATTATATTACCTTACAGTGCCTACAGGCACATAAATTATACACTAATGTATTGTAGCCGACTCCTAAGAAAGCGGGTGGTTCTCTGGCAGACTTGACGGCGTGTCTGCCCCCTGGTGGACTCTGTCCTAACTGCACCATGTTCAGGGAGCTTGTGGAGACCCAAACGTGAACTCAGAGCCTCAGGGCAGCGGTTCGCACCCAGAGAGGTTTCAAGGGTGAACCTTACCTCAGAGTCTATGTGTGTCGTTTTAGGCACCTTTTTTAAAAACATTTTTAATTATTTTATGTCTAAAAATGTTTTGCCTGAATAAATGTATGTGGACTACAAGTGTGCCTGATGGCCTCAGAGTCAGAAAAGGGTTTTGGATCCCCTGGAACTGGAGTTATGGATAGTTGTGAGCCATTGTGTGGGTGCTAGGAACCAAAGCTAGATCCTCTGGAAGAACAATAATTTCTCTTAATTGCAGAGTCAACCCTCCATGCCCAAATAACCAGAATCTTAGGCTTTTACTCCAACTGATATTAGCCAGAATTCAGGAAGCGAGAGTGCATTCTCTTTCTTTCTCTCATAGGTCTCATTATGGATTCTGCCAGACCAGCTCCAAAAGTGGAAGACAGTTTCAGATCATATAAACTGTCCCAACCAAATCCCGGGGACTCACTGGCCAGCCGATCTAGCTTTCCGTGTCCAGCTCTAGTTGACGGCCCTGAGGATGACACACATGCACACATGAGCTATACACACACACACACACACACATATACATACAGACACATACGCACCTACATATATGCACATACTCGTGTGTACATACACTCACATACACAGACGCACATATATATACACACATACTCACACATAGACACACACACACCCACATGTTAGTGTTTCAAGATTGTGAGAACAAAGTGTGATTTGTTCCACCCTGCTGAAAGAAAGAGCTTCCTCTGTCACTGGAAAACTCCAAATATGGACCAAAGCCAAGATTACTTCCTACACCTGACAGGTATGTGTATTCACAAACCAAAGCAATTTCTCATTTCTCAAACAAGCAGGAAAAAAGAAAAAAAAGCAAATAATCCGAAATGTTTTGTGTTCTGCGAGCATTTTCAGCTGAGTCTGACCTACATTTTATAAGGTTCTGTTCTTTCCCATTTGGTCTCTTCTTTGCCAGGTAATAGAAATTGCTTTGGCCCAAGAATAAAGCCACTATTACTTTACCTATGGCAATATTATATTAATTATGCACATGATTTTGGGAAATACATCACATCCGCTTACTGAGATTCATTCTGTAATACTAACTAGTATTAGACTCACCATGACTATTAAAGATGTGAAATTTGTCCAGCATTATAGTCTACCTTCCCAAGTACCAAATGGCATCCCTTCACCATTTCCCAACAACATAAAGCTATGTGTTCCACGGTCCAAAAAGTTATATTCGGGTGCTGGGGAACTTGTGATTCATTTATTGCCAGAGCCAACAGTCTGCAGCTTCTATATACAGCTCTCCAGTAAAGAAACTGGAGGTTTTTAATCTCTGTGCATGTGCTTGAAACACAGGCACAGAGTGCCAAACATAAGACTATGGTGCGGCCTCAATAAGCTGTAACTTAGGAAGTGAGTTTGTTGGGAGAGAAAGCATGTTTCTCTTCCTCACAGGATCTGAAGTTCTTGGAAGAGAGCAGCCTTCCCCTGTGGCTCACTGTAGCATAGCATGGAGTAGGTGGGGTTTCTTGTTTTGTTTTGTTGTTTTTACTATCTAGCAGCCGAATCCCCTTTTAAAATCAGGAAAGCTCCACTTTTTGTGTGTGAACAGATTAATGTCTTGAGGCCATACCCTGGCTGGTGTGTATGCTGTACTAACAGTTACGAACATTGTGATGCTTTCCATTTTTACTTCTTAGTATCTGTTGACTCATTTACCACTTGTGGGGGCTTGTGCACGGCACAGCATACCTGCTGGTATGGAAGAGAACACATTTCAGGGATCCGCCCTCTCCATCCAATATATGGGCCCTGTTGACTGAACTTGGGTCATCAGGATTGATGACAAGTGTTTGTACTCACCAAGCCATCTCAACAGCCCAGCGTTACATCTTTAATCAGGCCCTCTGGGAGTTCTTTATGGAATGTAATTTTTGTTTACAAATGTTACTCAGAAAAAAATCATAAACCCCTCAATTGTGTTTAAAGGGGTAGCAAAAAACAATTCCAGACTACTAAAACAATTCCACTTTATTTCTATTTTAATTTTTTCTTATTTTTTAAAAACTTCTTTATCTCATACATGTACATGATACATTTCCATCATTTTTACCCCCATTTTTTCCTCTCACCCCTCCCTCTCCTAGTTAGAAAATCTCTGGATCTTAGTGGAAGGTTCATAATTCTCTCTGACGTGGATGACATTGTAAAATGTTTGAGTTTCTACATCAGACTGCAGCAGGTTGTGTTGTGAAAGCTGCTCTTCTTGGGGATGGTGATGTCCCCAAGATAGCTGGATGGATGGATAGATAGATGACAGATACATAGATACATACATAGATGAAAACATAGATACATAGATAGAGAGAGACAGACAGACAAACAGATAGATAGAAGAACTTAGAATGGCAATAAAGTTCTGTGGGGGGAGGGGGAAGCCTAGGGGAGACCTGGCCCTGGAGTCATGAAAGCAGGAGAGCTGACCCTGCTGCTCACCAGCTGCAGCCCTTGTGAGAGCAGGCCTTGCACCTTGCCTGGGCAGCACAGTAGAGCTGAGCCTGGTGGAGGGGAACAGGCAAGCCAGCCCCAAGGGCATGAGTGGAAAGCTGGCCCAGCCACTTGTCTGCCATTCGGTAGCAAGCAAGAGATGCCCTCCCCTACCCCTTGCCACCTATGGCAGGCAGGAGAGCTGGCCCCGAGGTCATCAGAGTAGGAGTGCTGGCTCTGCCCCTCCTCAGCTGCAGAACTCAGGGGAGCAGGCCCTGCACCTCTTCTGGAAGCATAACAGAGCTGCCCCTGCATGTGGAGGTTGAGGATTAGCCAGCCCCAAGAGTGTGAGTGTAGGAGAGCCGGCCATGATGGGGTCTGCATTGCAGTAGTGTCAGCAGAGGAGAAATTCCCTTCCCCCCTCTCACCTGAGGCAGGAGGGAGAGCTGGCCATGATGCGGTCCTGAAAGCAGAGGAGCCGCTCCTCACCTGCTGCAGCACTCAGCAGAGTGGGCCCTGTATATCACCTGGGCAGCAGGGGATAGCTGGCCTGTTTGAAGGGGTGCTTGCGAGCAATCCGGAGGGCACGAGAGCAGGAGAGCTAGTGGACTGACCAGCTCAGAATCCTCTCAGGCCCGGATCCAGGGTTTTAAATTGACCTACCCCATTGATGAACTTTTAGAGCACATGAAGGGGCTGGTCCTACAGATCCAAAACTAACTACAGGATCTCCCCGACACAGGGCAACAACAGGATACCTGAGAGAGGTCTCAATGAATTTCCAGTATTGATAGAGTAGCAGAAGCCAGATCAATAAGTCATTGCAATGACATTTGCAAGCAAAGAAGTGTAGACAAAAGTGTGGACAAAACCGTCACAGGGGTTGGCTTTAAGGGTGAATGGTAGGTATGGTGGAGGAGAAAGTGAGTAGAATTGGGGTACACGATGTGAAATTCACAAAGAACCAATAAAAAAAGCTAACAACAACTTGGAAGCCAAGTATGGTGGTGCATGCCTTTAATCCCAGGACTTGGAGGAAGAGGCAGGCAGATCTCTGTGAATTCAAAGCCAGCCTGGTCTACAAAGCAGGTTCCAGGCCAGCCAGGGCTGTTACACAGAGAAACCTTATCTCAAACAAAACAAAACAAAAAACAAAAACAAAAACAAACAAACAAACAAAAGAACACTACCTAAGCAAGTATTCCCCTGAGTTCAGCCACCAGTATATACAGAATCCAAACAGCTGTGTAAAATGAACATCAGAACTTGACCAAGTAATTCACATGAAGCTGCTTTTGCAGGCACACAAAATCCAAGTGTCCAGAGGTCATGGTGGCTGCACCAAGGTAGCAGAAAGCTGCTGGGCTGGCGTTGTGTGGCAGGGTTGGTGCCTTTGCAATCTGGCCTACAGAGATCATTGCATGAAGATGTGAAAGTGAAGCCTCAGCTGCATTTAAGACCCCAGAGTACTGAGAGTATTTTTAGAGAGGTTCTATGAGAAGACTTACTTTAAATGTTGGTTGGCAACATGCTAGGGCTCCAGACTAAACTTTAAAAATTTTAGAAAGAGAAGAGGAGCTGAACACAAGCATTCATCGCTCTCTTATTCCTGAGTGCAGCGGCCTCACCCTCCTGGCACCACAGTGACAGCTGCCCTCTCTGCCACACCCCAGAGGGAGGGAGAAGAATCCCTTTCTTCAAGCTGCTTTTGATTTTGACAGGAATTTTCCTATAGAAATAAGAAACACAAATAATTAAAAAGGACATTAATGTCCACATTTAGTCAATGTGGTGATATGTCACAGAAGGTATACCCTTCTCCTAATTATCAAAAATAAAACAGAAAACATCTTCTAAAAATGTAGGGTGTATCCTACTTTGGGAATCAATTTATGACTCAGGAAACTATCTATTGAACCAATTCAAACTCTCTTCTTTTAGTTTTCCTAAAGCTCCTGAATTGAACCACGAAAAATATTGTATACAGTGAATACAGCTCAATTCTTTGAAGCAGCTGGTATTCCCATGGCAGATTCTTTCTGTTCACTCCCTCTCATGGGGATGCCTTCTGACATCACATTTTTCAGCATTCCTCACCTGCTGCCTCCACAAACTAAGCCAATACCCTCCTCCCCTCCCCTCTTCTCTCTTGTGACTTCTAGCCCTAACAGGACATCCTGGGGACTCTTGGGGCCTTCCTCCCAGCTCCTATTCCAGTCACTTGTGTTTATAGGCTTAACAACAAGCTCCACAGTGCTCTGAGAGCATCTTTTCAACCCAGGATGAGCCACACACTCATCCTGGAAGGTAGCACACCTATACCAAGTTACTTCTGCTGAGAGTACTTTGCACGTCTACGCCTGGCTTAAGTTCCTAGAGGCAGACACTTAGTAGGTAGATTATCTGATTATACAACAAACAGACGATGAAAGGAGTTAGTGCAAGGCATCTGTAACTGAAAGAGCTACAAGGGTGCCGCAGCCATGATTCTGTGGTGCATTTGTATATGTATATACTTATATATGTGCTTGTATGTGACTATTCCCCTACATCCATATAGACAGTTTGTGTGCGCTCAGAGTTTATGTATGTGTGGTGGACACTCATGTATGTGCACGGTATAGTGTGAATGTATATGAATGTATCTTAAGCACTGTTCTGTTGCTGTAGAAAGACACCGTGACCACAATAACTCTTATAAAAGAAAGCATTTAACTGGGGCTGGCTTACATTTTCCGAGGTTTAGCCTATTATTGTGGCAGGGAGCATGCAGGTAGACATAGTGCTGGAGAAGTAGCTGAGAGCTCTAAATCTGGATCCGCAGGCAGCAGGGAGAGAGAGACACTGGGCCTGGCTTCGACTTTTAAAACTTCAAAGCCCACCCCCAGTGACACACTTCCTCCAACACCAGGCCTCCTAATCCTTCTCAACAGTGCCACTCCCTAATGACCAAGCACTCAGATACATGCACCTATGGGAGCCATTCCTATTCAAACCACCACATCATTGCTCTATTGTTATTTGCATGGTGTGTATGGCGGGTACATGTTTGTATTTACTTGTGTGTGTGCAGATTTGTGTAGTGAGCCCAAGTATGAATATGTGAGAAAGAGAGGGGAGAGAGAGAAAGGGAGGGGATACGGGGAGGGGGGGAGAGAGCATTCCAAAAGGAACTGAGGACCCAGGAGAGTGAAACAACAATGGAAGTGAGCCTGAGGACAAAGTAGACAGTTGCCTTTGGGCATCCTCTGCAGTACTGCTCACCAGCTCCAGGTTCAGGCCAGGGTTCCTGTGTCACACAGGCTCTTGAGGCCAGTTAAAATGTCCCTGCTGTCAGTTAGGATCAATGGGTTCAGAATGGCAGAGATTGTAGAAAGTATTTCCTGTACCCTTATTTCTCTTTCTTTCACAAAGAAAGGCTGCCAGAGCCCCTCAATCTCATAATAGATCAGGGTGGGCTTTCTTTTCCTACCAGGCACTGATTTGCAGACAGAACTAATGTGCAGATTAAAGCTGGACACTGCTGAGTAAAGCAATTTCCACCCCATGACATTTGAAAACACTGATAACTGCCATAGAAACCACTCAGTGCACATCAGTTTCTTTCAGCCACGATTACGGTGGCCAAAGGTTAAGACAGTGTTTGTGCCAATCCAGGCAGAAATGTAGCCAGGACACTTGAAAGGGATTTAATACTTTTTAAATTAGGATCATATTGACGGTATTTATTTACTTATTTGAGGATTTATTTGGGGGTCCTAGGGGTTGAACTTGGTGCTTCATGCATGCTGAGCTTGGGCTCTATCACAATATTTCCAGCCACAGGAATGTAAAATGCTAATCACAAATGCTCCATGATAGAAATGTGATAAAAAATGTCACTGCAGAAATCTTTGTGGTCTTGAAATTTCTGACAATGAAACTCTGTGGAAAAACTTTTCCCACCATACTATTTGTCACCCAGGACTCAAAAAGCCTCAGGTACAAGGTCTACCAGATGTATGCAACCTGCTCACATCAAGAAAACAAATGACAGTGTCATCAACAAGCTTTGTGCTGAAGAACTGAATAACTGAACTACATCAAAAGCATATTTACAAAAAAATTGTCAGACTGTTTTAAGTTAATAATGTTCTCAAGCTGCAGTCGTCGCTATGATGGCCACAGACAGCCCATGGATGACGGCTTGACATGTCTGACAATGTAGAAGTTGTCTCTGGAGATAACATCTCAAAAATGATTGGCACCTATTTCAGAGGATGGTCTTTCACAATCCTTCAAGGGCCAGGTGGTTAATGTCACTGAGCAAAGTAACTTAGAGTTAGTTGGCAAGGCTGCTCTAGATCACAGCTCAGTCATGCAAACAGGGCCCTCTCTTCAGCTCCAGCTAAATGAAATATGGAAGTTCTGGCTCCATTTTTTTTTCTGGTTCTAATACTTTCAAGAAAGGGCAAAAATCAAATTGTAAGCTTCCCATGGCTCATATTTTAGGCAGAACTCACATGGGTCAGTTCCCGTCTTCTAACCCTCTATGGCCCTCCAGCCTATGACACGACGCCACTCACATTCTGTATGCATCCTCTCCTCTTAACCAATCATCTCTGGAAATGCCTCCACAGACACAACCAGAGGTGCTTTATTAACTTTCCAGAAGCTTCTCAATACAGTGAATTTGATAACCAACACTGTCCCAGTAGCCACAAAAGAGTCTGAGCTATCTTCAGTGAATACTGGGAGACGGGTAAGCCAGAAGTGACCATGTTTAAAGCACACCTGATGGCGGCGTGTTACTGACAGGTTGTGTCAAGTTACTTGTCTCACTGCTGTGACAAAGTGTCTGACAAGAAGCAATTTAAGAAAGGAAGGGTCTATTCTGGCCTACCGTTCAAGGGGATAGGGAAAGACATGACACAGAGCTGCTGGCTGCACTCCAACAACAATTAGGAAGCAGAGTGCATAGGAAATGGAGCCCAGCTATAAAATCTCAAGGCTCGCCCCCAGTGATCCACTTCCTCCAACAAGGCTCCACCCTTCCACAGTGCCACCAGCTGGGAACCCAGTGTTCAAACCCATAAAACCTATCATGAGCCTTTCACATTCAAACCGCAACACAGCTACCTCTAAAGAATTCTGGGGTGAGTTACAGAAAAGCTCAATGCTTGTTGCTCTTCCAAAGGACCCAAGTTTAGTTCATGGTGCTTCCATCTCTGCTTTTCAAAGTCTCATTCAAATAACTCTTTTTATGAAAGGTGCTACTTCCTTACACACTCTTAACATATCTAGAGATAATTAAGTATGTTGCTGACAACACAGACATAGGAATGATTAAATAGCTTCATCACTGGAGATACTATGTGGCACATGATATCACCAGAGAGAGATGAGAATGGGAATATGCGTTCGATAATTTTGCAGCCAGAAAACAATGACTGTTCTGAAATCCACAGGGATCCTGTGCCATCCAGATACCACTGCTGTTCATGGGCATCATGGTAACACTCACGCCTATTGAATCAGCCCTGTCCATATTCCAAACATAGGCAGATTTCAGTTCTTTCCAGGCTCTCATGTTTAAAATTTCTTTTAAATTCAGTTTTACATTTTTAAAATAGGCATTCATTCTTCAGAAATGATTTGATGTTTCATAAAGACAAAAGATTCAAGAAATATTATTTGGTTTAAGTAAACATAACTGTAATGATTACCTTTGTCAATCTGACATAATCTAGAATCACCTGGGAAGTGTCTGTCAACAAGGGATAATCGGCACTGGGTTTGCCCATTGGTAAATCTGTAGGCGGTTGTCATGAGCAGATTATTGGTGAAGACCCAGCCCACTGTGGGCAGCACCACTTCCTAGACAGAGGTTCTGGAGCAGCATAAAAGGAGAGGAATCCAGAACATCTGACTAAGGCAAGATGGCAGGTTTGTGTTCATTTCTTGATTGTGGGTGTAATATGATTAGCAGTTTGAAGTTCCTGATATCACCTAGAAATGTAAAGCTGTTCTAAGTTGCTTTTGATCAGGATATTTTATCACAACAATAATAATGAAACTAAACTACCCACCCTTGGGTATTTTGTGTGTATGTGAGTTTATTTAACTGTTTTTGCTTTAAGAAAAAAAAAAAAAAAAAAAAAAAAAGGAACGATAACCCAAAATAAAGATTCTCATGAGCAAAACGAATTTTTGTGACTTGAGTCAAGGTTTCATTATGTAGCCCAGGCTGGCTTCAAATTCACAATCCTTCTGTCTTGGCTTTCTGATTGTTAATATTACAGGTGTCTTATCAAACCCTGCATGGTTTAATTCTTCTATTGCCCAAGTTCTAACTAACCTTGCCAGACTAGCTCAATAGCATGGAAAGTGAAGGCAAGTGGTTTTTATATACCTACTTCTTTTCTCTCTGCTGTCTATAAGTTTCTGTAGCATGGTGAACTCTCTAGACTCTAGGTAAATTGAAATATGGTCCTTCACTTATCCAACTGAGCACTGATCAGTGTGTACACATGAATAAAACAGAGACCAGAAAGGACAGAGGAAATGTTACTCAAAGATTACATGGGGTTAAGACTAATGTCCCCTCCAGACAGTGGGTACTTTCTTTCCTCTGTAGTATGAAGTACCTAACTGTGGGCAAAGCATTATTCTGATCCTACCTAACACATCTTAAAAACAAGGTCCAGGGGCCTGGAGAAATGGCTAAGTAGTTAGAGCAGTGGCTGAAGTCGGTGTGGTTATGCACGCCTATAATCCCAGCACTCAGGGAGGCAGAGGCAAGCAGATCTCTGTGAGTTCAAGGCCAGCCTGGTCTAAAAAGTGAGTCCAGGACAGTCAAGGCTACACAGAGAAACCTTGTCTCCAAAAAAAAAAAAAGCTCGTAGAGAACCCAGATTCAATTCCCAGCACCCAAATGATAGCTCACACCTATCTGTAACTTCAGTTCCAGGGATTCTGATACCCTCATACAAACAAACATGCAAGCAAAACACCAATAAATATAAAATAAAAATTATATATATATATCAAAAAACCCAAATATTTTAAAGTAATCATATGACTGGCCCAAGATCAAGAATATTTGTAGAAATCCCAGCATATTAAAAGGTAAAATTCACGACTTGGCATACAATCAAATCACACCAGATACACAGAAAGCAGGAAAATAGAATTAAAAATGCAAAAAAAAAAAATTAACTCATAAAATCTGACCTGAGTTGCCAGTTGTTTAAGACTTACCAGAGAAACACACAAAACCCTATTCTAATTGTTCTTCATATGCTCCACAAACAAAAGTTGATGAGTAGAGAGAAAAAAAGACACTAATTGGAATACCAGAGGTGACAATTCAGTGCCCAACTCAAAAGACATGGGATGGGGCTGATGGTAAATACATTACAAAACACAAAACATAAGCATCAGGTTTATTTCAGAGACTATGATCAAAGAGACAAAAGATGACAGTGTTGGTGAGGACAGGTATATTTACAAACTGTTGGGGGGGTTAATTAGCATATCCACTATAAAAAAAAGGATGAAGATCCTTCCCCAAAATTAAAAATAAAACACCCAGTGATTCAGAAATCCCACCCTGGGCACATATCTAAAGCATGGAAAGAGAGATCTGCATTCCTGTGTTTACAGCAGCACACCTCCCCACAGCCAAGAGATAGTCAATCAGACCAATGAACGCTTAAAGAGAATACAGGGTTCACACATACCCAGACATATGGACATATGGACCCAGACACAGGGACACACATGTAACACAAACAGTGACACACACACGGACAATGCACCGTCATATACGGAAACACACAAAATCTTTTCAGCCACTGAAAAGGATGAACTCTTGTTATCTGCAGCAGTGTGAATAGGATCCAATGAGTCAAGACAAGCACAGAAAGATAAATACCACACAATCTCACCCACACATGGGATGTGAAAAGACTGATCCTTTAGAAGTTGAGAGTAGTAGAATGGCAATGACTAGAAGCTGGACAGCGAAGAGGGAAGAGAGGGGTGAGGAAAGTCAGTCAATGGTACTGTTATAATCAAACAGGTTGTCAGCTCTGCTGCACAGTGCAGCGAGCACAGGTAATCAAACTCTACTGTATGATCAAGAACTAGAATTACCAGCAAGAAATGTTAGTAGAGATATTTACCCAACTTGAATATTCTACAATGAATCTATGTATCCAAACATCACATGGCACTTCACACACACACATTTTATACATACATACATACATATGTATACATATGCAATTTACATATACATACATATGCATATACACATTTGCATATACATGCATATGTATACACACACACACATATATATATAGAATATATATATAGATCTGTATCCAAACATCACTTGGTACACCATATATATATATATGACATGGTGTACCAAGCGATGTTTGGTACACCATATATATATACACACATATATATACACATATATATATATACACATATATTCAATTTAAGGCAGCTGCTGAAAAACAGGAAAAGTGAACTTGGATCCATCTAACAAGGCTTAGTTACAGGAGGAAAGTAAGTTTGCCAACCACACATTTTGCTGTTATGTAGTGCTGGGGATCAAACCCAAGCACTACACCCCGGACCCAAACCCTGAGTCCTGCTGGGGGAATATTCTAATCTTATTTATGAGAGTCAACTTTGGAGCCAGAAAACATTTGTAAGGCATATGTATGGGAGAACATCCTCACCTATCCCTAAAATGCTGTTTTCTCAAAACACAAGCTGAAAGAATAAATATGTATCCTCTGCTCAACACAATTCTTGGACCGCCTCCCAGATCTAAAATGATCTTCAGTCTCAGAATATGAGCAACATAAGAAAACTACTTTGTCGTTTTATGTTCACACCTGGTAAATGAAATCCTTATTACATTTCCTACTTGGACTCTAAGAGTTGTAAAAATGTATTTGAAAACAGCCCAGTTCTGGCACAGTATATAGCCTACTGCCTTTGTACAATTTCCTTAGTGACCATTTTTTCAAGAACACAAAATTGGTTTCATATCCTCATATGGAATATGTACAAACAATGACTGAGAATGAGACATTCACAAATGAAAGAAAAAAACTAATATCTGAGGTGAATAAAATATGGCCAGACAATAAATTTGAAAGAGGCTGTCATAAAGTATCAGCATTCACTTTCCATACATTTGAAATAGTATTCATTTTCTTTTGAATTTTGAAAATTACTCTTAATTATATGCTATTAAGAAACAGTAAAGAAATATTATGTTTGTTTTGAATTACGAAAAACTGGAACACTGAGATCTGTGTTCCTACCATCCTTACTAAGGTTGGGGGCAGCAAGATGGCTCAGCAGTAAAAGCACTTAGTGAACCTGGTGACCCGAGTACAGTCCTGAGAAATTACGAAAGTATAAAGACAGAACCAATTCCACAAAGCTGTCCTTTGGCCTTCGTATGTACACCATAGCCTGTGTATGCATGCACACACACTTTTAAAACTTGTCTTTACACAAATTAAACACGAGACTTGTAAAGCCTGAGGTTTCCCTATTTGGTCCAACCACACCAGCCCAGAAAGTATTAGACTAAATTTTGCATTTTTGTTCCTAGGTGATGACAGACTGATGCATGATTGTGACAGATGAGATGACAGACAGACAGAATAGATATAGAGATAGAATTTAGTTTTATTTGGTTTTTGTCTTACAGAAATGGTTTCGTATTGTGTCTTCAATGAGTCACATTTTCACTCACCATAAGGGTCCTAAGACTAAGAATGGCAAGGTAACCATATGTGGTCCTGTGGGCTTTACTGAAAGCAATACTTTGACTGTGCAGACCTATCACCACTTACACGCCTGCCTCCATTAATGTTTCCACCCTGCAACTGCTGGATTATGGAGATACACACTGTCAGATACGACTTTAAACCCCAGCCAACAATACGCAAAAGTTTTAGTAGTCTGTATCTTTGGCAGATACTTCAATCTTAACAATTAGTCTCAATCGTGTTTCCTGACATTCCTATTAGCTCTGACATCCCCATTCTTACCTGCTGCCCAGTTTCTTTCCAGTTCTCCAATCAACATATACAGTGATGTTTGGTTTAGCATCCTACACAATACTCTTTTGTGAATTATGTTGTGACTAGTGATGCTCACCTCACTTTGTTTTTTACAATGTCTTACAATGAATGAAACACATTATTTTACTTAATTAAAAATAAGCAAAACCCCTTTACTTTTAATGTAAATTTCTTAACCCTTTATAGAATGGTTAATGCACTTTTGTTGACTGCTTTTTCTGATAATCCAGTCATATAAGCACACACACACAGACACACTATCGTCTTTCCTTTAACACTTCCTTCAGCAGTTACTGATGGACTGAATAAGCACTTTTTATTATTTTAATGTGTTATTTTTGTGGGTGCCCAAGGAGGCCAGAAGAGGGAACTGGATCCTCTGGAGCTGGAGTTACAGGTGGTTGTGAGCTGCTCAGTGTGGGTGCTGGGAATCCAGTCTTCTGAAAGAGCAGCAAGGACTATTAACTGCTGAGACACATTGGAGGACACATTGTGGGTTTTTCTTTAAGTGATTTTACTTGAATATTTGCATTTACCAACTTAAAAATATTGCTATCACTAACTCAATGTCCCAATTACAGAAATTTAATAAACCAATAACATTAGTCATATATAAATATCTGCTGGTGCCTTTTTGCTCATTTTAAAACCATTTCCTCCCTAACTTATTTCACACTTCAAATGTAGCTTCTTCTAATATTTTCTTAGTACTTTGAAGCACTCCTTGTTATTTTTCACTGTGATTAAAAGCAGGATTTCTAGTAATTCCTGGAGCTTTGCAGTTTACTTAAACAGAGAAACTGGCTCAACCAATTCTCAGTCCAAAATTTCAAGGGAGAATTCTGATTGGCCATAGAGAAGAAAGAGACTGCTCCTACTGTGTCCCTGTGGCTGAGGGGTGGGAACAATGCCAACACTGTGTGAGTGACTGCTGAGTGCCTGTGACAAAGTATCTGTGAGTAAAGGGGACAAATAAAATGTATCAGCACTAACTTAATGTCTCACAACTGACATTCCCTAATGTATTGTTTTTACGGGTACGTTAAATATCTTGGAGACCCTAAAAATGCCTGCACAGAGCTAAAATAGGTTCCTTCACAGATACATTCTGGATTGTGGCTGAAATAATGCTTCCTTCTTGCAAGAACTACCGGTGCTAGCCCCAAAATAGATCTACAACCATCTCCATGAGGAAGCAACAGGTTCGGAATGAAATCCGAAGTCTTACCAAGGCCTCTGAATGAGATGGTACCTCACCCCAGGGCACCCATCTCGCACTGCGCACTGCCACACCCCAGCCTCACCCCAGGCCACCCACCACACTGCACACTGCCACGCTCTGCTCAGCACCTGCAGCACGCCAAGCTCTTTCTCACCACCTTTGCATGCAGCAACCTACGAACAGGAAATGTTTGACAACTTCCTATCTACTTATAAGCTTTAGGTTTTAGTTAAATGTCACCTTAGCAAGGCTCCTTGGCTAACTGACCTGACAGAGTTACTGAATACCTACCTGTCTATCAATTCCCTCAAGTCCGGAGTACCGAAATTACTGTTATCATTTGTTTTGCACAGAACACTCGGCACGCCAAAGATCCCCATAATCTACTGTCATGTGGACCAAAGCTGCTTTACAAAAGCTATTTTAATGAAGCTAAACTTAAATCCTGTAACTTTCATGACTTCATTTCCAGCTCCTTTCTAAAACATGGCCCATGCTCTTGTACATAATTGAAATGTTTTTAAAAATCCTCTTTTACAAAATGGAAGGAATGCTGTGGCAGAATCTGGTGAACTCTTACAATGCCAGTCTTTACATGCAAAAGAAATGGATAAAGAATATAACTGGGTTTTAAGTCTAAGATAAAAATATTTTCAAACTGGTATTATAAGCAACTCAATTTTCTGGACAACTGTGATGTTTCTGTAACTCAACAATGTTTACAGAGTAACACATGAGGGGAGGAGAAAAACACAAGACTCCCAATAACATAAACCTTTATAGTCATAATTATAGAACACAGATGTTTTAATGAACTTCATATTTCAATGAAGACACTGAATACTTACAAACAATTACATCAATACAGTAAAGATAACTGATTCCACAGAACACTTATAAATGCACTTTTCCCTCAAAAAAAACAAAAAAACTGTTTTTCACAGATTTAAGTAACAAATGATTTACATGGTCTTCAGATTCCCAAATATGTACAAAGCTTTTTTGACCCTACAGATATTGGTGGGGTGGGGGGAATAATTCTGTCCAACAAGGAATCTCTTGGGAAATTTTGTATCAATGCACATTTACTAACCACACATTTCCCCTCCATTATTAAATGAAATTCTGGACACTCTAGCACATAATAGTGTTCCTATTTCCAAACACTAATGAGATCACATGTGGCTGATAGCAGGACTTATCCTTAGCCACATGCACACAAGCCTGCACACACACGGAGCTCAAGCCTGTGCCGGTCATAAACTCTGGAAGGTAACACTGAGGCCACAGCAGCACTGGGATGAGGACAGACGACACAGCAGTTACTGTAAGTCACATTCCTGCTCCTGAGCACTCTGGTCGAGCACCATTAGGGTCTTCTGCCCTCGTGGAAATGAGTGAGGAACCTCGTTTTTTGTGTCAGAGGCTGGTCCCTCCAGTTAGCCAAAGGAAATAAAGCAGCTATTGGCAGTGAAGGACACTAGTCTGCACAGAATTTGATGGCCACAAATATAGATTGTTTAAAACTCCAAATTGTGTCTGGCAGAGATCTTATGTTTAGCTTTGCTGTTTGCATTTGCATACTTTTTTTTTTTTTCAGTGCTCCTAACTCTACCTAAACTTGCGGAGTAAGATGCAAGGAACATAAGAACATGGCTTGTTACTAACATTAACAACTCTGTGAAAAGAGTGGAATGAAGGGGACATGGAAACCTCGTGGCTGCAAGGTAAAGCAGGCCACCAGAAACATCATCATACAGTACTCCACCTTCAAGCAAAATACATTCAAGACAGCCAGAGCTGGGTCTTAAAATTTTAATCAACTACAGCAACCAGCCCGACTCAGCTCTCAAATACACCATGGTGAGACTTGTGATAAAAAACGGTCAGACTTTAAAAATACAACCTTTTTTGTTGTTGTTGTTGTTGAAAAAACAAAATTACTCAAAGAATCACTCTAAATGACTCAGATATAACGTTCCTAGGTTCAGCTCCTTTGGTGCGTAAGTCAAAGGTGCCAATAACCAAGTTCTTACTCCTGGAAAGTGCTACCCATGGGCACCCAAATGTTCTGTGTATGACAATATACACCTTACACCAAACTTCCTACCACTTACTAGTTCAGGTGCCCTCCTCTGCCACCCCAAAGAGAGAACAGGGAGCTGGGGGAGGGGTGGGAGGTGAGGTAACCATAACAGCGTATTACCTCTTCTCTTCTCCCAAAGTGGTCAGTCTCCAAAGGATGGTAGGTAAAGGATTTATATATGAGGGCAGTAACTGAGATGTCTCTTTATCAAAACTGTAACTCTATAAGAAACACAAACTTACAAGTATCAGATGAACAGTGATTTCTAGAAGGCAAGAATGAAAGGCTCACTCGTGCAGTAGTAGGACTGGCACTGAGAGGTAGCCAGGCTATTCAAGACTAATGCTTCTTGTTGCCTATGGACTATCTGCCATGGCTATCACTGTCCCAGGCTATCTAGAAAGCCTTTAACCTTCAAGGTACATTTGGTATGGTTGTCTTTCTTGCCTTCTACCTTGAATTCAATATTCCAGCTTTAAAATCAAGTGCTTTATCCACACAACAATGAGACTCCAAAGTTTTCCCAATATTTATGTTGAGGTAGTGCTCATTTATTTGCATTCTTGGCTCTCAAATACCACTAAAGAAGTGAACCCATTTAGAAATATGCAAACCAAAGGTGTAGAAAATAAATAAGATTTTGTCTTCAGGTAGCAGGGCCTTCGTATAAAGGTCAAGTCACATTCAATGGATAAATCATTTTAAACTTCTAAAAACTGTTTATAACCACAGCTAGAAATTAAAGTGCTTTGAATTTTGTTTAATGTCTAGAATCAGTGATTAGAGTCATCGTATTTTAAAATTTGCTTGTATGAGACCTCAAGAGATTGAAATCATTTTCTATAAAACAGCAGAAACATCTTCTTCTCAAAAGAAACTCTGCACAAACATTGTAAATCCAGGTTACTTTTACAGAACTGGAACAGAAGTCAAGAGCTGAAATGGAATTACACAACAGCACATGCTACAACTTCACACAAACCAAGTATGAGATCTTTCAGTCCCGCCTCTCGTTAGCCAACGCAAATGAGCTCTGCAGTCTTCCCAGGACAAGGTAGATACGTATAGTTACTCCAGACAATGTAACAGACTGATTATGCCTCACAACAGATACAGTTCACATTTAATTTATACAATGTAATGTAATGCCCTACTGCTCATCTGTCAAAGTCAAGAACTCAAAGCATTTTGTATGCTACATTGGAAGTGAGCTTCACTTCTACTGACCAGAGGATGCCAATATACACAAGACAGAAATAAAGAACAGAATCACACATCTCTCTGTACATTTCATGCAAGCTGGGCACAATGTGAAAAGAACATTTACAAGGCACCCTTCCCAGGGGCAAACTCTCACTATAATGGCTGATTAATATGCAGAAAAGGCTGCATGAATCTAAGGTCCATGGCAAACTTGGAGCTAAGGAACAGCAATGACTTATTTTTCTTGTAACAATGCAGGAATGTTGATGTTCCAACCAATAGCTTGCCTATCGAAGCCACATGTAAACAAATTGCAGATAGGGTGGTCTTCACTCCATGCTGAGCAGCACACCATTCGTCTGTGACCCTAGGAATAAATACACACAAAAACCTTAACACTTCCGCCATGCTAACTACATTAACTAAATGAATAAAGTAAGAGCGAAAAGTCAACATAAATGTACCTCAAGTGAGCCAGAAACTACTATGCATGGCAACAGGCTCTCAGTAGCAAGGGCGAACTGTGTGCCGTTGGAACAAGTACGTGTTGAATAAGTGAATGGGAGCTTTTTGGGGGGAGGGCCCATACAAAAAGCCATGACTAGTGTTTCTTCAAGAAAATGAGTAAGATTATATAGTCTCTGTACATTTCATGCAAGCTGGGCACAAAGTGAAAAGAACATACACAAGGCACCCTTCCCAGGGGCAAGCTCCTGTGACCATGCAGGAATGCTGATGTTCCAACCGATAGCTTGCCTCTGGAACCCACATGTAAACAATTGCAAATGGCGTGGTCTTCCCTCCATGCTGAGCAGCACACCATTCATCTCTGTTTGCTTAAGGGCACAGTGCTAGATGTTCCTTAAACACATTCTGATTCTGCTCAGCTGAGCTCGAGCCATGAATGCAGGCACTACTGAGTGATATGAATAAAACACATGGAAGTATCCACCAAACTCCTGTAGAGCGTATCCGATGGTAGCAAGGAGCAATTCCCTAATTTATAAGAAACTCTCATTTATTTATTTACTTATTTGTTTGTTTTTAATTTATAAGAAAGACAGAAGTCCCTATGGGACACCTTTCCATAGGAAGATGTTTTCTGGTTGGAGGTGGAAGCAGATATCCCATCTCCAGGAGTTCCTACCAATTTATGACTAGGGCACAATTGCATAAAATTCATGCTAAAGCTAATTTTTCTCTCTTCTAAATGTGGAAGTCTTTAGTTTTTTATTAAATGTTTTATTTTTCATATTAATTAATGTTTATTCACTTTGTATCCCAGCTGTAGCCCCCTCCTTCCCCCTCATTTCCTCCCATGCCCCTCCCCAAGTCCACTGATTCATCTGACCCTAGCTCAGGTCTCATCAGGACTGGCTGCTAATATGTAGGCTGTTTGTGTTTCTCCGAGGCAGCACTGAGATAAAAACACAAAAATGCAAATTCTCCTTTGCTGTTCATAATGAATGAACACACTCTAACGGATACCTGCCGGCTGCTCCGCGGAAGGCGTGCTAGTCGCACTCCTGACATATCAAACAATCGTACTTGCCGGTTGTCATGGGGAAGGGCTATGATTTTTTGACCAACACATACATTGATCCTACAAAGAAGATAGAGAAACAAGTTTGTGTAAATTTGTGTAAATATTGACAGTGCAGTATTTTGAATTTGCATATAATAATACAATAGTCAAGTCCACATTACATTTCAAGGCAAACTAAAATAGTGAACACAGTGGTAGCCTGCCTATGACACTGGACAAGAGATTAAGATACACCTCCCTGCCAGATCACACATGGACCCCACACACTTGCACAGTACAGACACGCATTATCCAATAGCAGACAGAGCCTCTCAGTAAGTTAACAAAGCCCTATAGCACCTGGCTACCAAAGGCCCTTTCTATTCTTGTAAGTCTTACTACAGCAATGTAATACATTGCTGTATGTAATACAGTGCTAAGTTTAAGTACTTACAGATACTGAATTCACATAAGAGGATTGATAAAATACATTTTCCCAGGCGGCTGAACCTCCTTTCCAAAGGCTGTATGATCAAACAAGGCAATAAATTACAATCAACCCTTACCTATTAATGGCTGAGTCTGTACGAATTGTCGCAATTGGAGATCTCATATTTTTTAAGTCCCAGACTTTTACTGTGCGGTCGTCACTGCCTGAAACGACGTTGTCTCCCACAGTGAACACAGCAGAGGTCACAGTGCTACAGGTAAAGATTGGACATGTCAGCAGTTAGAGTGCAGGATGTCCTAACCAGCCCTCCACAGTACATGCTACACAGTCTTGCTTCCAGAGTGGGCCACAGAGGGCAAGGAGGCTGGAGATGTGCAAGCTTATGGTGTCTTCTACTCTGCGACCTGTGCCTACTTCTTAAACTCCCCTTGTAATCATGTTTAAAAAGGACCCCTGCTTTATTTCCCAACAGGGCAGGAAAATGCAGCCTGTCTACTCTGTCCTATAATCCTCAGACAGGACAGCAAAAAAGTTACTAGAAAAGCATGGACTAAACAACCTGCCAAAACTTTCATATATTTAGGTCTGGTGGAATGAATTAAATAAAAATCCATTCCAACTGTAACTTCCAATTCACTCAAAACATAGGAGTTAAGGAAACCACTAGGTAATTCACAAGTGACAAAGCTCTATTGACATTTTTTTTCCAAGTAAGATATAACTGTGAGAGAGCTCTTTTAGTAAAATGTTTGCCACACAAGCATGTGGTCCCAAGTTCACTCCCCCAGATCTCATATAAAAAGTCAGGCATGGCAGCAGACACCTGTCATCCTAGTGTTGAGTGGGTGGAGACTGAAGGATTCCTAGAACTTGCTAGTCAGCCAGTCTTCTGAAATTTGTGAACTCCAGGTTCACTGGTGTCAAAAACTAAGGTAAAGAGCAAATGAGTGAGGAAGTTACTAGATGTTGAAGATACTAGATCCTAGGCAGCCTCAAAGTGCACACATACAGCACCACTAGTCATTAGAAAAGTTGGCCCAATTAGAAGTGGTCATGGCCTACTGGGTTAACTTGTGATGCAGCTTTTCCTTTCAAGCCAAAGTCACCAATCACTTAAGACAGGACTAAGATGATAAGATGGCACTTGAGGAAGAGCTTCAACTCCATCACATCTCTTCACTGGCAAGTTCTGTAAGAAGATGTGATAGACAGACATCAAGAAGATAATGGGCATCTTAGGCTTCATGTGGGTCCACTAGTTAGGGGAGTGGAGGATATCACTGACACAGACTATATTGCCTGTTGCTTTTTGATCACTTGCCCCTGATGGGACTTCCCTACCAGGCCACAAGGGAGGAAGATGACCTCAGACCTCATGTGAACAGACGAGCTGAGGTGTCCGGGTAGGGGGCTCCCCTACTCTAAGGAACAAGGGAGAGGGAATGTAGGAGGGAGTGGAACTGGGAGGAGAGAAAGGAGGGGCCTATGACTGAGATGTAACTTGAATTATTAATAATAATAATAATAAAGAAAATGTGATAGAAGCCTACTTCCCATGAACTAAGGACTGAGAAACCTTACTCACAGTCCATCCTTTAAAATGCAGCTTAGCATGTCATATAAGAATACCTCGTGAGAATGCTACTGTGTTGACCGTATTCAGGGAGTCTCCATTTTGCCATGCGTCTCTATAGTAGGACTCTGAAGGACTTGCTTCCTGTCTGGTGTGGTGTGGCCTGTGCATTTTGGTTAATGTATTAATATCCAATCTCCCAGGATTGGTACACAAAGCAGAATACTGCCTGATTCCAGATCAGCAGATTCAAAGACACCAGTGCATGAGCTCTCAGGACTCTACCCTAACCTCTACTGAGGTCTCCCACACTACAAAACCCATGGCTATCCATTCCATGCGAAGGCTCACCATTGATAAGCTTTTGAAGTTGCCCTACAAGGTGACAGACAGCTAAGCTTTGTTATGATGTCTTCTTATCCCCACAAATCATTAATTTGTACAAGCAAAAGCTTGATTTCTACATCCTAAATTTATACAGCAACTGCTTGGAACTCAGGAATGCCAATTTAAATGCCACTTGCTCTTGTCCCAGAATCTGTACTAAGATGTGATTCCATGCTTTATTCAGTTACTAGTTCCTAGTAACTTATTCAGTTACTACTTCCTTATAAAAGCTCTATTAATCTAAACAGACATACCTAAGTTCTAATTAAGCCTAAGTTCTACTGCATTAATCAAGGATTTTCAACTACAATATCAGTGTTGTTTACTAAAAATACTAAGAACCAAAGGGTTTTCAACAAGACCTGACAATAAACTATGGCACAATACTGAGGCCCCAGAATACAATCAGGACTAATAACAGGGGTAACACTATCTTCACATTAACACATCTTGTCTTCTGCATGCAAGACAATCTTTGCCAGGGCACAGGCATCTGCAACACAAATGTGCCAAGACTGATTACTCAGCTAGAACTGGGTGGGATTTGTCTGGTAGGGTATTCTGGGCACTGTGGAGTATACAGGCTCCCTCCCTCCACTCATCTGATGCGGGTGGGTACCTCCTCCCTACATGTGACAATCAATGTCTCCAGAAAGGCAAAAGTACCTGGGTAAGAAACCAGTGCACTGCATCTTGATGGTGTATAAATGACACATAACACACAGAAATATATGAGGGGAGAAATGGACATGTGGACAAACCTGTAAAATGTATTTTTTAATGTATTTTTAATGATTATTTTTATTCTATATGCATTGGTGTTTTGCCTGCATATATGTGTGAGGGTATCAGACCCTTGAACTAGTGTTACAGACAGCTGTGAGCTGTCATGTGGGTGCTGGGAATTGAGCCTGAGTCCTCTGAAGAGCAGAGAGTGCTCTTAATCGCTAAGCCATCTCTCCAACCCCATGTATTCTTTATTTAATAAGTAAAGGCATAGGGCCTGACTATAAATGAGGTATAGCAAAGGTTACAGGAACTTTAAAGAGTTTTTTATACTGCCAGAGATTTGAAAAGCATGAAGTAAAGATGTCCATTGACTTCTGTTTGCAGTATATTCTAGGAGGTTTCTGGTCAAGTTAAATTTCAGCTAGCATCTTGCTCAATTAATGTAAAAAGAAAAAAGCCTCCATAAAAGATCATCTGACCCTATGTTAATGAAATGCTAGAAGACATTAGGTTCTTAATAAATCACAATCCTGACAAGTATTGGAGGACATCAAAAGAAAAACCTGGCAAAGAGGCAGTAGTTTTAAAGGCACCCTTGGACCATGGGTCCCACAGGGAGGCTAGTGAGCTTCAACCACTCACTGGAAAAGCTTCAGACTCTGCCAAACTCCAGCAAAACTCATTTATCTTGTCGTGGAGAGCAGCCGAGCATGTACTTCCAGCTGACAGTATGGTACCTTCTCACCACACACCACTGCCTGATCTGGAACATTCTGCTCCCTCCGTGGGTCTCAATCAATGGAAATACTGTAATGCTAGCACTCCTCATTAGGACTAACAGCTGTCTTCCCTTTCACACAGAGACACAAAACTGTTTTGCATAACAATCTGCCGAAATTTCACAGCTAAGAAAAAAAATATATGATGTGGAAAATGCTGGACCATGAAATGCTAATGCAGTGCACTTTTCTGGCATCGTGTCAAAAATTGACTACTGGGTTGCCATCCCTTATTTTTAAAATTTAGGTTCCTACAAAAGAACAATTTTGTATTTGTAGAGCAGTGGACCCTGTGTTTATAGACAGTAAGCACTCCCTAAGTAGAAACACAAGTGTATAAACACAGGCCATCCATATTACAACATAGGCTTCTGTGTTCCAGCACATATAATCTTTCAAAAGAATGTGGTCTTTCCCCTATCCACTTTAGCATGTCTACTGTTGTCCTTGTTCAGCTCATGTTTAGGCAGTCATGTTGGTAAGATTTATGGGTATAGCTTCTGACTTTACTAGGAGACACAATCTCATAGCAAACTCGCTGTTCAGCAAACTCCCAGATCACCTTTAAATCTTTTGGGAGTTGTTTTGTGGTTTTAACATATATGCATATAACAACAATTAATTTAAAAAAAAAAAAAAAAGGTCATGAATTTGAAGAACAGGAAGGGTACATGAGAGAGTCTAAAGAGAAGAAAAGGGGAAAGGATGTGTTTTAATTATATTATAATCTTAAAAATAATTTAAAAAGAATGTATGTAGAGCTGGAGAGATAACTCAGCAGTTAAAAGAACTTGTTCTTGCAGAGGGCCCAGATTTGGCTCCTAGAACACACATAGCAGCTCCAAGGAATCCTACACCTTCTTCTGACCTTTGTGCATATCAGGCATGCCTATGGTGCACATACACATGTAGGCAAAACTCTCACACACATAAAAACAAATGTGTGTTTTTAAATTCTTTTCAAGAAAGGAGGTAAAAGTGTTACTGGGACTTTATTGCTCTGACCAGTCAACTGTTCAAGTGTATGCCAACATCAATATCAAAGTGCATATACTTCACCTAGACTGAACCACAGATCCAACTTTCAAACAAAGCAGTCTGGAACTGGCAACCAAAGTGTGTCCCAAGCGGCCAAACCAAAACCTACAGCCAGAATGCACCCACCCAGAACACTGCACACTGCACACTGCTACAGAAAGTTGGGGAAGAGAGCAACTGCATTCCCCACACCCAGCCTGGACCAGCGGCTTCTCCCTGACTGCTACCTTCCAGACTCTTTGTACAGAACCAAACTCCAAACAGGTAACACCAGTCCACATCCTAGTAGCCTAATTCTGTGGACATGCCAGGATCTTGGGAAGTAATAATTTTTTTTTTACCTTTCCTATTATCTGTGTTTTTCAGAACGTACACAACCTGTATTTGAAAAGATCAGATGCCTAATTGGCCAACAGAAAAGCCGTATCTGAATCAAATGTATTTCTAAATATTTCTTGATGGATAATTCCACCAAATTTAAACAATAAGATAAAAACAGACAAACAAAAATACCAAAGGAGAGGCTGAACTTGTACCACGTTTTGTTCTTGTTGTTACTGTTTTTCTTCCGGTAAATTCAACTGTTCCCTAGGGAGAGAAAATTACTTCTACTGTCATGTAACACAACCGTAAAATCACTTAGTCATTTTCTTTTGTAACCCTCCCTCCTCAGATGATCAGAATTCTGCTACCTACATTGCCAAAGCCCTGTTCATCTAGAAAAGACTTACTAAGCACCTTTCTGGGTGCCAAACCTTGCTCTGTGTGGTGAAGGATGACCAGAGAAGAGGGAAAAACTACTGCCTGTGAGACCTCCTTCTAGAGAAGCCAGCAATGTTTGCCTGTTTGTAACGAATGACCGTGAGTTTGAGATGCAGACCATAACTGAGAGCCAAAACTGCACTGCGCTGCCAGCAGCCAACGTGGAGCTGCAAGCCTCTGAGGGGGGTCACGGCAATGACTGGCCTACTGGCCTGCAGTAACTTCAGAGCACCCCAGGACAGTGTGTTTAGGGTGTGGGTACAGACTCAGCGCAGCCTAAGCTGACTTGGAACTCACACACAGACCAGGCTGGCCTTGACCTCAAAGGATCTACCTGCCTTGCTGGGATTAAAAGTGTGTATCACCATGCCCAGTGGGGATAAATTCTTAAGACTGTTTTACTAAGCAAAGAGAGGACCCTAACTAAAAATGCTCAATCCCCATCCTGAAAGACAAAGAGGATGGACATCAGAAGAAAAAGAAAACAGGAAACAACCTAGGAACCTGCTACAGAGGGCCTCTGAAAGCCAGAAGAAAACAGGAAACAACCTTGGAACCTGCCACAGAGGGCCTCTGAAAGCCTCTGCAGTATAGACTGTCAAAGCAGATGCTGAGCCTGATGGACAACTGATGGGTGGAGTGAATAGAATTTTATGTAAGAAGTGGGAAATAGTAAGAGCTGGAGAGGACAGGAACTCCACAAGGAGAGCAACAGAACAAGAAAATTTGAACACAGGGAACTTCCCAGAGACTCATATTCCAACCAAGGACTATTCGTGGAGATAACCTAGAACCCTGACAATGCAGCCACTTCTGATGAGAACTGATAGACTAAGATCAGAAAGGAGAGGAGAACCTCCCCTACTCCCCTATCAGTGGACTTGGGAAGAGGCATGCATGCAGAAAGGGGGGAGGGTAGGACCGGGAGGGGAGGAGGGAGGGGCTTATGGGGGGATACAAAATGAATAAAGTGTTATTAATAAAAGTTAAAAAAAGACTGTTTTAACTACACTAGTAAGAACTCTTTTCAAATTCAAAGATTAAAAATCAGCTTAAAATACACATTTATTTAAAATTATTACTAAAAAGTTAAAACACTAAGATTCAAACCATCAGCTGGGTGGTATTGGCACATATCTTTAATCTCAGCACTCGGGAAGCAGAGGCAGGAGAGGCAGCCTGGTCTACAGAGCAAGTTCCAGGAAAGCCAGGGCTACACAGAGAAATCCTTTCTCAAAAACCAAAAAAAGAAAAATTAAAAAAATAATCATACAATGTCATTCTTCCAATGACGTTGAGTCAGAGCTAATTTGCTTTCTTGAAATTGTGCTATTTTAATTATATTGATAATTGGAAAGAAATTGCAACAAATGTACTGCTTTAAACAGTGAAAAGTGACTACCATCAGGAAAAAAAAATTCATATAATGATGTCTTCCTTGCAATATCAAGGGTCAAGGCTCATTTGCTTTCTTGAAATCATGTCATTCTGACTTAAAAACATTGTACATTTTGGAAATTAGATTGATAACTGTAAAAAAATTAGCAACAAATGTACTGTTTAAACTTAGTGAAAAGTGGCCTCCCTTGAGTTTTAATTATTTAACTTTCCATTTCTTTTCTCGACACAACACTGATGGTCAATTAAAAATAATCAACATCTCCATAGAAGCCATTATGAATTCATTTATATATATAAGAATTTTCCTGTTTTTTGAAATTTTATAATTTTTTTATTTTTATTTTTTATTTATTATAATTTTTTCACTTTGTATCCTAGCTGTAGTCCCCTCCCTCGTCCCCTCCCAATCCCACCCCTTTTTCCTCTTCTCCTCCCATGTCCCTCCCCCAGTCCACTGATAGGGAAAGTCCTCCTCCCCTTCCATCTGACCCTAGACTATCAGGTCTCATCAGGACTGGCTGCATTGTCTTCCTCTGTGACCTGTTAAGGCTGGTCCCCCCTCAGGGGGAGGTGATCAAAGAGCCAGCCACTGAGTTCATGTCAAAGACAGCCCTGTTTCCCTTGACCCACTTGGAGACTGAGCTGCCGTGGGCTACATCTGTGCAGGGGTTCTAGGTTATCTCCATGAACGGTCCCTGGTTGGAGTATCAGTCTCAGAAAAGACCCCTGAACACAGATTTTTCAGGCAAATGGTGGGAACTAGAAAAGATCATCCTGAATGAGTTACCCCAGAAGCAGAAAGACACACATGGTATAGTCTCACTTATAAGTGGATATTAGACATATAAGATAATCATACTAAAATCTGTACACCTACAGAAGCTAAGCAAGAAGGAGGACCCTGGGAAAGATGCTCAATCTTCATTCAGAAAGGCAAACAGGCTAGACATCGGAAGAGGGGGAAAAAAAACAAGGAACAGGAGAGGAGCCTACCACAGAGGGCCTCTGAAAGACTCTATACAGCAGGGTATTAAAGCAGAGGCTGAGACTCAAAGCCAAACTGTGGGCAGAGTGCAGGGAATCTTATAAAAGAAGGGAGAGACAGAAAGACCTGGAGGGGACAGGAGCACCACAAAGAGAGCAACAGAACCAAAATATCTGGGCCCAGGGGTGTTTTCTGAGACTGATATAAATTACATTTTACAACAACTTTTAACATAATAGAATGCATGGGCTGATGAGCTGGTTCAGAGCATGAAGGTGCTTGCCACCAAACCTAAGAGCGTGGATCTGATTCCCAGTACTCACATAGTGGAAGAAGAAAAGACACTCACAAGGTGACCTCCAGACATGTGTCTAAGTGCCTTCTCACCTCCCGCCAGACACATACACATGTACACAATACACACAAAATGTAGTAATTATCTTAATATAGTGAAAACAATATTTATTCATTAGAAAGATTAGAGAACGTGAGGCCACTACAATGTACTTTAAGGTTTCTTACTCTTAAATATTAACAAATTAGCAAAACATCTAGTGTCAGAAAAATCACTCCTTGAATAAACAAATAAAAGATGAGTCACTAAATGGCACCACACAGAGCAGAGTGGGTCCTTGTGCCCCCGCCTGCGTCCTCAGGGACTGTTTCAAGGCCTGACAAAAGTCTTCATTCACCAAACAAGGAGGCTGACCAAAATGATTTCTAACTTGAGAACGGGGCCAACTCCACCTATCTAACGCTGGATTGTGTATGCTGAGAGCAGCTGGCTGCATCTTGAGCCCCAGGCAGAACTGAACTCCAGACCCCATGAGAACACCCCTCAGAGGTGGTGGAGCACGATGTGTGCACCCACATGTATGTACACTATGCACATGCAGTGCACTTCAACCTCGCACACACAGAAATGCATGCCACCAAGAAACTGATAAGAACACTTTTTAAAGCAAGCTCTACTTGATTTTGCCCCTCACTGAGAAGACTACGGGAATAATAAGATGGGTGTCAAAAAGGTCCCCATGGGTTCTACACTTAGGCAAGGAAGGAAGACAGCAAATAAAGTATCACTTTTAAAGTTCAGAATGAAGCCAGGTACGGCAGCACATGCCATAATTCCAGTGTTCAAAAGATGAGGCAAGAGAGCTGCCAAAAGTTTAAGGCTAACCTATGCTAAATAATTAGCTGCAGCACAGCCTAGACTACATGTGACACCCTGTTTCTAAAGGACAAACTCACAAAATGTTCAGAATGGGTTCTTATCAAAACTGCCTAACACATAGCACTTTTTTTTTTTTTTTTTAAGACAGCCAGCCAAGAAAATATGTGGAGACATTTTCTCCTAACATGTGGAGAATTCACACATTATCTACTTCTGGTCATTGAAGAACTGACATTTGAGGGGCAGACATCAAAAACAATCATGATGATGCCACAATAGGTAAACAACCCTAGTGTGACCATATATCAGACTACTGGCAGAAACTTCCAGAACTGCCCCTCTAACCTGTTGAAAAAAATGTGCCTACATCCACCACTCACCACGGAAACAGGGAAGGGACATGGCTGAAGGAAGCACTGCAGTGGAAAACTTATTCCTGACTTGTAGTCATCAAGCTGGGACCAAGATAAACCTTTAAGCTATGACTCAGCTATCACAACAAGCGACATATAAAAGCCAATCAACTCCCGAAAGATGGCAGTCCTGCCATCCTTTGCACTACACAAGCCTGCAAAGAGCCCACCAGAGCTGAACTGATAGGTAATGGTAGTCATGGTACCACTGGTTTCTTCCTAAAGTGTCAGAGTCCAGCGTACACCCTGGTAAACTCAATATCAGCTATGGATCTCTAACCAAGAGATACCCTTGCAAACTTCCTCAATACCCTCGAACTTACTTAACTTCATTCGTGTTCACCTAGGGAAACCAGAACCTGATTTAGTAACTCTGTGCATTCCACACTTGCCTCTCCAAAGAAAATGCAATGGGCCTTATGCACCCTGACCTGTACTTGCCTACACCTGCAGATGTACCATGCTACTCTGCCTCACATGCCTACTCCTTCCTTTCACCTTTTACCTCAAGAGACTTCGACAGCCAACTTCCAGGAAACACCAAAAGCTACAGAGACCATCCAACCACCAGATTCTGTAACCAGTATCAGCTGCCTCTGCCTGACAGAAGAACACAGCCATCATGATGCCTCCCTCTACTCAACCAAGTGCTCAGCTAGACGGCAGCCCCTCATACTCCTTTATCTGAAAGCAAACCTGTAAAATTCTCTCCACACCCTTCTGGAAACCCATGCCTGAACCCCCAACAGGGACAGGTAGAGTCACTGCCACCAGACAAGCTGTGTGAGACAAGGATACAGCCCTACTCCTAGCACCCAACAGCCATGGTGGCAGCTGTCCTACAGATTCACTTTGCACCTCACTGCCAGTAACTATCCATTTCACACCAAAGAAATTAACTTTGTCTCATTCTTTTAAAATGGCAATTCATACCTATACCATTCATCAAAGATAGATGTTTTTCCTAGTGAAATTTCACAGTTGTATAAGAGGAGACATGTTTCAAATCAACTCCTTCTTGGAAAAGATGTATCCTGACAGAAACATAGTATCTTACTTTTTAAAAAATCTTCTTCACAGCAAATATTACTTGAAAAGCTACAATACTGACTAAGACCCTACAAGACATGGCAGCTTCCCTTTAAAATTAGGCAAATCATGACACTTTTATTATGAACCAAATTAAGCTACTTTTTTGAAACCGCTTATACTTACTACTCTCAATGTACAGAAATGTTTTACCTCAGGGCCTTCACACTACAGACACAGTGACATCCCTTTAGAGTTATTAACTAAGCAGAAGAAAAACATTATCTTGGTAATTTTACACAAGGGAGACAGAATCACTGAGAAACAGCAACCCACAGTGCTGGACAGAAGAACAGCACTGTGCTTGGTGCTCTCTAGACTAAGCAACAGCACTCATATCTGTGCTCTCTAGACTAAGCAGCATTCAGCTAAGCTCTTGATTTATCTGTTTCATGTACTAGTCTTCTTTTCCCAGAAGACAAAGGCTGCTAAGAGAATAAACCATTCTTTACAACTACCTACATGTGCAGGGGCCTACTAAATACACATAATTTTAAAATATATGCTCTTGGTCCATTTTATAATAGTCCTTCAGAATACAGAAGGGAATTCCTAACACCAAAACATTCAAGTCCTTGCTTTATAGGATGTGCCTTAAGCTGTTTGTTACTCAGAGTTGACATATATTGATATGCTACCTTTAAAAAGTTACGAGTGGCTAGGGAGAATGTTTGCTTACCATATGAGAGTCAAGATTTGATCTTCAATATCCCTCCCATAGACATACATATACAAATACACATATATTTATTATTTCTAATATACATAAGGAACAATAAATGAGGACTGAAAAAAGTATAATTAGACATTATCCTAGTCACTGTTCCACTGCTGTGAAGAGACACACACCATGATCATGGGAACTCATATAAAGGAAAACATTTTATTGGAGCTGGCTTTCAGTTTCAGAGGTTTAGTCCATTATCAGCATGGCAGGAAATATGGCAGCATACAAGCAAACATGGTGCTAGAGAAGTAGCTGAGAATTCTACATCCAGATCCACAGGCAGCAGGGAGAGAGAGACATTAGACCTGGTTTGAGATTTTGAAACCTCCAGGCCACCTCCAATGATGTACCTTCTCCAACAAGGCCACATCTACTCCACCGAGGCCACACCTAATCCTTCTCAAGCAGTGCCACTCCCTAATGACTAGACATTCAAACATATGAGCCTATGGGGGCCATTCCTATTCAAACCACCACAACATTAACACCAAGAACCACAACTGACTTCAGAGAAGCCAAAACAGAAGACAAAGAAGACATATAAAACTGAAAATGCACCAGCCCATTTAATGTGGGAACAACATAATACATACAGGAGTCCTCAAGGTGTCCAGCGTTTCCTTGCTTTACACAAACATGAATTAGAAGGGTGAAAGTCATTTTCAAAGTTTTAGTTCTTACGAATTACTAGAGAAATCACTTATGTGGAACAGCTGGCTCCCCAAGGTGGCAGTTAAATGTTGTGTTATTCTGATCTACTACTGAGTGTCAGAACCCTGCAGCTCCAGTACGAAGCAGAAAATCCAGGCGGTAGCTGACTGAAAAAGGAAGTGGCAGCAGTTTCAAATCTGATCAGGTGACTGGCTCACCCAAACTAAGTGTGAACGGGCTGTCTATCAGTATTGGCTGTGCCAGAAGCAAACCATGCTTTTAATGCATTATAACTACCATCTCCCCCCCCCCCCCAGAAGCTGGAACATTTGGCAGTTCCTTTCCCTTGTACTCTGTGGGTTCTACACAACACAAAGTGGTTTCTATCTGCAGTTGGCAGGATGTAGAGCGTTTAATCCCAGCAGAAGCAGGCAGATCTCTGTGAGTTTGTGGTCTACAAAGCAAGTTCCAGGACAGCCAAAGCTACACAGAGAAACCCTTTCACAAAAAACACTCCACCTCTATTCTCAGTGAGTCAGAACATTTGTAGTTTGTGGTAAAACCCTGATGGCTGGTCTTTGTATTACCTCAGTGACAGCTCACAACAAAGCTATCGATGCATCCACTGAGTAGTACCCATTTCCTTTTGATACTTGTTTTTATTAGTTTCTGAACAGCCCATTTCTGTGGTTGGCTGAAGACAGGATTTCAATGTAGCCAAGCCTGGCCTTAAAACTCAACATCCTGGTACAGTTTCCCACATACTAGGATCACAGTGAAGGCTTTAAAATGAGCAGCATGCATAAATAAATCTCTTACTTTTGAGAACTGTATTCTGAATCAAGAGGCAACTTTAAAGCACATCACTTAGACTGACATAGTACCATACCACCTACTCAAGTATGACAGAGTAAGCCCAAGTGAGGAGTTCTTAGAGTTGCTGACCCAGACACGCTGACCTGCCCATTTACCCAAACACCAAGAATGGTATCCAGCATACTCCAAGACAACTGTGTATCACAGTGCCCACCACATGCTTATACAGCTACTGTGTGTCTAATATCCTGTTGTTGTTTTTCATAGCTAATTCATTACACAAAGACCTATTCCACACTTAAGCACAAACCAATGCAGATAGATGCTACTTACGCCCACTGCCCACTGTGTTTCCCTATAAACTTGTGTGTCCTAGATAAGCGAAGAAATTAAACTGAGAAAATGGACTAGTTCAATTGGAAGAGTAGCAAAGCCCTGGGTTCCATTCTCAGCAATAAATAAAACTTGGCATAGTGGCAAACACACCTATGATACCAGTATTCAGATGGTAGAGACAACAGGATCAGAAGTTCAAGGACATCATCAGTCCCTAAGGTCAGTCCCTAAGGGGAAAAAATTAAAAACAGAGGAAAACCTACCACTAGCCTGCTAGTCCTTAGCTATTTTCAACCTTGAGTTATTCATTTATTTATATTGTTTGAGAATTTCATACATACAAACATACATACATAGAATGTGTTTTAATCAAGTCTATGCCCCATTCCCTCCCCTCCAATTCCTTTCCTATCCCTTATCACTATTTCTTCCCAATTTCATGTGTTTCTTTGTTCCTTTGTTGTTGTTTTTTAACCCACTGAATCTACCCAGTGCTACGAGCATGTGCACAGGTGTAGGCCATCGATTGGCACATGGGCAGCCGCTCCAGGGCTGAACCCCTAAAGAAAACTTACGTGTGATCTTGAGGACACTGTAATGTTACAAATTGTTTTATTTCTCAGAATGGTCATTTCTACTTGTGAACACACTTCTGAAGCTGTACTCCTGTCCCTAGAAAGTATTACTCCCTGGTATCTATGATGACAGAGTACTTCCTTACACAGAAGAGCATAAAAGTGGTCACCAGTAGTAACGCAGATTTTAAAACTAAATACAATTTGGCTATAGTGGCAGTCGCCTGTAATCCCAGCACCCTCGAGAAAAGAGGCAGAGAATTAGAAATTCAGGCTTGTCTTCAAGCTGTACATACGGTTCAGCTTGAGCTAAAAATAAAAATGATTTTACCATAGATTTAAGTGTAGTTATTCAGGGAGAGGCTCCATGAAACATTGTCTCAAAAAAAAAAAATCGTTTAAACAAATAAATTAATAATTAAAATTAAAAAACAAGTACAGTCCTCCAAAATCTCTGACATCATGCACCTTGACAGCAGAAAGCCACCACTTCTCCCTAGCTTATACCCTAGTGATTCCCACATGCTGGCTCTGACAAAGAACAAAATGCAGTTCTAATTAAAAATCAACTGCCATCTACATAAATATGCCATTTTCCAAACAGTTTTTTAAAAGCATAAAGAAAACTGTTACTATAATACAAAGCCACTTCTAACTTGGTGAGTCTATCTAGAATTAAGTATTTAGTAGTAACTACTGCCTGACCTCCAGATACCTGGCAATAAAGGCATAAGAAAATGTCAAAACTTCAAAATAATCATTACAATTTTAAGATAATTTTTTTGTTTTGTTAGATGCATTTCAGTTTCCTTAGAAGAAATCACCAAAGTTCACATTGAGAGCAAAGTTATAATTGTGTATAAAAGAAGTCAAAAAGAAACAAAAAACCTTCCATTGTCAAATACTCATCCATGCTGAGCTAATTTCAGACTGTTTTCAATGCCAATGTTTATTCACATTTCTGAATAAATACTGTCAGTCGGGTACAAACTAGAGCCAATGGCCATCCATGGAGGAAGTTTAATGACCAGTGATTGCCTCAATGGTCAGCTCCTTTTCATAGTAAATGAAAAGGGGGGAAGGGGCAGAACCTGAGAAAAGGGGGATAGTAGAGAGGAAAAGAAAAGGGCCAAATACTTAGACAGGACAATGGTACCAAGAAGAAAGAATCTGAGAAGAGTGGAGCTTGGGGCCTTGGGTTATTTATAAGCAATTAGATAGTCCTTTATTTCACATGCTCCTCTCAAAGAACAGTCAGTAGATTTAACCTAACACCTTTCATAGTAGTAAGAGCCCCGCACATATTTAAACCATTCTCAATCAAGATCTGTGTGGAGTCTAGTACAAGAATAGGGTGCTGGTGGAAGAAGGAAACACTGGCTTGGGAAGTGCACGCTTGGCTACTAAATCACACTACCAGATAAAAGCCAATTCAGAAGAAAAGCACTGAATCTGAGTGCCAGCTCTTAATAATTAAAATACAAATTCATAGAAAACAATCATTTCAGCCACCAGCTGAAATTCCTATGTCAAAATTTTCAAACTATCTATTTTTCCAAGAACAAGGCCCACAGTTTTCCATTCCTGCTGCTAGTAAAACAAATACTATATAGAATATCTAAAATTATTCTTCAGACAACTGGTATACACAGAGCTACTAAAGACTGATCCAAAAAGAGATATATCATTACATTCAACAAATACTACTATGGTAGATTTTCTATTATAATGAAGAGATGTCATAATACAGGGTGAAAATCAATGCAACACATCAAAAAAGAAAAAGGCTTATTATTTCTTTCTAAAAATGTATGATAAAAGTAAAAGCCTTGAGCACAGCTCACATCAAGGAGCTCTGTCTGCACCCAGCAAACATAATGACAGCACAAATTTCAAGGGACCATTTGGCTATAGTTTTTTATCTTACAGTGAAGCATTATATCTCAAACCTTAGTTTTGCAAAAAGGCATTAAAGCCATGGAAAAGCATAGGAATAACAGAGAGAGAAAATGAAAATGGGGGGGGGGGGAAACATGATGCTTATATAACTATACCTTGCCTTAAGAAAACCCAATATACAGAAATTCAGATTAACTGAGCATTTGTCAACCATTCACGTTAAAGGCATTGGTTCTTTAACTAAACAATTTATGCTTAATTCCCATAAATAAAAACATACCTTAAAATACAATTTTCAAAAGAGAGCTGAATATGATATTAATATGAAATATGTAAGAAAAGCTTATGTAGAAATATTGCCTTTCTCTAAGCAAAGAGTCATTAACTAACCTTTTTATATTCAACTTTTTAGAGCTACACCAGTAAGAACAGTAAACATAAAAGCTGAGAATCTGACTGTTGCTTGTAAGCATTCAGGAAAAGAACTTAATGAAAAGACTCCAGAAAAGCATCTTTGAAGATAGCACTGTGGTCTCCATAAGCTTCAAAAAGCCCCTTACCATATACTCATTCAGAGGATGCTAAGTGTAAGACATACAGGCTTCCAAACCAGAACATCAAGGAATGTTACAGTCCACTGCGGAAGAGCCTACAGAGCTTGCAGAACACTGTGAACCCTCAGAGTGATAAAGCAGGAGAGCCCAGGGCTTATTTTCTTAAGTTACACTTAGAACACCAACACACATTGCAGTAAGTGGCCATTCTTCTGCTTTTAATGAGGAGTTAAATCAAATGCTTTTAATAAAAGCATGCCTTTATGGATCACAGGTGCACATCTATTATGTAGTTGCTATCTGCTATTTAGTTGTATAGGATCAAACCCCCACAACCCATGACAAAGGTAAAAGGCAACAGACACTATGAAGATTCCTCAGATAAAACCATGTGAAATGTCTCATTTCCTGTTTTTCTGTATGTGAAGTGTTTCTAAAAGCTTACTAGTGATCATTACTAGAAATACTTTGTGTTCAGTAAAGATATCTACAGCTCCATCTGCTGACCAAGTCCTAAACCTACATGCGAAAGGCCAGAGGGTACTTTTTAAACTTAGCCACTCTTTTTTTTTAATAATTCTTTTTCTTTTAATTTTAATTCGATTATATATAATATGTATGTATTTTTCCTGCATGCGTGTCTGTCCATCACTTGTGTGCCTGATAACTGAGGAGGTCAGAAGAGGGCTTTGGAGCCCCTAGAACTAAAGTTAACAGACTGTTGTGAGATCCTGTGCAGGTGTTAGAAATCAAACCTGGGTCTTTCTTAAGGCAGCCAATGCTCTTGACCACTGAGCCAACTATACAAAATTTAGAGGCAGAAGAATCCAGCCAATTCCTACCAATCTAGAAAAGCCTTTAAAAGTTAAAAATTATCCTTTTTACCCAGGGTCCTCCTCATTGCTTATCTTCACTTATCTTCTTCAGGTGTACAGATTTTAGTATGTTTATCCTATATTAAATGTCTAGTATCCACTTATAAGTGAGTATATACCATATGTGTCTTTCTGTTTCTGGGATACCTCACTAAAAATGCTCTTTCTAGTTCCTACCATTTGCCTGCAAATTTCATGATTTCCTTGTTTTTAACTGCTGACTAGTATTCCATTGTGTAAATGTATCACAATTTCTGTATCCATTCCTCAATTGAGGGACATCTGGTTTATTTCCAGATCCTAGCTATTGTGAATAAAGCTGCTACAAACATGGTTGAGCAAATGTCTTTGTTCAATCCTCATTCAGAAGGCAAACAGGATAGATAAGGGAAGAGGGAAAAAACAGGGAACAGGACAGGAGCCTACCCCAGAGGGCCTCTGAAAGACTCTATCGAAGCAGATGTTGAGATTCATACCCAAACTTTTGGCAGAGTGCAGAGAAAAGAAGGGGGGGATAGAAAGACCTGGAGGGGACAGGAGCTCCACAAGGAGAGTAAAAGAACCAAAAAATCTGGACACAGGGGTCTTTTCTGAGACTGATACTCCAAACAAGGCCCATTAATGGAGACATCCTAGAACCCCTGCATAGATGTAGCCCATGGCAGCTCAGTCTCCAAGACGGTTACTAGTAAGGGGAACGGGCTGTCTCTGACATGAACTCAGTGGCTGGTTCTTTGATTACATCCCACTGAGGAGGGTGCAGCCTTACCAGGTCACAGAGGAAGACAATGCAGCCACTCCTGATGAAACCTGATAGGGTAGGGTCAGATGAAAGGGGAGGAGAACATCCCCTATCAGTGAACTGGGGGAGAGGTACACAAGGAGAAGAGAGAGGGAGGGAAGAAAGGAGGGAGGGAGTTGGAGGAGTCCAGGGAAGGGACTACAGCTAGATACAAAGTAAATAAATTGTAATAATTTTTTTTAAAAAAATCATCATAAAAAAAGAATCAGATACAAAAAAAATATCGTTTTTGATAGAGGATGGAAATTAGCACCAAATGAAAAAACTTTTTTTCCTCTTATTAAAACTTTAATTTATCCTGTGGTTAAAGCCAATCTAACAACTGCCTTATATCACAGAAAAGCTGGGTAGGGGAGAGGGTTCATGTGAATAAGATATATTTAATGTAAGCCTACTCTTGGCCCCTATTTTAAAAAACAGGACTACTCTGCAAAAGCAGGCTGCTCACAGAGTTTGAGTTCAGTCTAGTCTAAGTGGTGAATTCCAGGACAGCTAGAACTATGTAAAGAGACCTTGTCTCAAGAGAGGGAGGGAGGGGGGCAGGGGTTGTCAACCAACTTTTGAAATATTAATTGGTCTACATTAAAAATAAGGCCTCAGGAGAGATGGGCTTCGAGAGAAAAGACCGTGCCCTTTGCCAGCTGCAGCACTGGTGAGCTATCTGGGTGCAGTACTGAAGAGCTTACCCTGGTGGTGTGGATGCAAAAGAGCTGGCGGGCTGACAAACTCTACTACCACCCAGGCCCAGATCCAGGCCTTTGATGTGACCCATGTCAGCATCTACATCAGCTCTGAACTGATGGAGCATGTGACAGGGCTGGTCCTACAGATTCAAAGGTACAGGATCTCCATAACATTAGGAAACAACAGGACATCTGAGAGAAGTCCCTGTGAGAATGAGAATCCAATACTGGTAGTGTAGACTCCAGATCTAAAACTAGACCAATGACTCATTGCAATGAGCATTTGCAAGTAAAGATGTGTAGGTAGACAAAAAGGTAAACTGAGTGACACACTGTGACACACTTCAGTTTCCATGACGAGATTTCTTTTTTCTTTTTTTTTTTTTTTTAAATTTGTTTTTATTTTCTTTTGGGGGAGAGGTTGCAAGAGCAGAGGGCAGATGCAAAAAGTTTTAAAACAAAAGGGGGTCTCCTTAGACCAGATGTGGTAGCACATGCCTTTAACCCCAGGACTTGAGAGACAGAGGCAGGTGCAGGGGGATCTCTATGAGTTCAAGGTTAACCTAGTCTACATAGTGAGTTTTAGGACAACGATAGCCACATAGTAAGACACTGTCTCAAAAAGAGAGTTGTGTGGGGGGAAATCACGAGTCATATATTCCTCAAACAACTTGTTCCAGCAAGACCTTAAAAGATGTAATATGCAGGGCTAGAAAGATGGCTCAGCGGTTAAGAGCACTGTCTGTTCTTCCAAAGACCCGGGTTCAATTCCGAGCACTCACATGTCAGCTCACAACGATTTGTAACACCAATTCCAAAGGATCTAACACCTTCATACTGATGCACATAAAATTAAATTAGTTTTTCAAAAGCTGTAACATGTACCTCTATCAGCTACAGGAAATGCAAATATATTCTCCTTAAACAAAAATAAAATGTTTCAAATAACCAGAGTGTGAATTTTAAGTCTTTAAATATCACCACAAGGCAAGCTAGATCACTCCTTTAGAGTTAAACTCTACTGAAGACAGGAAACCTCCTGGCTTCTCATGGCTTACTTTCTCTGAAAAGAAGATGATACCTGCCAAGATCTAGCAACCTCAAATGCAACATGTGACTTCTGACTACATCTGTCCAGGCACAACCAGGACTTATAAAACCCTGGCCATCTGTACCTTTATCTGGATACGATGCTCCAGCTTCAGTAGTTCCCCACAATTTCCATTCTGTCCTTGCAAGCATGGTAAGGGCAAATCCTTGCTCTACCTTATCACAAGTACAACTGTCTTGCTCTCTGAAAACAAAACTCTCTTCTTGGCCCAATTCAAATCTCTGATAGATTTTGCTTATTCTAGTACAGGTTGGCATTGAGTGAGGTGCTAATGCTATTGTCCAGCCTATGGCATCATCCTACTGTAGGTAAAGAACAGTCATGTCTAGACAACAGAAGAAAAGTGGAAGGTTCAGTGGCCTAGTGGTACCAACAGCCAAAATTAAAATGACAATAAAGGACAATGACTACCAAAATGACAAGCATATCTATAAATCTGTGTTGATTCTCAAATGGTAAGGGCTAGCTAATGAAGGTGAAAAGAATGGCAGAATTAGAAACCTCACCCTTTTGCAACATTCTTGTACTAAGTTGGCAGGGATCATCAATGATGCTATACTCATTTGATAAAAAGCTATGGGGAAATAAAATAGCCACATATCTCAAAGTGTCACTTGAGTAACTCCAAACTGGAAAATTACTTTCCAGGGAGAGACCTGGCAGACAGTACCTTAATCAGTGTCATGAGGAATTATATAGACAATCTCTGTTTATTAAAAAGACCGAAAGAGTATATTTGTTGAACTCTGTTAAGAGTAGCCTCATGCTTAACTCACTGGACAGAAATTCAAGCAGAGAAGAACACATACTAGACTGATGGTCTGTGTGTACATGTGTGTGTATACATAGGCACATAAACCTCTCAGCACATGCCCTCAAAACACATGCAGTAACAAAACCTTTAAAAGATATAACAAAGTGTGCATCTACGTCTGCCTTGGAAGTCACAAAACTAGAAAGGAGCTGGGAATAGATCACAAAGGAGGTGAGAAATGGAGAGTAGTGGAATATGTGTTAAAGGAATGCATAAGGAAGGCAAACTGGGAGAAGAAAGGGAACCAGACAGGGAAAGAGGAACGTTTGAGAACAAAGTATAATCACACATAGATATGACAATGCCATAATTAAACCCAAAACTTTGTTTGCTAGACTAAATTATCTAATTTGCTAATTAACTAATTTTAAAAAGACTTATTACAGTCATTTGAGAGTATCTGTCAATAGCTTAAATTGGGGCCCTTGAGCGATTATAGAACTATCCTCCCACCAACCATGCTCGGGGTGTTCCTTGGTTCTTCCTTTACTAAGCCACCTACTTCCAGCCCCTGCCAAATTACATCCCATTCAATTTCTTGAAAGACCATCAGAACCTTCTTTTAGTCTTCTACACCTTTTGAAACACATACCAAAATGTTTAGAGAAAGAGCTATCATTATGAAAAAGAGCTAAGTTTCAAACAGTAGAAATTAAGATTAGACTTAAGTTTCAATGGCAACCTACAAAATTTTTTTTAGAGATAAGATCTCTAAACAACTGCAACTCACTCCGTGTGTCCTTGGAAAACATTCACGGAGTGGATGGAAGGGTCCCTGAAATCCCAGAGACGAAAAGTTGTGTCACGGGAGGAGGTCACCACGAGCCGCTGGGTGGGGTGAGTGCAACAATGTGTTAACTCCTGGTCATGCCCTACAACCAAATACAACAAAAACACAAGGTCATCCGCCTGCAGACACATAATTAGAATGAAGCTTTTTAAAAACACACCAATCAAAAATATCAACCATCTTTACGGGCACCACTACCAGCTGTTGGAAAAGAAAACCTTAAGGAATTACTCAGTGGTGTGGAAGACTGTCCCTCAGATGCTTGAAGTCCCTTCAGCTACCCACATAAAAGAGTGGGAAATTAGATACATCATAACTCAGTTTTGGTCTTAACAGTTAGAAGGTCAGACAAATTAACAGGCTGACTAAATGCAACAAGAATAACTTCTAATGGTATAATTTTATGGGCTCTTGGAACAAGATCCTGTCTTGCATTTGGGCAGAGCCTATAAATATAATGTTCTATAAATGGGGTACACAATAAACAAAAGAAAATTCCACATATGTAACTAAGGTCCCTGAATCAGTCAACTTTGTGTTAATCATAAGAAAGGCTATCCTCAGTGGCCTGGTCTAAACACCTAGAACCATTCAAAAGGCCAAGGCCCTTCCAGAAGCTAGAGAATCCAGGGCAACACAGCATGCTCCTGCCAGCCTGGAAGCCTGCATCCTGCTACATGGGAAGGGGCTTTTGGTGAGACTCCTGGATGCTCAGTATAGACCCTAACTGACCACTAGTAAGAAAGTACAACCCCAGCCACATGGTTACAAGAAACTAGATGGATTTTCCTAGCAACCAGTAAGCATGGAAGAAGACTGAACATACTAGAGGCCCTGCCCAAGCTACACCTTCACTTTAACCAGGCAGCCCATCATAGATGATGAGTAGCCACCATAGACACAGAAAACCAGACAAGAAAACCATCAAGGTAATAGACTCCTGTTATTTATGTTTGTTGCAATACAGCAATCATACTTCGACTACTGAAATACTACATGGTATAGTTAATCCCCTGAAGATATATTTTCAGCTATGAAGAATTCTATTAATCAATCAGACAGGATCTTCAAAAATGACAATCAAAAAGCCAAGAGCACTAAACAGAATCCTGGCCTGGAAGTAATTTGTAAGCTCAGACATAAAAACAGCTCAACTAGGAAGAAATTCAGACGTTCACAGCAAGATACCTGTCAGAGAATGAACAAGTTCAGATGTCTCCACATCATACAGGTTGGCAGTTCTGTCCCATGAGGCTGTCACCACTTGCTTCCCACCAACCAGCCAGTCAGCAGCAATAACCACACCCTGATGGCTTTTGAGAGATGCCAGGGGGACTCGGGCAGCAGGGCAGTCACTGGGCACATCTCCATCAATGTCAGCCTCATCTTTATCAGAGCATTCCATTTCATCTTCACCAGACATTTGTTGCTAAGAGTAAAAATCATAAAAGAAAGACTTTGTAGGAATCTTTGTTTTTTCCGACAAGGCTACACCATTTATCTTTCTAGATTTAGTCACCATTAGGGTCAATGCAAGCACAGTAGCTGATATATAGCTAGCGTTCAAGGAATGCTTTCTCAATGTTAAGTCTTAGCTATAAAAGGAAGCCAAATGTTAAGTCTTAGCTATAAAAGGAAGCCAAATACCCTGAAAAATATTAAAGCCACTACAGCATCTAAACTAAAATTCATCTTCACTAATCAATTAAATAGCAAATAAAGCAATTTTCAACATTTTCATTTTTCCCACTTTTAGAAATACAATGTAAAATTTAAAAATACATTAAACGTCAATAATGTCACAATATAAAAAGCATTTTGAGTCACAGCAGCCCGTTTAAGATACTTTAAAAAAAACTTCTAAACTATATGACTTAGAATTCCATTGTTCTAACGAGAAACCATATGATTTTTCTGTATCAATTAAATCTTTTGTTAAAAGCCAAATAATGTAAAAACATAACAGCCAGTCTATACTCCAGCTCTTCAAGAAATGTTTATTCATTCAATAAATACTGATAGACTGTCATGCTGTTTAAGGAGACAGAAGACGACAGTCATACTTAAAATGATGCTTACTCTAAATGATAAGAATATTGGTTAAGCACAACTGGCAAAGTTCCTGTCCTTACAAGAGAGAGAGACTACAAACACTCACAAAACACACACATATGAGCTAGTATAACTGTCACATGTTTGTACATACTGGTCTAAGTATATGTGAACAAAATATGCAAAGAAGTATGTCACATGGCATACACCATCAGGTGGTAGTGAGGGCTTTGAAGAAAATAAGAAAGGGAGCTGAAGAGATAGACAGCTGAAGGGCTGCTGTCTTATACAAAATTACTGAAGAAAGACTCACAACAACTGAGTCCAATTATGGAGAACAAGGAGAAGGGCATTTGTATATTGTAGGAAATACTGTTCATGCAGAAGGAACAAGTATAAAGTCCTCTTTTCTCTGCTACATAACTGGGCTTGCTAGCAGGTGAAGGGACACAGAGACAACATGGATGGGAGGCAATGTAGCAGGTGGTGTGGGAAACCTGGTAGGCCATGGAAAGGACTCTGTGCTCTATTCTACATGTGGTGGAAAAACATCACTTCTGAGCAGAGACATGAAACAACTATTAAACACAAGAAAATGAAAAAAGGTTGGTATGTGCTAAACTGTTTCACCCACAAACTCATCTGTCAAAGCCCCAACCACAAGACCTCAGAATATGACCCTATTAGAAAAAGGGCCCTTCAGAGGCAATTAAAATTAGGCTGAGTGTAGAACCTAGTCTACATGACTGATGTACTACAATAAAAATTACAAAAGACACACATACAAGGGAAAGAGAATGGAAGGGCACAGTGACAAGGTGACTATATGCGAGGCAAGGACTGAGGCCTTAGAATAAACCAATCCTTCTACTACCTTGCTCTTAGACTTCTAATCTACACACTGTGATAACATAAATCGATGCTAACACCACCAGTCCCATGAAGCACCAGGAAACAACTAGATATGGGTGGTAGTATTGAAAGTGAGAAAAAAGACTGATTAATATGCCCAGGAAAGCTTGAGAATTTGCCAACATATATCCACATGGAACACACACACACACCGTTTAAAGGTATATGGTCCAAACTCCTGAGTAATAATGACAGCATACCTGAGACGATGTTATAAGTAGCAGGTTAGGGGGAAAACCAACAACAGGACACCCAGGCAACATATTAATTAGATGACAACTGAAATCTAGAGTTAAGAGGAAAGTTGGTATGCAAATTGCAACTCACAGTAACAGCTGATCCTTAAAGTCTTAGATGCTGAAAGAGACTAACAAGAACTAGTAGAGAAGAACAACAGATGAGCAGCAAACTCACACGTTCACCAGTGGGTAGAGCACCAGAGAGCCACCCAACAAGACTTAAGGAAAGAAAGAAACAGAAGGAAATGGTATCTGTTAGAATCCCCAAAATCAGCGTTGGCATTCTGAAGAATGAGCAATCATAAAGGCAGCACTGATGACTGACGAACAGCAGAATTGTGGGGACACCATGTGAGACAAGAGTGTGACTCAGGAGGGAAAAGCATGAATTTTCACATGGCATTTCTGAAGATGTTGGTGTGGGAAGGAAAGCCGGTGAATAGTAGTTCTGATAGGCTCTGGGACAAATGTGTGTGGATGGTAAGACCCATTCTAAGGAAAGAGGGAAGCACTGCAGAAATAACATCAGGAAGAGAGGAAGTAGGAAGTAGCAGAAAAAATCTGCTAAGACTGCAGGATATGTCAGAGTACACAGGGTACAGGGAAGCCACATGTGAGTGACATGGGAAGGAAGGAGAGTTTGAGGAAAACAGGTACAGCTTGGGAAAGGAAAGAATGTGATAACTATAAAGCTCTACGCACAGATGTGTTCAGTAGTGCCTAGACTGCAGAAGGAATATAAAAACTACGCCTAGAAAAGTTTAAAAAAGAAAACCAAAACAGACCCTCTTGTCCAGGAATGAACAGCTCATGCCTATAATCACTGCACTTTGGAGGCTCAGACAGAGCTACCATAAGTTCAGAGTTAAACCATGGGACCATTTCAAAAGCAATCAGGAGAAGGGCAGAGGAACCCTGCAAAGAAAGACTTTATCTCAGAGGCAAAGGGGGAGCCACTGAGTTATCGGCATGCCCATTATTCTAGAGCTATGGCGGGCAGCCATTAGACTCAACTAGCTAAAAAAGTTGAGCCTGGAAAACTTTGGAAAGGTTAAAGGTCAGCAAAACCCTTTCCCCTCTGCATGAGATGAGAACTGATTCCCAGGCTGTGCTGTTCAAGAGAAGAATGACTCCCTGTGGATAAACATACCAAGACAGGAAGGTCTACTACAATCACAGGAAATACCTGATGGGAATGCTGCAGCAATGCTGTAACTCTGAGCTCAGTGTCTGGATGCCTTCCATCTGCTGTTGTTGGAACTGTTCAGAAGGCCCTGGTTCCTTGTCTTCTAGCCCCAACACCTGCACCCAAGGTATCTTACCCTCCAGTACCTGTACCGCTGCTGCACAGCTTGCTCTGCCTAGCTCTGTGGACAAGGGTCTCTTTGGCTAGATAATGAACATGGCTCCAACATAGAGTATGAAATGCAAATCTGCCACACCATCTTGTCTGTCTTGCACTTCCTAGGTAATTATGCCCAACAGTGGTCCACAGGGAAGCTCACTGGTATCTCTCGTGTAGGCTACATAAGTTTCCCAGTGCAAAAAGATTGAACAACTGAATCCTTATGATTTCATGGAGCAGCTAGAAACAGAGTAGGGAGATAAAAAGACTGTGTCATAGAGAATTCCAAACTTTTTGACAGGTTTGCTAACTGCTGACCTACAACATTGAGCATAATAGGCTTTCACTAAAAAAAGAAAAAAAATGTGAGAAACACTTCAGATGAAGCTACCTCCTCAGACAGGCAACAGAAGAAAAGACTTGAGGGTTAGGACCATCATATATGGTTTGGGCCATGTGTAGTGTTAAGCATGTATTCCACTGGAAAGACCACACAAAAAGGCTCAAAAATGACTCTGAAACCTCAGAGTTTTAGAAGGTGAAATGACGTAAGTTAATTCTGGAAGGGAGAAGTCCATGATGAAGGTCAACTAGTCCGCTTTCTGGTGAGAGGCCTTCCTTCTCCTCCCCGGCAAACAGCTGCCTTTCACATAATGGTGAAGAGAGAAGGCAGGCCCTCTGGTGTCTTAAGGACACTAATATTATCAGATCAGGGCACCACCCTACAGTCTGATTTAACCTGATTAACTTTCTTAAGCTATTACCTCCAATTAAAGCCCCATTAGCATATAAAAACCCAACTGTGGTGGTTTCACTAGGGATTACCCCCCCCCACACACACACACACACAGATTCAAGTGTGTGAATGCTTGGCCCATAGAGAAGGCACTATTAGGAGGTGCGGCCCTTGTTGGAGAAAGTCTGTCACTGTGGGGGCCAGCTTTGAGATCTTAGAGGCTGAAGCCAGTTCACTTCCTGCTGCCTGCGGATCAAGACGTGGAACTCTCAGTTCCTTCTCTAGCACCATGTCTGCCTGCATGCAAACCATGCTTTCCACAGTGACAATATGGACTAAACCTCTGAATTGTAAGCCAGCCCCAATTATATGTTTCCCTTTATAAGCGTAGCCATGATCATGGTGTCTCTTCACAGCAATAGAAACGCTAACTAAGACACCAATCCATAACATCCTAACCCTGGGCCTCCAAATTACAGAGCTTTCTTATACTGCAAATACATTTATTCTACCCCAAAACATCAACTCATTCCAGCATTAACATGAAAGTCTAAAGAACAATCTTAACAAAATGCCATCTAAATTGGGAGGTCTGTATGAGGATCAAGGTATAATTATACCCAGGCAAAATTCCTACAGACCACAGAAAACAAACAAGTTACATTTATATAAAGTACAATGCTGCAGAAGTTAATTCTATTCCAAAAGGGGGCAAAAGAAAACAAGGGAAGGACAACAGGTTCCAAACAATCCCCAAATCTAGCAAAGAAAATTCCAGTAGATCTCAACAATAATGCTCTCAACAATAATGCTCTTAGGCTCAATTCTTTACCTTTTAGACCCATTAAAGTAGCATCCTCTACCATGACAGCTAACTGGGCAGCTCCAACTCTGCTGTGGCACTGGGCTGTGGCTTCCTGCTCCCCCTACTCTACCCCCCTGTGGCCCCAAACCAAAAAAAGGCCAGATAAAGTAGCACATGGTTGTAATCCCAGTTCTAGGGAGGCTGAGGAAGAAAGCACATTCTCGTCCAGCTTGGGTTGGGCTACATCGAAACCATGTCTTCTAAAAAGAAAACAGGAGTCAGAAAAAGAGAAAAATGAAGCAGAGAAGCAGGGAGGATAAAAACCAAAAAGTTAGCCCTTTGAAAATGAGGAAGAGGCAACCTCAGGACTATGACAGGAGTAACAGCATTAGCAATTTCCAAATCAATGTCAGATCCTTGTTCCCCTGTCCAAAGGAAGACACATGTTTATAGCCAGGCAGTTCCATTTTCTGGTGCTTAGAGAACCCAGCACTGATAAGACTTCCTCCATTTCATCCTATGTTCAGTTTCATTATCCCAAGAGTATAAATCCCATCTGTTTGTAAGATGGCTGATTAAATTCACAGTTCACATGTATACTAACCTTTTAAAAGATAGGTTAAACCACACTGAACCACACCAGATACTATGAGCTTATTCTAACATTTGCAAATATCGTCTTATATAAGTAGAGCAGCAGAGCACTCTCAGAGTAACTCAACATGCTTACACTAGTGTCGGCAACAGGCTGAGGTGTTGGAAGCTGTACCACATATCTCCAAATATGAGCAGTCTGATCTCCAGAAGCTGAAGAGACAAACGGGTGAAGATTATCCACAGGCACACCATGCATAAAATGTGTTCCTTCCTACACTGTGGCCATACATCAATTATGCTTTTCTAACTTAGTGATCATTTAGTAAAATGAATATTCTTTATTTAAATAGTAATTTCAGACTGTGCAAGGCTATTAAGAACAGAACACATGTACAAAATTAAGATTGTAATTGCTATTACTAAAGAAAATATTTCATCTTACAAAAATTTTGAAGGTTAAGAAAAACCAGATATTTTTTAAAGATTTATTTATATATTATTTATACAGCTTTCTACCTGCATTTATGCCTGCACACCAGAGAGAGCACCAGATCTCATAACAGATGGTTATGAGCCACTATGTGGTTGCTGGGAATTTATGTAGTAAATACTCTGTTGCATCACACTTGTGATATAACAGAGTCTGATATGTTTCAGGAAAGTGAATAATACTTTCATCCACTCATTATGAGCAGGACTTCACAATTGTCAGTTATTATGTTACTTTTAGCACTACTTATTTGCTTTTCTATTTTCTTTCTAGCTAAAGTTTGCAAGATAATGCTTTAACTAGGAATGAAAGATGAAGGACAGCCACACAGGGCACTGAGGCCCTTTTTCCACTCCGGAGTGGTTATTCTTACCCACACCAAAGCAGTATGCTTTCCATCTTCTCTTCACCGCTGCAAAACTTACCATAAGCTGATGGTAAATTCATTATGGCTAAAATCAACTGATTGTCCTGACTTGCCAATTTCCCTCCAATCAGCACTATTTAAGAATTGCAGTCTACTTTTCTCTTCTCCTTTATCTGTCTCAAAGTTTGTATTAGTTCCTTTTTTAGATGCCACTTGGTTTCACCTCTCCTTTCTAAGACTTCGGTTTATATCCAGCTGCTATGGGTCTAGTGTCTTTCCTCTTTACCAATCAGATAATAAATCTTCAGTGTCTTTCCTACTTTAACTCCTCAGATATATATTAAGGTAAATATTGGCTATGATCATCTAGGACTGAGAAAATAATTTAGAATAACCTTCCCATTATATCCTTCTCACATGTGAAAAGTCTGTGACCAAAAGGAGTAATCTCTGCACTCCACACATTAAAAGTACTCGTATTGAACTCCTTCCTAAATACTTCCACTTCCACAAAGGACCAACCCCTGACATCAACTTGTATACTCTATCCTGGGGTCAGCAGAATATGGTGCATGGGAAAAGTGCAAGCATTTCTCCATTTTTGTAAATGAATAGTCATGTCCCTTCACCTGCTGCAGAGACACACTTTTGTGCTACAAGAGCGGGACAGAGCAGACACAAATGTGATATGGTCTATCAAATATATATTCCTACTAACTGATCTTTTTCAGAAGCATGCTAAACTCTGGCCCATCAAAGCCAACACATACTCTCCAAGATTATCACCTGTATCCCAAAGCACAATTCCATAGCCATCTGACAATTTTATAGAAATAATCCTCAGTACAACAGGCTACCTTCCAAAAGTAGCAACAATTTTTTGTTTGTTTGTTCATTTTGTTTTTCGAGACAGGGTTTCTCTGTATTGTCCTGGCCATCCTGTAACTCACTCAGTAGACCAGGCTGGCCCCTAACTCAGGGATACACCTGTTTCTGCCTCCCGAGTACTGGGATTAAAGACGTGCACCATCACTGCTGGAGTCAGTCTAAAATGTGATCCATACAAGCTACTGCAGCCTACGTAAATAACCTAAAAAGGAATGAAAATAATTCATAAAATTTCTACTAAAGGCAGTCTAACTTTCATAGGTACCATGAATAACTCTGAAAATACAAACAAAATATAAAATTAATAGCTGTTATTATGTTAAGAATATTAATAATTAAGAGCTGTTATTATGTTAAGATTATTAATAATTTTAATCCAGAAAGAAAAAAAATCAACATACCAGTAAGAGCCAACTGCTCTGAGGGATGAAATTTTATAGAATTTACTGCAAAATAAAAATATTACAAGAACAGGTTTAAAATAAAACATGGTATTGATATTTATTAGCTTTGTATGTATTACAAAGTTAATTGTAAATTTAAAAAACTATGATAGTTCATTAAATCCTCTGATTTGATTAAACTATGAATTACTGTATATATTAGAACAGAAGCATAAAAACACACTAAAGCATGAACTTACTGCTAAATGACAGGATATACAAGAAAGAATATTAACAATCCACTCTTATAAACAGGCAAGTAATTTAGAGTTAAAATAAATCAAGATAAACAAAGTTATCTGACAAGAAGCAAAAGCAGACTGTAGCATGCAGACAGTGCCCACTGGCCTCACCCTGAGTCTTCCGGACTTTTAGAACCCTGATCTAGTCCATGACAAATGAGACCCCAGGAAAGGATTACAACTCCAGAATGAATGGAGATTAGGTTACTGTCCTCTTTTTCTTATCCACATTTAGAAAACTCAAAGGTAAGTTTTGGCAATGTTTCTGACAAAGCTTTTATTTTCTTAATAAGGAAGCTTAAGCCAATGAAGAGCCTCCCTGTGCCCTTTGGCCTTTTTTCCTTCCTTGTATCCAGATGGGCTGTCTTAATGGGCGGTCAGCAGTTAACAAGCATGAGCCCAGCTCAATGAGACTGGTCAGGTATTAAAAAGATTCTAACCCCATCTCCCTAACTTAGACTTTCCTAAAGCAAATCCCAGGTTTTAGAACAGATACCACCATTAGTCTACCCAGGGAGATGAATTCAATTCTCTTCATATCCCTAGTTCGTAACAAAAATGCTTATCCCTTAAACACAATGTGAGAATTCTGCCAAACCTCAAAAAATTATGTTATGGTAATTTTATCAGCTATGCCTTTAAAATGATGTTTTACTATGAAACTACATATTTCAGTACTGAAATAGAAATAATGTAGAAGAGTTGGTAAAACTGCTGTCATAAGTAATAAATATAAGCCACAAAGCTAAAAATAAGCAAATTTTATTTAAAATAAACTGGTGTTGGGGGCTGGAGAGATGGTTAAGAGCTCCTGCTATTCTTACAGAAAATCTAGGTTCAGCTCCCAGCATCTACATGGCTGCTTACAACATGCTGTAAGTTGAGTTCCAAGAGATCCAACACCCTCTTCTGATCTCCCTGGCACCAAGCACACATATGGTGCATACATTTTTTTTTCAGGAAAAAATAATATACAAAAAATAAAAATAAATATATTTTTAAAAGACATTTAGAGTGTAATACATGTTCTACAAAATTTTAACACATATTTGAATTCCTAGTAACATATTTGAGGCACTGTACTTATAAACTAAGAAAGGAAAGACAAGTAAGAAAAGGACAAAAGGAACAAGTAGCAACAAGAACTGCTAAAGGAGCCAGGCACAGTGTCACCTGTAATCCCAGCACTCAGGGAGGCAGAGGCAGATGGATCTCTATGAATTCGAGGGCAGCCTGGTTTACAAAACGAGCCCAGGACAGCCATGACTACATAGAGAGAAACCCTTTCTCGAGAAAAAAAAAAAAAAAAAAAAAAAAACAGCTAAAGGAGAGAAGGTACTAAAAAAGAGAAGAATTAGGATCTGTGATTTAGAACCCACCTTAAAGACAATCAATATGGTCAGGAAGGTGCTGGATTAAAGGATGATTCACCCATGGTTGTGGCTTTGTACAAGCTAAAGGTGATGATGAGTCTATAAAAGTGAACCCAGGCTCAACTCCAAATGGCAGTGGAGATATTCAAGAAAGACACTTTTGTCCCTCTCTTTAGTTACCAAACTGTAATCTTTTCTCCACTGGGAAAACTATAGTGTTTTAACAGACATGCTGGAGTCCAGTTGAAGCTGACCTCCCCCCAACACACACACACACAAAAGAGGCTTCTACTCTATACATAAAAATTCATCTAGAAATTAAAAACTCGGGACTAGCGTAGGGGTCTTATAGACCACAACTAGACTCTTTCAAAAGTGGAGATGTTTAAACCCCCTTTTCTTCAGCAAAGATTTAGCAAAAAGTTTCTGTAAGAGAATGGAGGCAACCTGGAGCCCAAATCCCTTCCCTAGAAAACTGTCTCATACTAAATTCACTACTTGTTCTAGCCTTTGTCTTGCTGATTTCTATGGATTGTAGAGATAGCCACAGGCAGAATGGAGGAAAAAGTCACACACACAGAGAGAGAGAGAGAGATCTACAAGGCCGATAACAAGTCTGTCTGTCAATGCTACGGGACAGCGGAAGCTGGCAGAGGAAGGGAGTGACTAGGTAGGCAGCCTTGTACAGAGACTGGATGAAGGCCTTCTACATGGAAGAAATTTACAAACATTTGAGAGAAAAGTGCAAAAATAAAATTTGGTCATAACATTGTTAACACCCATGTATAACTGAAGGGGCAGAAGAGACCTATTATAAAATATTACAAACTACAGACCCAAACACACAATCAGTAGGAGCATCCCTTATTTTTGCTTGACCAAAGTATAATACATCAATCTCTAAAACATGGCTTATAATAAACAATTAAATAAAGTTATACAATGTAGACTGATGTGTAGCACTACTTAAGCATTAAGCTTTTTCCCTTTATTGCTTATACAAGGTAAAGAACCGTTTATTCTAATCTGTCTACATTACACTGCACCCCCAACTACCAAAATACTAATATTTTATATCTAACTTTCTACCAACACAGTTAATCTTATAAAAAAAATTTAAAGGAATCAGATGAAGTACAGCTTCTGATTATTGTGTTCATGTAGGTAAATGCTTACCTGAGCCCACATGGCCAGCATATTTGACAAGACATTTGCCAGTCTCTATGCTCCACAACAAAGCTGTGTGATCTACAAAATGAAGAAGTCATTACTTAGCCATCACTAACTTTACAGTCCCTTTAAAAATACAATATTCTACAAAGGGCAAGTCATATCACCCCTAATAGTTATTTTTATTTTATGTGGATGGGCATTGTGTGTGCATTTAAGTCTTGTATGCAGTAGAACCCTTGAAAGACAAAAGAGGGCACTGGATCCATTGGGACTGGAGTTAAAAGACACTTGTGAGCTACTGAGTGGGGAGCTCAGAATTGAAAATTGAACCTGAGTCTCTGAAAGAACAGCCAGTGCTCTTAACCACTGAGTCATCTCTCCAGTCCCCCAAACAGTTCTTACAACTTTGATTCTACTATTTTGTAAAATTCGACTGACCTAAGAAAAGTTTTCTGGATCAGAGTGGCTGTGGCTTGTCTAAAGCCACAAAACTGGAAATGGACAACTGGACTTGGTTTCCTGGTAGACCATTATACCAAGACCATCAGTGCAACTGGTATGCAGAAGTCACAGAATTAAACTCTCAAATTCAACTAGTCTACATGAAATAATGGCTACTCCTTTGGACCTTATCCTCTCACAGGCATTAAGAGAAGGAGGGAAAAGGAGAATTGAAGAAAATTCTCAAAAGAACTATTTGTCAATTATCCAAACAAAATTTCAGAAATATTAGAAATGTCATCCCCTCTTTTTTAACTAATACTTTCAAGCCATGCAAGATGTTTAAGTATGAGAACAAGTGCACACAGGAAAAGAAACCCTCAACACTCTACAGTTTTCGTGTTCTTTTACTTTTAAAAATAAAAATCTAGTAAGAAAGTAACATCTTACAAGCTAAGAAAGCTAGTTTCAGTATCCAACCATCACTCTTAATTTCAGCAATTTCTATATGAAGAGGTAGGATGTTAGACTGACCTGAGCTTTCACCAACTATCATGCTGGTGGTGAGCACTAACCCGTGACCGCCAAGAGGAGACATCTCTAACAACTAAACATGCTAGAGGATACGCATTTTTCCGTTACTAATAACACTTTCCCTTCATTGCTGGAAGAAAAATTACAAACCTGTCCCAGATCAGAAGCACATCTTGCTTGAACAATAAAACAACACCAATTAAAAAAATTCTTGTTTAAAAAATATCCCACCATGTTGTTTCTACCATTCAAATACTGACACACGCCCATAACTGAGCTGGAGCAAGTAACCCCCTTCCTCAAAAATGGATCCAGGCCTCGCTAGGATATCCACCCCCAGGATGATTACAAAGGAAAAGTACAGCCTCAGAAGTGGGTGCTCCCGCATCAAGGCAAAAGCTTTTCTTTTTTTTTTTTCCCCCCCCTTCTTTCCTCTTCATTTCCTTTTCATTTGAGAGACAGTGTGACAGGATTTCATATCACAGCCCATGCTGGCCTGGACCTTGAGGTCCTCCTGCCTCCACCTCGGGTGCTGGGACTTTGGCAAATACCAGCACAACTGGATCTAAAAGCTTTAGTTTTAATAACTTCCACCACACTTTTCTTTCTAGGAACTGCTCTGACACTGCCAACTGAAAGTCACTTCCATCAATTATCAATCAAAGCCACATCTTAATAAGCCAGCTGCAACAGTGTCTGGCTCACCGGCAGATGCTGTCCCAAGAACCACAGGCTGTGTCCTTGCAACACTGACATCCCAGATGCCATCCCTGTGGCCAATATACTCCTTCACAAGCTGGCAGATGGCCCTTGAGGTGGTAGTCTTAAAGCTGGAGACAATCTAAATTAAGAAGAAAAGAAGCATTTTTAAACTCTTACTGAATTAAATTTCTCTAAATTAAAAAAGGCAAAACAGAAAAAAAAGACATCTTGAAAAATGTATAAGTCACTTAGCAGGATACTGTAAACACCACCGGAATGTAATCCAAGCATGTACAGGACTGAGATGCCTCACAGAGAAAAGCTGCTCTCACTCAGCTTGTTATCAGAGGCTTCAGAAAATTTCCCCCAACTACCTACAAGGTACGTAGCACCTCACTGCAGAATAGTACAGTGTACCTTGCAAGACACTCTTCCCCAAATCTCAATCACCAAACAAAATTCCCCATCTTTAAAAAACACACATACGCACAAAGAAAGAGAGACAGAGAGACAGTCAGACAACAGAGAAGCAGGAAAAAGTTGAGAAAAAAAATGCCCCCAACTACTAAAGAGTGTGCTCATAGAACTTTCATATTTTTCCTGAATTTCATCATTTTACACCAACCACATATCAAAACAAAAAAGTCCATGCATAAGAGGAACCAAAAGACCACACTTGTAACAGATGAGGAGGTTTGTTAAAGATTGTTTATTGAGCACTTGCTTGAAGCCATGTGCCACACTAGATGGAGACAGAGCTGAGATACAAGGGCCTTTAAGAAGCTCATATTCTAATAGAAACAGACAAAAGATGATACAGACAATGAGGAACACACAGTAAGGTACTGTCCCATATAATGATACATATAACAAACAATTATCATTTCCCTCATGATGAAGAATATAAAGTGAGGAAGAAACTAAATGTAAAAATTTCTTTAAACTTTTGTCGTGAAGCTGTTCTCAGATAAATGAAAACTTTCCAACTTTTAAATAAATCAGAAAAATATAAAGAATAATGAATCTATAAAATCAAGCAAAAAAACAAAAACAAAAATTAAGGGATTCATACAGCTTGCTTTTAACAATGATTCCATACAGCCTGGGACATGTATACAAATATACTTTTACATAAATATATGAAGACACAATCTGTTACATCAATTAGGTATGTGCTTTCAGGTTATCCCCAACAAAGTAAAGAAAAAACAATGTTCAATAAAGAGACTGACATTTTATAAGTAATATAAAACAATTCTATTTAACTTGGTTTAAACTTTACAGAAAACAGAAAAGGACTTGCTCAAATCTCAAACCCATCCCTAATATCTTGTCTTTCTGAAAGCTAGTCTCCCTCCTAAAATCAATGAAAGTATCCCTCTACAATGTATATAAGCCTCTGCTTAAAAAAAAAAAACACCACTGAGATGCCAAACAGTATTACATTTTACGGGAAGAGAAGTCAGACTACATAAAACTTGCCACTATCTTAAGTTGTGGTAAATTACTTTTTCCAACTCTCTCAACATTTCTAACATAAAGAATGCTATTATAGGAAACTACTGAACCACACATTTCTTACCTATCCCATTCATAGGGTAGAATGGAAGAGGCACTACCATGGGAATATAACTTCGTACTTTAGATGCAGGATATGCTGTTCACAAATACTGTGGCATACCATCTCACATGCCACATCCATAATGCTCCTTATGCTTAAAAAACAAAACAAAACAAAACAAAACAAAAAACACTGATTTAAGCCAGGGCATGGTGGTTCATGCCTTTCATCCCAAAACTCAGGAGACAGAGGCAGGAGTTCTGTGTTCTAGGCCAGCCTTGTCCACATAGCGAGTTCCAGAACAGTGAGGACAACATAGAGACTCTGTCTCAAAAAGAAAAACAAAAAAACAAAAAAAACCACTGACTTGGTCAAGATTACAAAGAGACCCAACAAAACAACTGAATTACTTAGAAAGAGCATCACAACAGCAGAATAGAGCAATGGCATGATGTTTTCCCATCATCCCATCATTTTACCTACAATACAACCTTCATCACTTTAAAAGCAAATCAGAAAGGCTCTTTTCCACTACAAAAAATGCTTTCTAAAGAATATTTGCAAACATCTCCACAGGTTTCTTTAAAGTAGTTTTCAGGGTAGATTGTCTTCCCCCTTCCCACCCCATATGCATAACAATCAGTCATGAGTTTCCCAGGGAAGGAAAAACCTCTATGGGTTAACTTCATTTACTTCTACGTTCCCACTGTCTCACCAAACATGCTACTTGCCTTTCATGGCTCTGAATCACAAGGAGGGCAAGTAATGAATCTAGACTGTAGCATGTTCTTGTAGCATTCGTGCTTAGCTTTAATACCAAGAATTCATGCTGTGGTACAAATCAGAATATATCGTTACCAAATTATTTCTTCAATTTCGGATTCCTTGCGCTTTATTATTTTTTAAGATGAGTACATACAGTGTACAAACTGCTGTAAAGTCATTAGGAATATGTTTCTGACATATTCTATTCCTAAAATGATTGCCATTAAATATATTAGAACTCTAATATATTTTTTCAAACAAAATACTATTGTGCATGCCCTTACCTTTGTCCAAACCTTGTTTTTTATTGCTCATGGGAAAAAACTGCTTGCTATATATAAGCATATCTTCCTCTACTTCAGAAATAACCAGAAAGGTTTTAATCCTAAGACCACACGTTGTGTACCCAGCCTTGTGAGCATCAGAATAATCTATTTAATTCAGAATAATGTAACAAGAAATGAAGAACATAATTTTACACTTCATTTTGAAGAAAAACTGAAGTTAATTGTAAAGAGCAATTTACATTCCAGATGTTATCAAAGCACACAGTAGCAAAATGTCAACAATACTCATGTCCCCTTCCAAATAGTAATTACCAAGAATTTTTAAATAAGGAGAACAGGCAGAAAGGCTAGACTTGTCCTCTTAACTACAATTAACCTCATTGTTCCTGCCAAATAAATGACTGTCAGTCCAAGACAATGAATTATAAAAATAAGAAGATGGTAATATAATCATAGTACAAATTTCAATTTTCCCTCCAAAGGAGTATACATTCACCAACCAAAGACAATTAATTTATCTTTTACATATTCAAATACCCCAAATTAAAAATGTATAATATTACCTCAAAATACTATTATACAATAACTTTCCAAACAATTAAATCCTTGCCACTTCTAGTTAGTACTAGGCACTTTAAAAGAAAAACTCCTTGACCATCCCTACATGCCTCAGAAGCACACCCTCACTTCCTTCTCAGACTTAGAAAATTGAAAAATAATAATAAAAACTAACTTTCCCCCAGATGGAACTTTCACTCCATATATTTATCTATTATCTGTCTCTCTGAATCCATATACTTTTTATCAAGCCAATTAGCAATACAAAATAGATTGCTCCTCTAAAGAAAAAAAGTCACTAAAGCACAATACATTGATCTCACTGAGGTAAGCATCTAAGTTAGGATCTAAGCATCTACATAGTACATCCATTTAGCAATCGTTGTTTCTAGAAGCCAGACATTTTCCTATTACACATTTCTAACTGGAAAATATGCAAGTTAAAGTACACATCTGCACACCGTAAGCACCACATGACTGGCTCCAGAGCCAGTGCCTTGCATACCTTGCTGGTAGAAGCCTTGTAGGTGGTCTTCAGCTTCTGAGAAAGCTGACTGGTACTGTGACTGGCTGTGGAGACAGAATCAACAAACAAATATCCTCAAACTCAAGAGCCACAGCATTGCAAAAGACAGCTATGTCTTAGAAAGAAAGGGAAACTCAGAAGATCTGTGCAACCACCAAGTCATGAGAACAACAGCAGCACTTGACCAGACTCAGTTTCCTTGACAAGTAATCTACACGCAATACTTTACAAATATCTTACCTTTTGTTTTGAGCTGGCCCTTACTCAATTCTGCCCCATCGATTGTTTGCCCTTCACCAGCTAAGCGTTCATTAAGAGTATCAATTTCTCTGCGCACTGGAAGTAAAAACATTTTTATGAAAATGCAAAATTTGGTCTTATGTTCAAATGTACTCATCACTTCTAAAACTTAAATACATAAGAATGTTGTGAGTTGGGACTGTCAAAATAAGGACATGAAAAGCATTCTAAATAGCAAGGTGATAATTTCTTGTTTGCAAACATTCAAACCATCACTCCACGTACAAAAAGTCACGGCTGGGAATGCAGCTCAGTTGGTGAGTATTCACCCAGCGTGCATGCGGACCTGGGTTTCCTCCTTACACCATATACAATGGGTGTGGATGCCTACACTCTCAGCACTTAGAAGGTCAAGAAGATCAGATGTCCAGGATCATCCTCAACTACATTTCAAGTTCAAGGCCAGTCTGGGCTGTAAGAGATCCAATCTTTAAAAATAAATAAATTAAAGCTCACTCTCGTGACCCTTTCAAGATGTTACTATCAGGGTCTGAAGCAGGGTACTTGCAAGTAAAAATCCTTATTCAGCATAGCTTTCCTTTTTGCTGGTTTCATGAATTTAAAAAAATTCTGATACTGTCTGAGATTCAGCAAAATATTTACAGTTTCCTTGTAGTTATTGCAGCTAAGGAAAAAAACGTAGTAACATAACCACAGGCATATGACACCAAAAAATCTACACATGAGGAGATAAGAAAGATTTAAGAATTCCAGAATGAAAAATTAATAGGAAATACAGGATTGGGAGTCTCAGGAGAGAGAAAGATAAAAATGGACCAGTATAAGGAATATAATCATTGAAATACAGAAAACTATGATCCTCCTTGCTTTCAGGGACCTGGGGAGCGGCTCAGGCACTGAGAAGAGACTTGCACAGGGTAGTAACTGGTCTAAAAGCACCAAGTACTAACCTGACACAGCTGGGACCTGACTTACACACATGTCCACCAGCCTTAGAACCCACATGCTTTCCAGGATACCATAAAACTGTTGGGATCAGTAAGCAGGCACTTCTACAGCCAGCTCCAAGAAACCTGACAGACCGGTTATCAGGCATTTGTGAAGACACCCAGACCACCTGCTGACCACCTGAACTACCTGCGCATGCTCTAAATCACCCTATAAAGAGAACAGGAGCCCCCCCCCCCGCCTCGTCTCTCTGCGCCCCCTCTCCCCCTCTCCCCCCTTCCCTTAATAAACCTCCCACGTGGAACCGATCTCGTGGCGTGATTTGTGAACCCGCGTGTAACCCTCACATTCACACGTTTCCTAACAAAAACCTCCTGGGACTATATGATACTTGTCTGACTAAAGTCTAAAACAAAATCAAGGCCAGGAATAGCCTAAGAACAAAAGGCTCTATACAGCACCTGGGCTAAGTGACTGGAACTTTATCTTTTTTTGGTAATAATTTTTATATTTTTATATTAATCACAGGTTATTTACTTTGTATTCCAGCCGTAGCCCCCTTCCTCATTCTTTCCCAATCCCACTGTCTCTCCCTCATCTCCTCCCTGTCCCTTTCCAAGTCCACTGATAGGAGAGGTCCTCCTCCCCTTCCATCTGACCCTAGCCTATCAGGTTTCTTCAGGACTGGCTGCAATGTCCTTCTCTGTAGCCTGGCAAGGCTACTCCTCCCTCTGGGGGTCAGGGGGAGGTCAAAGAGCCAGCCATTGAGTTCATGTCAGAAATAGTCCCTGTTCCCTTATTTGCTCAACCATGTTTGTAGCAACTTTATTCATAACAGCCAGAACCTGGAAACAATCCAGATGACCATCAATGGAAGAATGGATACAGAAATTGTGGTACTTTTACACAATAGAATACTACTCAGCAATTAAAAACAAGGAAATGAAATTTGTAGGCAAATGGTGGGATCTAGAAAAGATCATCCTCAGTGAGGTATCCCAGGAGCAGAAAGACACACATGGTATATACTCACTTATAAGTGGGTACTAGACCTATAAGATGGGATAAACATACTAAAATCTGTACACCTAAAGAAGATAAACAGGAAAGAGGACCCGGGATAAGATGATCAATCCTCACTTAGAAAGACAACTGGAAGTTTATCTTACAGGCCCTAAGAAGCCACAAAGATCTGGACAACATAAAGTCAAAGCACCTTCCAACATTAGTAAATTTAAAGATTTATTTTTATTATGTTTAACTGGTGGATGGGGTGCTTTGTGACATGAATGTCTTAAATCACAATAAAAACAATAAAAATATTTCAGTTGTTAAAACTTGGATACTTAAAAAAAAAAAATCCTTGAAATTAGATGCTATACCTGGTACTTATAACAAAGCTGGAATCAGTATTCCCTCTCTGTTCTCAAGATAAAAGGGATGTGGAGAACCCAATCTTAAAACATAAAATTTTCCAAGAGCAAAGTGTGAATGACATAAAATTGTATTTTCTTCATGACTAATCCAACAACAGAAATCAAAAGGTGCACCAGGCATGGTGGTACACGCCTTTGATCCCAGCACTCAGGGAAGGAGAGGCAGGCAGATTTCTGTGAGTTCCAGGCCAGCCTGGTCTACAAAGCAAGTCCAGGACAGCCAAAGCTACACAAAGAATTCCTGTTTTTGCAGAACCAAAAATAAAAAGAAATTAAAAGGTACAAAACAGCCTGTAATTTAATTGCTGCTTATTAGTATCCATTCAACTCTTTGAGAAAGTTTCATTATAGTTCATGTAAATGGTATCCATGTTATAAACACAAGCCCCACCCCATAAAAATTACCCAATAACAAAACACCAAAAGGGATAAAAAAATATTAATTTCCCAATGGTGAAGCTTTAACACATCTGACTTCATCTAAAACTAGAAGACCAATTATGCTCAAAACAACAACCACCAGAAGAACTCAAAGGAAAAAAAAATAAAGTAAAAGAGGAAAATGTTTTCTTTTAAAAAGTGTAATGGGGCCCGAGGGTTATATAAATTTATTTTTGTGTTTCTTTTTAATCACATGTTGGAATTTGTTTGTAAAAACAAAACAAAAAACTAAAATAAAGCTAATTCAAAATTCTTTTGATTTACCTCTAATAAGTCAACATGTTTTTGAAAAATACTTTTCCAAAACAAGGTTTCTCTGTGTAGTCTTGGCTGTCCTGGACTCACTTTGTAGACCAGACCAGCCTCTAACTCGCAAAGATCCACCTGCCTGTCTCCCTGAGTGCTGGGATTACAGGTGTGTGCCACCATGCCCAGCTGCTTTTTGAAAATTTTAAGAGAGGATATAATAAAGTTTATATAATTTATTGTATACTTAGTATATAAAAATGAAATGTATTCCTTTTATTTAAAACTGCAATTTTGATTGCTTGATCTGGTAGCCCCCTCAAAGATTCCCAGGGCCCAGCCCCATAATCTGTTAACATGTTACCCTAGAAGTTCAGGGGTTTTGCAGGAAAGGAGATCACCCTGGAATATCTAGGGGCTCAATCAAGTCACATATTAGGACTGGAACAGACAGAAGGTAAGTCAGGGAGGACACAAGAGAAACCATCAAATCACCAAAGAGATGGGCATATGAGCCAAAAACAGTAACAAAGGGACTGTCCTAAAAGCACAATTAAGTGTATTCTATCACCATACAAATAAGCAAGAAATGTTTGTCCCTAAAGGCTAAAGAAAGGAACACAAATCTGCCAGGATTTGACATCATCCTGTCAACTCATGCTAGGCCCACAGAACTGCAAGACAATTTATTTTAATATTATTTATGTGTATGTGTGTTTTGCCTACATGTATGGCTATATAGCACATGAATGCTTGGTGCCCTCAGAGGTCAGAGGAGCGCAATGGATCTCCTAAAGCTGAAATTACAAACAGCTGTGATCAGTCATAAGGGTGCTGAGAACTGAACCCAGAACTTTTGGAAGAGCAGCCAGTACTCTTAATAGCTACACCATCACTCCAGATCCAATAATATGTTTAAGTCAACATGTTTAATAACAACAAAAATTAATACAGTGATGAATCTCAATCACAAAATATTGTTCTCAAAATTTTCTATGGGTATGTAATAATTTTTTAAAATACATTAAGATATGGTATACTCACATTCTAAGTTTTCGATGTAAAGATTTTCAAATTCTCTTTCTATCTGTCCAAACAGTTCCAGCAGTGTACTGCGAACTGAGGAAGGCAGTTTAGAATCCTGTACAAGAGAAATATTTTTGTATGAAATGAATGAATGAGTCACTTTAATACTTAGGCAAAAATATATTTTTCAAATTGAATTATTATTTATCTTAAACTCTATATAACATCATATATTTTACTTTTTATACATCTAAAGGTTTAAAGAATTTAAAATTTAGTTAGGTGGGGAGAAGAGGGAGGGGGAGTGGGTCTGGAGGGATTTGAGGGAGGGGGCTTCAATAGGGAATAATAAATAAATTGTGAAAAAAAATTAAAATTAAAAATTAAAAAAAAAATTAGTTAGGGATGTAGCTCAGTGAGAGCATGTACCTAGCATGTACTGTGGGTTCAAGCCCCAAAACTCAAAATAAAAATTTTAAGATTCAAGTTTCTACAAAGCAAACAATAATCAAAATGTATTCCTAGAAGATTTAGGAGCAAACATGTTTCAAATAACCTAACTTTTCCTCTTAACACATGTGAACACAGTTCTCTGAAGAAGCTGTATACATGCTGAATATCTTAAAGACTGATTGACAAACCAGAACATAATAATTGTGGAGATGGAATGTTTCAGTCTAAGAACCCAAATGATCTGGAACTACCTTCAGTTCTTTTTAACAGCTATTTTTACCATCAACCTCTGTGTCTGACCTAACACCCTGACTGCTAGGTAAACCTTTTAGAATGCACTGATAAACAGGGAACAAGCCTCTACCAACCCTAAAGCTAAGAATGCCAGAATATCTGAAGCCTACAGCAAAACCTTTCATGCCTGCCTACCAGATGTCCCTAACAATAGATGTGGCCAGTGTACTAAAGGATGACATTCTTCTGTTTTGTGACTACAAAAGACCTTGTACTCTCTTCCATAACAGTGTGTTATTCAGGTGAACATAATCTGTGTTCTTCAGCCTTGGTCATACATATTAGACTCAGAGTAAACTTTTTTCCCCATTGGAGGAAAAGCTCTGTTTTCCATTGACACAGAGGGAACATGAGTTTACTTTATTCAAAAATTTCCAAACTTGAAGAGAAGCAAGGTCATTCCCAAAAGTGAAGCCATGTTACAAATAGCCTTTAGACTCTACCACAAGCTATTTTAAAAAGAAAAGAAAAAAAGAAAGAAAGAAAAAACAAATGCCATTTCAATGGACTAATAGAGAGATGTAGCTCATCACCTAATTAGATCCACTGTGCTTCAACCAAAACTAGAGACTTCCTATACCTCTATAACTAAGACTATTATGTAGAGAGGGAAAAAGAGAATTTTGCCTACAGGAGCAAACTGTCTAGTAGCTTAGTCAACATCTAAAGTAGGTACCCCTTTTGGGCCACATTCTTCATTCCTTTGCACACCTCCCCAAGTAAGTTCACCAAGGTACCCAGGAAGTTCACAAAATAATTTACTCCCCTCACCCCCGAACACTACATAAATAGAAGCTATTTGATATGCCTACCCCATTCTTACCTCGACAGGGACACGATCTACATAATAATCAGTATGTGTTTATTCTACCCTTCCCAGAATAAAAAAGTATTTTTCAGAAATAAAAATCTCAAAAATACTTTTATATTAATATTCCAATATTTAAGTAACATCAGTATAATTTTCAAGTTGATTTCTCAAGTTTATACATAGCACTAACTGTTGAGACCTGATAAGGTAAAAATTTTAAAAATATTCATACACATAATATTTATTTAAAATTCCACCTCGGGTTCACTTCTTAGAACTATGAATTTCAGGAAATGGTAAACAGTTTCACAATTTGAGCTTTTCAATAATCATGTGTTCTTACATAAAATTTGTAAACTACTTAAAATATATACATACTAGCTTAAGCAATGAATCTGGTAGAAATGGTAATCTTAACATCCCTCTAAAAAACTTCACACTTACACCTTAAGATAATAGAACACTAGCCTGATATAGTAGCGTGGAGGTTAATCTTCACCTTCTTTGGATATTGTTTCTTAATGACAGCAAGAACACTGCTACACTATTTCCAAAGCGATTACTCCTGTAAATCAAGACTACTGACATTCGGCACATTTCTATATTCCCACAGCAGTCCACTTCTACCTACCATGCTAGCTGCAGCATCAAACTCTTATCACTCTCCTCCCTACTGTGATGGGAAGATTCACACCGGCCACTCACAGATCATGCTGGTTGGTTCCAATCCAAGTAACTATACTCAGTAAACAACAGGCACCGTCTAGCTAATATGGGAAACTCAGCCATTAGAGCAGTGTACAGGTGTAGGTTGCTCAGGTGAAAGAATTGTCAATTCCCTTGTAATGGCTACTGTGAGATACAATGATCACCTTATACTACATCACAATGGAAGAGAACACTAAGAACATATTTACCTCATGTAGGAAGCAAGTCTGGACTATGCCAGGAAATAAAGTAGAATTTTCACTGCTAGAAATGTAAGTAAATCAAAAAACTTTTAAGAACTATTTTAGACTACTTACCTACACTGTCCAATTAATAGCTACCAGCCACATATGACTGTTAAAATTTCAATGTAATTCCTTTTTGTTTAATCTATATTTTAAATCCTAAGTCACACCAACCAAATTTAACTGCCTACATGTTACATCTACCTTGTGTCACCTTTGTCAAAGGTGATAACACTTCTGCCACCAAAGAAATCCTACCACACAGCTGTAGTTTTACTCTCTCAAATGAACTGTGTCCCAAACCTGAGTGCCCCTGAATGTGACTCTCTTTACTAAAGTGACTGGTAAAACGCAGTAATAATGGTGACCCTAATTAATTACGATTGGTGGCCTTACAAGAGTTAAGGAAAACACAGGAAGAGTAAAGAAAATAAGGATGCAAAAAGGTGGCAGTTACAAGGTACAAATGAGACCTTGCTCGTGTGGCAATTATTTTTCCAGCATCTACACTCTAGCTACTGATTAGCTGCAATGTGGCAGGCCATAATCCTTTTGGTTTTTAGGTAAGCACTACTGCCCCTATAGAATTTATATACTAGAAGTCCCATGCAGAAAGTTGCTTACACAGTTCTAATAAGATCCAACATTCATAAAGACCAATTTCTCAGATGCAAGCCTTTTTATCATACAGCATTGTGGCTGATGCAGTCTACTGTGAAAAAATGGTTATAACAGCATAAGTGCATACTTATATAGGTATTATATAATAATTACATATATTAAATATATAATATGTATATAATTATTTTAATAAAACATAATAATTTAACTAGACTTCACAATAATACTCTTCAATAATCCTACCACCATAACATCTATAAGGACATTAGAAAAGTATGAAAACAACACTATCAGCCATGTATTACTACACTCATGGAAGGACAGTATATTCACCATAGCTGAGACAAGGACAAAGCCAAGTAAAGTCACTTCAGAGAGCAGAAAGAACATCAAAATTTTTATTCTCCCCTTTACTTGAAAACGTTAGAAACAGAAAATCTGTCTTAGAAGTCTAGGCTAAACCTCTTCTAGACAACGAAACTGTACAAAGAATGAGTCCATATTGTCACACCTGTATATTTTTGTGATTATTATGAATTATAACCTTAGCCGGGCATGGTGGCACACACCTTTCTTTAATCCCAGCAATTGGGAGGCAGAGGCAGGTGGATCTCTGTAAGTTTGAGGGAAGACTAGTCTACATGGCAAGTTCTAGGGCAACCAGAACTACATAGAGAGACCTTGTCTCAAAAAAAATAAATAAATAATAATAATGATGGTAATAATAATAATGATGATAAGCAACCAAAAAATCTAATTCTATCTCTGTGTACACTGCTGAATTTACTGTGTTCTTTTAAAGGTTTGGCCGTGTAAGCCTTTCTTCTGCTTTGGAAACCTACATGCATTAGCTATTTCATTTACACTATAAGCATGACAACCATCTTTACAATGGGCACTGGCCAATGCTGACTTACTTGTCCTTCTAACATTTCTCTTGGTAGTCCAGTCCTCTCTTGTTCTGAGCTGTTAGTTCTTCGTATAGAAAGGCTATGAGATTTTCGCTTTTGTTTTGCTTGGCGAGCAGTTGAACAACTTCCGCTTTCTGTGGGCATTACTTCTAGAAGGTAGTGTCCTGGTCACTCCTGCAATAAGCTAAATAACAGCAGGGAAAACAAGTACTTCATTTCTGATACAGCAAATTGAAATAATCAGCAGTCAAGGTAAGGATTTCTTACCAAGGTTAGTGCTCACTGAACAGTACAAAACTCAAGTGTTGAAGTCAGTTACAATGATTCTTGTTTAAATCTTTCTCAAAACTGTTTTAGCTATTCCAGTTCCTTAATATAACCTAGTTTTCAAAAGATTTCTTTATCTCAAAAATTCTTGCTTTGTAGGACTAGAGAGATCACTTAGTGGTTAAGAGCACGTGCTGTTCTTTCAGAGAACCTGAGTTCAATTCCCCACACCCATGAGGTGGCTCACAACCTTCTATAACATTCACTTCCAGGGAATCTGATGCTTCTTCTGGCCTCCACTGGCACCAGGCACGCACAGAATACACGAAAGCAAACCACCAATACAAGCCAAAAAAAATTTTTTTAATTCTTACTGTAACTTTAAAAAGAATTTGCTAAATCTATTTATCAATTTAGAACTTGAAACCTACAAAAACATTTATCTTTGCATCAGTTTCCAGTTAACTACTAAATGAACAACCCAAGTCACTAAAATATCTTTTATACTTTTTAGCATTTTAAACACTATTTTAATTTTTTTTCACGTTAACTACTAATATACAAAAAATTGCTGTGTATTGAGCTTGTATCTCACATTCTTGCTGAATTTCTTCATACATTTTAGAAAAAATATTTCATAGATTGTTTATTTTGATATCTTGTTTTTTAATGTAAATTACTGTTCCACTTAAAAAATAAAAGACATCTCTGCCTTTTTGGTTTGCAAGTCTTATTTCCTTATACTTTTGGCTAGAAATTTTAGTATATCCTTCCTTTTTTTTTTTTCAATTTCAATGTAAAAATAACCACGCCTTCAACTACTGAGATTAAAGCTAGCTACAGGTTTTCTATAGTTATTTACCAAGTTGACATTTCTTTCTCATGCATTTCCTATTCACTTATTTCACAAATAAGTCCTGAAATGTCTTTTTCTTTCTGTATCAATTAATATGGGGGCAAGGATGTTCTTTGTTGACCTAACAGGGTTTAATTACATTGATTATTTTCAAATACAGATCAAAACTGACAGCCATGGAAAATTTATTTTTCCTCTATCCTATTTTCTGTACTTTCTTGTAGATTACCTAAATGTGCTTAGAATTTTACACTGGGGCAGGGAAATGGCTTGGCAGGTAAACTCATTAACCATGTAAGCCTGACAATTCAAACTCCATCTCCTGAATCCACATTAAAAAACAAAGCAAACAAACAACAGCAAAAAAAAAAAAAAAAAAAAACATGCTGCTGTGGCCCTGTGGGCCAAATCTATAATATATACCCAAGAGTTATATAGCTGGAACATACAATACTTATGTTTTTTGTGTTTTGAGGAACCTCCCACTGATTTAGATGGTGAATGAACTGATTCACATTCCCACCAACAGAATTCTCCTTTTTTCTAAATCCTCAACTATTGGTTTGCTTTTTCTTGAACATAAGTTCAACATGACACAACATGACACAACATGATACAACATGACACAAATCTAGACAGATATGGAAAGGAGGAGTCTTAATTGAGAAAATGCCTCCATAGACTGTATGCCAGTCTATGGGGGTACTGTCTTGATTAATGATTGGTGTAGGAAGGCCCAGCCCACTGCAGGAAATACCATCCCTGGGTTGTATAAGAAAGCAAGCTAAGCAATCCATGGGGCACAAGCCAGTAAACCGCACTCCTCCATGCTCTCTGCTTTAGCTCCCGTTTCCAAGTTCTGACCTAGAGTTCCTGCTTTGGAACAGACTATAAGCTATAAAATCAAATATACCCTTTTCTCCCAGACTTGTTTTAGTTATAATTTTAATTAAAACAATAAACAGAAAGCCAACTATGAACCAGGCAAGCAGTGGTGGTACATGCCTTCAATCCCAGCACTTGTGAGGCAAGGGCAGGGAAATCTCTGAGTTCAAGGTCAGCCTAGTCTATAGAATGAGTTCCAGGACAGCCAGGGCTACACAGAGAAACCCTATTTAAAAAAAAAAAAAAAAAAAGGAAAGAGAGAGAGAGAGAGAGAGAGAGAAAGAAAGAAAGAAAGAAAGAAAGAAAGAAAGAAAGAAAGAAAGAAAGAAAGAAAGAAGGATCCACTAAGACAATAGGCATTCTGAACACATGTGACAAAAATCTCAATCTAGTAGTTTGGATTTGCAGTTAACTGATAAAGATGTGAACATCAGCCATTTGTATTTCTTTATTTGAAAAGTGTTTGGGGCTGGAGAGATGACTCAGCAGTTGGGAGCACTGGTTACTCTTCCAGAGGACCCACATTCAATTCTCAGCAACCATATGGCAGCTCACAACATCTGTACCTCCAGTTTGAGGAGATCTGACACTATCACACAGGCATACATGTAAGCAAAACCAATGCACATAAAATTTAAAAATTATTCTTAAAAAAAGTTTTTTCAATTTGCTTCCTATTTATTGACTATACTGACTGAATTATTTGCTTTTCTGGTATTTAATTTTTAAAAGATCTCTATAATCTGAATATTAATCTCTTGTTAGATGAATACATATCCAGAAATAATCCTCCCATTCTAAAGGGTGTCTCTTCTCTCTGTTGTTTCTTTAGCTGTAAAGCAGGATTTAATGACTGCAACCCCATCTGTCATTCCTTGCTAATATTCCCTAAGTTACTGGAGTCCTGATCAGAAAGCTCTTGATGATGACTGTATCCTGAAATGTTTTTTCTAGCAGTTTCATTTCCCGTCTTCCATGAAAATCTCTACTTCATTTTTGTTCAGGGTAAAAGGTTCTAATTTCAATCTTCTAAAGTGATTACACAGTTTTCCCAACACAAATGTATGTTTTCAACACCTGTCAAAAATCAGATGCCTGTAGTTTTATGATTTTATTTCTGGATCTTAAAAGTTCTACGATGGTGAATTTAAAATCCTTGTCAAATAATTCTAATCAGTGCCATATCTGTTCTAGTCCTGATTGTTTATAATTTCTGTGTAAGAGTCCTGGCTCAGAACTCTCTTTGTAGATCAAGCCAGCCTCAATTCACAAAGATTCACCTGCCTCTGCCTCCCAAAACAGTACTGCGTTTAAAGGCATGTGCCACCACACCCAGCTGCCAACTGATTTTTAATTGAAACCTTGACCTTTTCGGGGTTTTTTGTTTTGTTTTGTTCTGTTTTGATTTTGGGTTGGTTTGTTGTTGTTGTTTTCCGAGACAGGGTTTCTCTGTGTAGCTTTGACTGTCCTGGACAGGCTTTTTAAACCAGGCTGACCTCCAACTCACAGAGATCTGCCTGCCTCTGCCTCCCTGAGTGCTGGGATTCAGGGGTGCTCCACCTAGGCCCAGTTGAAACCTTGACATTTTGGACATGATGCTATTAAGTGATGGGCTCTGTTACAGTAGCCTTTCCTAAAACTGCTTTGGTAAACAGGAGTATTGCTTAGCTGCTGCCAGATGCATAAGAAAAGGCAGAGATTGAATTAAGGCTCTCTATTCATGTGCCATCACATGAGGAAGATTCCTAGAGTAGTCCTCTTTGGCCCTCACTCAGATCACCATGGCTGATGAATAAGGATGGTCATTACTATTCTCCACAGTTTCCTTGCCCCTACAGAGGGGCAGCATCTTCTGAAATTATGCTTATTGTCTTTTGATTTTATGCTCATTGGTGTTTTGCCTGCCTGTATGTTTGTGTGCAGCATGCATGCCTGGCCACAGGGGCCAGAAGAAGGCACCAGATACCCTGGAACTGGAGTTATAGATGGTTGTGAGCCACTCTTTGGCTGCTAAAAATCAAATCCTGGTCCTCTGGAAGAGCAACATGTGCTGCTGAGCCATCTTTCCAACCTACCTCTTCTTGAATCTCTGCTAGGTTTTCTCTGATACCATCTAAGTAGGGAAAAAAAAAAAGTATTCATACAAGCAAATCCCAACTCCTCACCCAGGCATTCTCTGATACCAAGCCTACAGATTTTATCACCATTTGTCATGGACAGCGGTCTAGTTTGTTTCTTTTTTTTTTTTTTTTTTTCTGCTTTGTTCTGATTTTTGCCTGAGCTCTTTGCTGTTCCTAGGTTGCAGACTTATACAGGATCAAACTAGAAATATATAGTGGAAACAGAAAACTAAATTCTATGCCCCTTTTCAGATCCCAAAGGTCCTATTTACTTCCTCCATCTTTCAGCTTTATATTCATTTTATGTATAATGTCCACTGTTCCTAACTGGACTTCATTTTTTCCCCTATGCTAAATTATTTTTGTCTCTACCACCCCCCTTTTTTTCCAAAAGCAGTGTTTTTATTTCTAGAGTTCCAACCTCATCAGTGGTGGGAAAGCAGGAAAGATTGTTTTATCATTCCAGGGGCCTCTATAATGTTGGTATGTTATTACCAAACACACAAGCATCTGACATCCTGGATTTGGTAAATGGAATGATAGTATTGGTCTCTCTCTCTCTCTACGAGGGCAATAAGGTATCAACCAACCTTTGCTTTTGTAAGAATCCTGGATTTAGAATCTTCATCTACAATTCCTATTTGTAAAGGTTTGGAAATAACTGACAAAACAGTAGACAGGAATGAAAAAGCAGTTTCCACCACTTAGTCAAATATCCAATTACAGCACTTCACTTATTTTTCAAAACTGGCTGACTCCGTTTCTTTAACTGCTGCTACAATAGTTTAAATCCAGTCAGAATTTGCAAGATCACATTTGTATATCTGACAGCCTTATTCTTCATCCATTCCAATTAAAGGATACACAAAGTAGTATCGTTTTAGCATTCTATATGCAGTTTTTACACAGTACGTACACAGTTTATTTCCAATTACCACCTCATATTTTCTGTAACTAGGATATGTTGTCAACTGTCATTCCAGGCATCACAGGCAATGGTTCTAGTTGTCTTGATCAATTGAGTCACTATGGGAATCCAGTAACTTATCAGATACTTTTTTTCCATATGACATTTACTAGTGTCTTTTCCTCTAACAGGCACTGATGATAGGTTAATAGCCTCAATGTAGACTACACTTAGTAAAGCTAGCCCTGAGGTTTAAACAAAACGGCAATGTGAAGGCCAAAACCAGCACTGGACCCACCCACAACTTCAAATTCAGTCTCTGTATCTGTAGCTCCTATTCTGGAAGACCATCCCCTCTCAGAAGCTGTAATCTGTTGTCAGCCTTTCTATGTGACACTTTCCTCATCTTTACATTTGCCTTTATATTTATGCCCTCTATTTCCCCAGCAACCTGTACTGACCCTATGCCTGATGACTTATCTGAATTAAGAAACAGAGAAGACAGTAATGAGACACACATTTGAGTGTATCCGTGAGAGCTTACAGCACCTCATGGGCTGGGTAAAAACTGAAGGAAAGGAAAGGAGAAAGCTGGGACAGCACCAGCTCTCAATGCTTCCTGCCTGGTGCCATGCCTGGCACACTCCTGACAACATGACTCAATGGGCTACATTCCTCTCAAACCTGAACCTATTCCCTGCTTAAGTTGCTTTGTGTTAGAGATTTGGCCTCAGTGCTAAGAACTGTAACTAATGCCGGTCCTATTATTATTTCCTCCCATTCGCACGACATCAAAAAAGTGCATGAAGGCTACAAGCACTACCTCCTGGTATTTAAAAAAAAGTAAAGAGAAGTAGATGCAGGGGACCAACCAGCCTTACTTTAATAGTGAGTTCAAGGCCATCATGGGCTACCTGAAACCCTCTTAGAAATATAAAAGGATGGCTAAGAGGTTAAGGTCCCATGGTGCCCTTCCAAAGGACCCAAGTTCACTGCAGGATATCAGGCAACTTATCACCTGCAACTCCAGCTCCAGAGCAGTGGTTCTCAATCTTCCTAATACAGTTCCTCATGTTATGGTGAACCCCAACCACAAAATTACTTTCATTGCTACTTCGTAACTGTAATTTTGCTACTGTTTGAATCATAATGTAAATATCAGTATTTTCCAATGGTCTTAGACAACTCCCGTGAAGGTCATGACCCACAAGGTTGAGTACCACTGTTCTAGACGATCTAATTTTCTTTTCTGTCTTCTGTGGCCACAGCACTCATGCAGACACAATGAATTAAATGTTTGATTTACTAAAGGACAAGGTTTGGGGTTTGCTATTCTAGCAATAAGGATGCGGTTGCAAGCACTTGTAAAAGAAATATTGAAATGGTATACATGGAACCCAAGCTAGACAAGTGAAAACAGAAAGAATGGAGAGTAAGTGGAAGTCAGTGGGAAGATCTGAAAAGCTACTAAAGTGTTGCTTATGAGACTTAAATGGATCAATAAATACAGAAGCACACAAAATCACTGTGAGGCAGAATCTTCAAATTCAATTAGTAGCCTCACAGTATTTCACAAACTAAACAGTATTAATCAGGCAATTGAAAAGGGAAAGAAAACTGTTTCACTCTGAATATAAGACAGGTCTACCAGGCCATAGCGGTGCATGACTTTAATCCCTGCACTGAGGGGGAAAGTGGTGGGAGGGCGGAAGAGGGTGGGCAGAAGCAGATGGATCTCTTGAGTTTAAGGCAGTCTGGTCTACACAGAGAGTCTACATAGGACAGCCATGGCTATAGAGAGAAACCCTGTCTCAAAAGAAAAAAGAAAATGGGTCTGGGGCAGCCTGTGGTTCAATGGGAAGGGGACTGGTTAGTACGCATGATGAGACTGTGGGACTCATCACCAGCACCACACACAAAAAAAATATTTTAAAAAGTTACTTTTATTATGCACTAGTTCACCTATCTGCATTTTTTGAGGTTTATACTGAGGTGGCATCATTTAATCTATAGCATTTTAGAGGTCACTTAAAAATTCTAATGCACTCTTATAAAAATATCCAGACAAACATACTGCCAAAGTACCAATACTAGAGAATTCGTACATTTTTATAAAGAAAGAAATCTGAAGCTTCAAAAGATAATTGTTTTCTTTCAAAACATTCACATCTACCTATTTTAATGGAATAGATCAGCACATTAAATGGAAACCTACAATATAGTTTCTGTCAAACCTTATAAAATGCTGTCACATTTGTGACACATCTTTTCTGCTATCTAAAAGCAAGGCAAAACAATATATGGCCAGCTTTCGTACAGCATATTTAACAAATGAATAAAATCTCTATACATACTGCCAAGGTAATGAATTTACCACCTTGATAAATGGTGTAACATTAAACAGCATCAGTGAACACAGCTTTCTCTCTTTTCATAAGGTTCTTTTCAGTATGTATGTTCAATATTAAGTTGTTACTACCTACATTATCAGTTTTGTTAAGAACATACAACCATAAAAGGAAGCCTGCTAAAGTATTTTTTAAACATATACAACAAATTCTTAATTTATGCCTTTAGTTGAAATAATATAAAACATTACTCTCCATACCTTGCAAGAAAGATTTTATTTTTCTTTCAAAAAGAAAAAAAAATTATACCTGATTTATTTCAAAATAAATATCTGGTTTGATTTTAAAATTAAAATTAATTTTAAAAGAATGGTTATATAATTTGCAGGTGGTAATGTAGACTATAAAATGTCACTGAATATCCAGAAGTTCAATAAAGTTGTTGATACTATTAATACTTTAAATATTTTACTGTAATAGCACTTTGAAATTACTTACTAGAGGACTGGAACACCAATGCAGTGTCTAACCAGTATCAAGGGAGAGAATGGTCTCTACAAGCAACCTTGGAAATCTGTCACCAACATTTAGTTACTGAAAACATTCTGTCACATTAAGCCACAGAATTAATGCTTATCAATTCTAAGTGTGACATTAAGCTGACAGGCATCGCTAATTAATAAGCTACCACCAAGATATTCTATCTTAAACAAAAAAAAAAAAAAAAAGAAATTCAAATCTAGAATAAAATTTAATCGAAATAAATTTCGATTTATTTCAGGACAGGACAAGACAACTAACAAAACTCTTAGTACCACTGCTAAGCGAAATATACAACCCCAAGAATCTTAGCTCAAGTCAAGGGCAAAGTAAGTTAACAGACCAACATGCCATTACAAAAAAAAAAAAAAAAAAATGTATCAACACAGGGTAAAAGAACCGGAACAAAACATACTTATTAAGGTCTGGTGTCCAGAAATTTTTGCAAGAAGGCTTGATACACACAACTTTCCAACAATGTGGCTGACATAATCACCAAGGTCACACTGTTATTACACTCGGCCACTGGCCACTGCCCTGTCTCCTAGGGACAACACTAACAGAAAGCCTCTACTCACTTTGATCAGATTATATATACTATCCTCAAGTATGGGAACTAGATGTCAAAGGGAATTTACAAGCATTCAGATTTGATCAGCAAAGTAAACAAAACAGCAAGGAAGGTTGCATAATTGACTATTTCTTTAAAAAAAAAAAAAAAGTATCCTGGAGGCATATTATCTTAAGCTGTAGTGCTTAGAGGTAAACAGTTTGCATCATTTGTTTGGCATACTTCGTAAGCCAAAACAATTAATATAAAGAAAACACACCTGAACTTCAAAGAAACTGCCCAGCAATCTGCATTCGTTCAAGATAGTGGTTTAGAGCTAACGGACCTAGTCTTCAAGCACAAGGCACATCGAAGAGTTCAACTTAGATGATAAAACCTCTGAGAACCTGGTAATCGGTTACGTCTGCTCTTAAACTGGGATGACATATTTATGCAACTTTTTGGTAAAACTGACCTGTTAAGCTGCCTTAAAACTAATGCCTGTCGTCGGAGGCGGACGTGTACAGGGGAGAACGAAAAGGAGAAGTCTTCAGAAAGAGAAACAAGGCGTGGCGGGGTGGGGGTACCACCTCAGCATCTGCTCTCCCCTCACTCTTCGCCCCCGACCCTTCCTCCTCCAGAACCCGACTTTGTGGGATCGTAGACCACCATCTTCAAACACCCTGCAGCCAGGCAGACGCCACTTGGGGACACAGGGAAGCCGGAGGGAACGCGCAAGGTTAGGACCGTATCCTTCGTCCACCTCGAAACCTTGACCAGCTCGTCCCCACCACCACCCGGACACCTCACCTCCCCCGGGAAGGACGCCAAGCCGGACAGCTGGGAAGATGGCGTCACCTGTCACAGCAGCACTCGCCTCCACCTGGTGCCAGCCCAGGTCGCACTCAACTCGTGGGTCCCCCGACGCAGAGCCCAGGGCAGACCCGGAGCAGCGTGGAAAACCGGCCAATTCCCGCACTGACACGACCCGGCGACGAGAACTGGCGCGCCCGCACTTCCGGTAACCGCGGAAGTCCCGCCCCCCAGATAGGCTCTTAAAACCCACGGACCGGAAGCCCCGCCCCACGCCCAACGGCCGCGGAAGTTCTTTTCTGGTTTCCTTCGCACGGTCCCAGGGGCTCGTGACGCGCGGGCAGTCTCCCGTTTTAGCTTGTGGCCCTGGGGCGGGTTCCTCGCGACCTCGTCTGTGGCCTGGCTGTTCGCTGAGCCAACACTCAGCGAGTGACTGCAGGAGAACGAGTATGGCGCCCTCTGGTGGCGCAAGCAGGCCCAGCTCCTCTCCTGTCAGGAGCTTCCCCAAGATGCCAGCCAGGGTAGAAGCACCCAAAATCCTACACTCCACACGCACAGTACACGCGATCCTCAGGAATGGCTCCCAGAGGCCCCGGGGCGTCCGTAAGGTGGGAAAAGCTACGCGCAGCCTCCAAGGCCGTAGATACTCACCGCTGCAGGGGTTCCGGTGAGGGGTCCACGGTCAGGCAGGTTTTAAGTCCATCTGTCCTAAAAACTCGCGCAAGCCAAGAACTGGAAAGGAAAATAACCTATTAAAATGCAAAGTCAAGCGTACTGTTTAACGTAATCGCTTTCAGAATCCCTCAAATCCAAGCCGCTTTACAGGCTGACTTGCTAGGAATCGCTTCTCCCGCAAGACTCTGTGGGAGTCTTGCTATCTAGCTGCAGGAGAGCCTGGCGGAGATAGAACTATTAATATTTCAGCTTATCTGCAGAAGATGACTCACCCAGTTTCCTTCTGAAATATCTGATCACCATTGGCTAAGAAGGGAAAACAGAATCAGCTGTTCACTGCAAAAGGTGGGACTTGAGCTGCTTTTTTTTTTTTTTCTCCCCTTTAATCTAGGTTGGGAAGACCTACATAACAGGCTGGAGCCATTACATAAACAGCCTTGTCTTTACTAGCAACTTCAAGATATTAAAAACTCACCTAAAGTAAAGGTATGAAAACATTTTCCTCCTATGTAGGTCAACATTCTTCCACGTCCTATAAAATAAAAGTTCAGATTCAAGAGCAGTAGTCCAATATTTTTGCTGGAGAAGAAACAAATGTATCTTATTTGGAGACTCAAATAACTAAAGAATTCTGTACAAGAAAATTTGGAGTTGCTTGTGTAATAAGAATAATCAAAGCTTGCCACCAGAAACAATTCTATAAATGAACTAAGGAAAAGATTCGACTACTCAGAGAAATTATCTTCAAGCTTAGAGGCTGTGATATTTAGGTAAATTTTTATTTAGTAACAACGAATGCATAAGACATCCTGCTGTTAATGGTAGCCAGCAAAAAGCACTATAAACCACAATTCCATATCCAAGTCAGATTGCACTAGGTTTTCAACAAAGCAGCCACATTTAGATGGCACTTAAGACACTGTTAATGGAAGTATATTTTATCTTTGATACATGTTTCTTTGAATAGAAAATAAGTTAGTTTGGATAAAATGGCCCCCGTAGGCCCATAGGGAGTGGCACTACCTATGGAGGTGTGGCCTTGCTGGAGGTAGGTGTGGTTTTGATGGAGGAAGTGTGTGCCTACAGGCAGGCTTGTTGAGGTCTCAGAAGCTCAAGCCTGGCAGGTGCCTCTCAGTCTCCTGCTGCGGCCAGCAGATCAAGATGAAGAGCTCTCAGCTACTTCTCTAGCATGCCTTGATGCTGCCAGGCTGCTCACCATAACAGTAACAGACTAAACCTCTGAAACTGTAAGCCAGCCCAATTCAATGTTTTCCTTTTTAATAATTCCTGTGGCTTCTCTTCACAACAATAAAGACCCTGGTTAAGACTTAGGGGCTGTAGAGGTGGCTATCTGTTAAGAGCACTGGGTGCTCATGTAGAGGACCCAGGTTCAATTCCCAGCATTCACATGATGGCTCACAGCTGTCTGCAATTCCAGTTCCAGGGGATACAATACCTACTTCTGACCTCCTCAGGTACCAGTCACACATATGGTGTACATACATACATGTAGGCAAAACACTCATACACATAAAATAAGACAAAAAAAAAAAAAAAAAAAAAAAAAAACAGCCCAAAGTTACAGAGTAAGAGACAAAAGTGAAATCCTTTGCATGTTAGCCATTTAGAAACAGTTGTATGAATCTGAGTTACATAAAGCAGGCTTATGGATGTATGGAGCACTTGTACTGTGCATTCCAAGTCCTACATTTGATCATCTCAAGATTGTATACAAAGACACTATTATGGAGAGATCACACACACCCCCGTCTCATGGCAACACCTAAGTAACAGAATCTTCACAAAGTATAGTGTTGAAATGCAAATATTAGGATATTGTGTTAGTTTTCTGTTGCTGTGATCAAGATGCCTGAATAAAAAGAAAGAAATTATTTCTTCTGGTACATGGTCTCAACGGAATTAGTCCATAGTTACTTGTGCAGGATATCATGGTGATAGGAACATTTGGCAGGAAAAAAATTCTTCACCTAATGTCAGACAAGAAGCAGAGAACAAGGCAAGAAGAGGCCAGGAATAATATACTCTTTCTACTCCTTTTTTGTTTTGGTTTGGTTTTGCTTTTTCAAGACAGGGTTTCTCTGTGTAGCCTTGGCTGTCCTGGGCTTGCTTTGTAGACCAGGCTAGCCTGGAACTCACAGAGATCCGCCTGCCTCTGCTTCCCTGAGTGCTGAGATTGCACGCATGAGCCACCATGCCTAGCTAGGAATAATATAGTCTTAAAGGCTTATCTCCAGTCTTGTGCCCCACCTATAGCGCTTCCTGACTCTTCCAAAGTAGCACCCCCATCTAGGGAACATGCACCCACAATGTGAACCTGTAGAGAACATTCTGTATTCAAACCATAACATTCTGCCCTTGGCCTCCACAGACTCATGGTCACCTTGTAATGCTAAGTGTGTTTAGTCTACTCCCAGGAGTCCCCAGACTCTGTGACAATTCCAAGGTATGCTCCGAAAACTAAATTCAAGATTTATTATTTTTTAATTATGTCCGTGTGTTTGATAGAGGGGGGAGGGAGAGAGAGAACATGAACACATGAATATAGGTGTCTGAGGAGTCCAGAAGATGGTATGGATCCCTTGGAGTTATAGGCTATTATAAGCATCTGGATATGGGTTCTAAGAATCAAATTTGGGTCCACTACAAGAGCAGTTCCTGCTGTTAACAGTTGAGCTAGCTACAGGACCTTAAATACTTAAATTCAAGTTTCTTCTGAAACCCAAAACCAACTCAGCTATGAGCCCTTATTAAAACAAGTTACATCTTCAAACATTCAAAGGCACAAAACAAATATTGCTGTTACTCAGGATGAACAGGGAAAGGATTCTAAGGTATAATTCCCAAGTTTCATCTCTGTACACTTCCCATATAGAGGTAGATGTATGATTCTGAAATGCATAAAGAAGCCTATGCATACAGAGAAGTCTTCTATTGTACATTCAGAATCATGCATTTGGATTGGACCACAGCAAGACCAAAATTCAGCATGGAAAACATTAAAATGTGTAGCTCTGTATCTATCTGGGATACACAGTGGGATTTGGACAGCCTACACGCTTCTTCTCTTTGGGGCTTGTCCCAGTCACTGTGGCTTCGTTTGGCACATATTCCATATTTCTAGCAACTCCAGCATTCCAGGGTCTCCATTGCAGCTTAAGACTCACATTCACAGCTTCCTGAATTATCTCTTAGAGGCTGCCTACAGGGGATCCTGACCTGATAAACACCACCTGTCCTCTGAGTCCTTCCTTTGAAATCTTGGTGGAATCCTCCATGACTACAAGGTCTATTTGTCTTTCTGAGCTTGGCTTATTTTACTTAACGTGAAGATCTATGGTTCAGTCAGTTTCCCTGACAACTGTATGACTTCTTTTTAAAGATACAAATCTCCCTAATGACAGTACCCTACTATTCCACAGCCATGAACTTGCCGGTCTTCTACCCAGACTGCCTGCTTCTCAAATATTTCTCCTCTGCTCTTGACTTCTAGGTCTTACTGTAAATATTTCTAAAAAGCTTCCGGTCATGTCGATCCCTTACTGTGAACACTAAGCCGTCTTGAGTTTTCCCTGCTGAATTAATAGTTAATTAACTTTAAACTTAGCACCTCTGAAACTCTCAGGATGTGGGCAAAAAGTAGACAAATTCTTAGAATGTAATATAAGTGGCCTCTAGTGTGTTACCAATAGAGTATTTGAAATTTCTGTAACCACTAGAGGCCTCCAAAGCAGTGCCTTTTGGGATGCAGCATTTCTACTGCATTCTGGTCTCCAGAGTTCATACAGAATAATATAATGTTGTAGGCCATTTCTAGACTACTGCTCCAAAGTCTTACAGACTTCTCCTCAACACAATACCAAAGACATAAGAACCACACTGGTACTGGGTGTAGTGGCTCAAAGTATAAGGCTCAGACCTTGGCAGCTGAAACAAGATAATCACCAGGAGATTAGACAAGCCTAACTCCAGGCCAATCTGAAGTACAAAGTGAGAACTAAAATCTTTCAACACTAAAAAATCTTTCAACACTGTCAGATAGTAACAGCAATGATTCTGCTTCCTATGCTTACTAGTTTTTAAGTCTCTCACCAAATACCTAACAGATATAACTTTAATGTGGAAGGATTCATTTTGTCTCATGGTTTTTGAGGCTTCTGGGCTTGTGGCAAGAGCACGTGGCAATGAGGAAAGGATGGGGTGAGATCCAGCCCAGGTGTGTCTTCAGGGGCCTGCCTCTTCCAGTAGGCCACCTTCTCACCTGTCACCACTTCTAACACCCCAGGAATACCATTGTTACAAGTCTTTTACTCATTAGGCCAACCTCAGATGGCATTCCTTACCTTTCACTAGAGAGAAGGTCTCTCATTGGCCAGAGAGGATGGGGTGAGATCCAGCCCAGGTGTGCCTTCAGGGGCCTGCCTCTTCCAGTAGGCTACCTTCTCACCTGTCACCACTTCTAACACCCCAGGAATACCATTGTTACAAGTCTTTCACTCATTAGGCCCCAGGCCAACCTCAGATGGCATTCCTTACCTTTCACTAGAGAGAAGGTCTCTCATTGGCCAGAGATCATCAGGCAAGCTAGGCTGGTTGGCCAGAAAGTACCAAGGATTTATCTATCTCTGCCTCCCCAACTCTGGGTTTACCAGCATACCCTAGCATGCTCAAATTTTTTTGTTTCTTTGTCTGTTGATTGTTTTTGAGGCTGGTTTTCACCTTGGCTTCACTCATAGCTCAAGAAGTCCATTTGTCTCTGCTTCCTGACTGCTAGGATTAAGGTGTGCACCACCAGACCTGGCTCATGCCCATCTTTTATTATGTGGCTTCTGGGAATCAAACTCAAGTCTTTATGTTTGTACCTCAACATTTAAGCCATCTCCCCACCCTTCAACTGCTGTGTTTTAAGAATATTGTCACTCAACCTAATCTCTCTCTCACATACACACACACACACACACACACACACACACACACATTACATTGTCACCCCCACCAAAGGATTCCAAATACTCATAAGGACATAAGGTAATAGAATAATCAAGCAGGCTTGTGGCTCAGCTCTATAGCCACACTACTTAGGAACTTGAGATGGAAGGATCACAAGTTCAGTGACTGTCTGGGATATAGATCGAGTTGAAGGCAAACCTGGGTAACTTAGTGAGAAGCTATTTCAAAGTTCTGAAAGTGAAAAGAGAGGGCTGGGTATGTAGTCCAGTGGTACAATGCTAACCTAATGTCCATGAGGCCCCAGGATTGATCTTCAACAATGGGTATACTAAAGCCTCTGCAGTGCCTAGGCCTTTACTGTAACACTACTGAATTGTCTTGAAACTGAGTGTGTTAATTAGCTTCCCATTGCTGTGATTGAAAACAAAGGAGGAAATATTAATTTTGGTTCATCATTAAAGAAGTTTCAGTCCATGGTCACTAGGCGGTATTGACTTTGAACCTATGGGAATAAGAAGGTGGTCATCATGACAGAGAGGATATAACAGAGCAAAACTGATCACTCTACTGAAGACAAAGGCATGAGCGAAAACAAAATATAATCTTCAAGAATGTATTTCCAGTAACCAAGTTCCTCCAACTAGGTTCTAACCTAAAACTTTCCATTATCTCCTAACAGTTCCTTCAGTTGCCAGTGCTATAAGGGATAATCCATTGATAAGATCATGATGCTCATACTATCATAACTCAGGCTCAACCTCTGACTCTTGCTATTCTGCTGCATTGGGGACCAAATCTTCCACACATGACCTCTGTGGGTCATTTCCTATCCAAACCATGAACAGTAAAGAAAAAGATTTTCCATAAATTTGTATTTCTTTTTAAGATTTTAAAAATAAAATCTATTGGTTGGGTTATTCTGCCACTTTGTTTCTTGCCTCATTGTCCATAAATACATAAAACTGCTTACAAAACTACTTATAATGTAATAATGCAATAGTTGAAGAAAACCTCTGAAATAATGCCAATGGTTCAATATGTACAATGCAATAATATTTAATTAGAAAAGAAAGCAATGATTTATTTCTAAAGTCCTATATGTCTCCATTTCTGCTTATCCTTTGAACCTTGTACTCACATTCTTAGTATTGTTGATTGGACCAGAACGGGATTCTGACACAAAGATAGATTTTTAAATCTAAAGCAAGCAACCCATAACAAAGGCCAATTCAAAAAGAGTGCAGGGCTCTCCAAATAAATCCTCTAGAAAGTTCCATTAAAATAAAGGGCATCTAGCAATTGGGACTAATGTTAAGAGACCTGAAAAGCTGAAAAGTCCCCAGGAGGGAGACAATAATCATGAAGTACTGGAAAACTCAAAGGTCAGTAATCCAGTTTGAAGTTATGAAATGTTGCTGAGATTCCCTGAAATATTGGAGCCCAGACCTGTGAGGTCCAAAATTCCAAAACAACCCAAGCAGGCACAAGAGGCCAGCAAAGCAAGATCTTCATTTGAATCGGGTAGCAACCTTGACCAGTCAGGGACAACAGGACGGACTTGGGAGCTGACTGTGTCCTTGAATATCCATCTTAGTATTTAAGCAGATGACAAAAATTTACTGTACTCAGATCAATTAGGGCCACAGAACAGACTCAGGAGCTAAGCTGTGACCCAGGGCCAGAAAGCTACAGAGTTTTTAATCCTGAAATCCACAAACATCTGTACCAAGTTATTCCACCAATCAGGATTCAGGATAGAGGACTTCCTTAGGAACAAGTTTTTATGGTACACGTATCCTGTTCCCATTGATTGGATTATTGAACTGTGTGGGTGGTCAGTAGTGGGTTGACTTACCTAGCCTTTGTGTCTCAATTTGCCAACGAGGATTACCCACATACATGTCTCTTTATGTCTAGCATGATGTCAGTTACCCAGGAAGGTCTTGGGAACTTAAACTTTATTTGACCCCTATTCAAAATGGAAGTTTTATGCAAAATGGCTTCAATTTGGTTCCTTCTTACAGAACTATCTTCCTTTCAACCTTTAAACACACACACACACAGCTAAAGTACCTTTTCTGGACTACTAAGTTTTACTTACCTTGTCTTTATAACCCCTCTTTTTTTTTCCTAGCATTCTTTTGGCCAAATACAAACATAGATTAAAATATTTCATGCCAAGAATGGTGGTGCATGCCTGAAATCAGCACTTAGGAAGCCCAGGCAGGAAGCTTTTGAGTTTAATACCAGCCTAAGGCTACATCACAGCTCAAATACTTTTCTCTGCAATGGATAAATACTTAGTTTAAAGCCAGCCTGAAGCTACATGATATTTCAAACACTGTCCTTGCCAAAGAGAAAAACCATTAGTTCAAGGCTAATCTGGATTACTTATATATCTTCAGCTTAGTCTGTGGTGCAAAGCACAATACCTTGTCTTCAAAAACTCCAGTCACAGGCCTTTTGTGGGGTCATTTGAGAAAATGCTCCCACTTTTAAGATTTTAAAATTTTTATGTGAATGGGCATTTGCCTGCATATATGTATGTGCACCACATGTGTGCTCAGTGTTAGTGGAGGCCAGAACTAGTGTCAGACCCTCAGAACTGGAGTTATAAATGATGGTAATCTGTCATGTGGGTGCTGGGAACCCCATCCAGTGCCTCTGCAAGAGCAGCCATTTCTTGGCTAAGCCATTTATCTAATGTGACCTTCTCCCCATCTTGATCAGAAAATCTGAGGCTTCTGATGGAGAAGAAAAAAAAGTCTGCTGCAAATTATTTCAAACAGTTGTATCTGGCATAAAACCTACAGGATTAATACTGCAGCCGTGTGCACCTGTGTAGCTTCCTCATGATGCCCGTGGAGTATTCAGATTTGGCTGGTGCTAGCATAAAGGTAGCCCAGTTGGTTGTTTGGCTGTTTGGTTGGCAGACCTTTGCTCAAAAAATTTTGAGTGCCAGAGACAGGGGTTATCTATTAATTAAGCAATCAACTCCTGCTTTGCATTTCAGCTCATATAAATGAAAAATAACATAAAGAGAAATAGTTATAATTATTATAACCATTATCAATGATTTAATAGCATTTACCAGTGTTTTAACAATACTTCATTCCTGTCTTAGATCCCAGGAAAAGGTGCCTAATGTGTGATAATATTGGTGATATTAATGTGATTGCTTGATAGTGAATAATGAAATGTATCAACATTTGGAAGACTTGCTTAATTCAGTAACTCAATCAAATGGCTAATTCATGTTACAAAATCATACATAGGAAATATACTTTTAAATGTTCCAAATATGTACTTGAGTCCCACAGATACTGGGCTGGGAAGAGAGTTTGGGTAAAGTGTGAAAACAAAGACCTGAGCTCAGATCCCCAGCAACCATGGAAAAAGCCAGGCATCTCAGTGTGCATGTATAACCCGAAACTGGGGAGAAGCATGAGGATTTGCTGGCCATTCATTCATTCATTCATTCGGTTTTTCAAGACAGGGTTTCTCTGTGTAGCTTTGGCTGTCATGGAATTCCCGCTGTAGACCAAGCTAGCCTCAAACTCTGAGATCTGCCTGCCTCTGCCTCCCAAGTGCTGCGGTTTAAGACAAGCCACTATAACCCCTGCTCAGACATAGCCCATGGTAGCTCAGTATCCATGTAAGGGGGTCAGATGGAAGGAGAGGAGGACTTCCCCTCTCAGTGGACTTGGAAGGGGGCAGGGAGGAGATGAGGGGGGGGGGAGGATTGGAAGGGAAAGAGGGAGAGGGCTACAGCTGGGATACAAGTGAATGTATAAAATTATTTAAAAATAAAAAAATGTTAAAAAAAATAAAAAAGTTTTATGAAGTAAAGTGTTTGAAGGGCACTTGACCACAAAACAGGACAAAATATAAAATATAGATGGATGTTTTAATGTTTTATTTTTAGTAAGTATACATTATGTATCTTTCTGCATGAAATGGAAATGCAAAATTAATATATGTTGCATTAGTTTTTAAATTTTGTTTTAATTGTAAATGGGATGTTAAGTGTTACCCTTGCAATAAAGTTATTTTTCCATAAAAAAAAAAAAGACGTGCCACATTTACAAAAAATTCACACATAATTTGTAGTGAAAAATTCCTACCATATGATAATCTTGTGTCACTGAATTTATTGAGAATGGATCGTCACATGATGGTTTAATGACTAATTAATCCAGTCCAGACGCGGGTTCCCCAACTGCACTCTACTTCATTTAACTTTGCTCAACAATTCCGCACTCCAAAGCACCCCGGGAATTATCGCTGCTGCAAATGTACATAATTTTCTACCCGGAAACAGACTGGGATATCATGCTGGGGAGGCAGGGGTAAATGTTACAAACACGTTAACTGCTTTTTCTTTATTTTTCCCTCAACACCCTCCCCACCCCCACTTTCAGGCAGGGTTTCTCTGTGTAGTCTTGGCTGTCCTGCACTCGCTTTATAGACCAAGGTGGCCTCCAACTCCAGAGATCCTCTTGCCTCTGCCTCCCTGAGCGCTGGGATTACAGGAGTGCGTCCGACTGCTTTTTCTAACTTCCATCAATGTCCAGTGAGAAAACTGCTCGGCGGGAGGCGTCTGACATCATCACGCACAAACACCCTCCGGCGTCAGGGGTCATGCCCTGGTTTTTGCCTCCAGCTATTGGCGTGCCCGGGCATGGTCGAAGGTGCCATTGGCTGGCGACCGACTAAGCCACACCCTCCTCAAGACACCGCCCCAGTAGGGAAACTTCCCCACCGGGAAGCAGCAGGGCGTGCGGGCCGTCTCAGCGGCCCACCGGGCGCCCTCGACAACCCCCGTCGCGGCCCAGGGCCGCCGCCCCTTCTCGCGACCTCCAGCGCCTCTTCCAGAGCCACGCGCCGGGGAGGTGGTGCCACCGCGCGCCAGCCTCGCGCGGCCGTGACGTCAGGCGGGCGCTAGCGTGGCAATTGGCTGAGGGCATGTGGCGCGGACGGGCGCTGGCGCGGGTGATTGGACAGGCCTTTAGGGGGCGGGCTCCGGAGGCGGGGCTTGCAGCGGAGGGAGTTAAAATCCGGCGGCCCGCCGGGCTCCGCGGCGTCTCTCGCTGGAATATCTGGTAAGGGTGCCTGTGTTAGGCGAAGGACGGCTCGCGCCGGGAGGGCGGGGTGGCGTTGTGAGGCCGAGCTGGCAGGGCTTTCCAACGCGGTGCCACGGTGGGCCTTTGACGTGTGGGTTGCCCGGGACTGCCGCCTCCGTCTGGGCATCACTGCCCTTGGGCTGGGTGCGTGGTCCTGGAAAGCGTTGGCTGGTCGACTGCGTCCCAGGGGCTGTCGGGGGTGAGGCCCGAGGAGCGATCCGACGGTCTGAAAAAAACTGCTGCGGTTCCTAGACCTTGGGGAACTGACTCCAGAAAACCTGGTCTTCGCTCCTGTGTGGAGCACTTCACTTGTCTTTTTCCAAAAACGAGTAAATAGGTCGACTCCTAAGCTGCTTTCCTGTAGCTAAAGGAAAGGCTTGCAGGTGTTGTGGTTGATAAATGTCTGGGTGGATTTTACAGAGAGATGGAAACGCTTCTCTATGTTCCTAGATCTTTTTCTTGAGTTCGGTGATGTGCATTTGTATTTTCTACAACTCATCTTTTTTTAAAAATTATTATTAATTACAGGTTATCCACTTTGTGTCCCACCTGTAGCCCCTCCCTCGTCCCCTCAATCCCACCCTCCCTCTTCTCCACCCACGCCCCCTCCCCCAGTTCACGGATAGGGGAGGTCCTCCTCCCCTTCCATCTGATTCCACGACTGTTCTTTAAGTGGATGAGAAAATGTCACTCGATCCTGTCATCATGAAGTTCTTTCTTTATATCCTGGCGTTATGAGTTAAAGACTAATTATTTCAGAAAGTTTAGTAATTCCACAAGAATACAATCTGCCTTAATGAGTATTTTAAATTAGTCTATGAACGTTGTAAATATATCCTGTGAGTTTAAGTCCACTTTTCACATCTTCTGTAATCATTAAGCTCATTTCTGGGTTTTTTTGGTATTCAATATTTTTAGCCTCATTGCCATCAGTGACTTCTGACATTCCCCTTTCTCTCACTTAGTTGAATCTCTACTCTATTTACTTTTAGAAATGTTAGGTAGCCATTTCTGTACTTCTTTATTTAAACTCCGTATATGTTCAGTGATATGTTTCAACTCCATTAATCTATATATTTAAAAGTAGAGCACATGGAATCTTCAAAATAAATAGTGTGGAAAAACTTAAAAAAAAACTGGGAAGACATGTAAGGTATTCTATTCTGAAGAACACAAAGATTAGAGAGGTCTCCTTGAATATAATGAATAAAGTTTTCTCTTCATCAAGAAATATTATCTATAGACTGGCTGCTTTGGGGAGAATTGACAAAATAGTTGCATAAATCTTTTCTAACTAGGAGCCCAGGTTGAAATTTGGACTACATCTTACTGGGACATTGATTAAATGATTGGGAACTGGACTTTGTAAACTGGATTTCAATTAACATTGGTTTGTGGCATTTGATAGCAGTTGTGCTAAGAAAGAGAATGGCAATAAATTAATTAATTAATTAAGTAAGTAAGTAAGTAATTTGCGTGATTGTGGGGACATGTAATTGAAAATCCAAAGACTTGGGGAAAAATAGGAGGAAAAGTTAGGTTGGAGCCAGATCATGCATGAATAAATATATTAAAAATACACAAAGGGAAAATATTTGACTTTCCAATGCTACAAGAGATGTCAGTTCAATTATTTGAATAGAACATTGAGTTTGCCATTTTAGAGCAAATGTTATAAAAGACTAGTTGTGATTGTAAGAGAAAAGATGGACAAGATAGGGTTGAGTGTTTGGCCAGTGGCATTCTTAAAGAAGCCCCATGGAGGGCCTGTGATGCTGCAGATGGGAAGAGTAAGCGTAATTGTATTTGCTTGTGGTTGAATTAGTTCCTCTGCTCAAATCTAGATCTGCTTCTTTATTACATTTATATGCCATTTAGAAAACTAATATAATGACTTTTCTCAATGTTAGTACTCTAGGTCAGATCAGACATTCTGTCGCAATGCCTGAAATAAATACCAGCCATCTTGATGAACAACAGGTTAAACTTCTAGCAGAGATGTGTATTCTTATTGACGAAAATGACAATAAAATTGGGGCTGACACCAAGAAAAACTGTCACCTAAATGAAAACATTGACAAAGGTACTGTTTTAAAGTATTTTTTGTTATAAAGTGATTTGTTTAGACATTTCTAATGAGCTGACAAAAATATTGAAATAAAAGGAATGCTTTTTCTTTGGGCGGTTAGAGAGGGTCTCACTATGTAACTCTGACTCGATGGTGCTCACAGAAATCTGCTTCCCAAAATACTGAGAGATCCCTTTTTTTTTTTCTTTCTTTCCTTCCTACTTTCTTTCTCTCCTTTCTTCCTTCTTTCCTACCTTCCTTCCTTCCTTCCTTCATTTGTGTGTGTGTGTGTGTGTGTGTGTGTGTGTGTGTGTGTAAATGCTTTGCCTTCATGTATGTATTTGAACCACATGCATCCCTGGTGCTCACAGAGTTCAGTAGAGGATAATAGATACTCTGGAACTGGAGCTACAGGTGTTTGTGAGCCATCATGTGAGTTCTAGGAATCAAATGTGGGTCGTCTAAAAGCACAGTGAGAACTCTTAACCACTGAGCCATCTCTTCAGCCCTGAGATATCCATTTCTTAATGACCTTTTACCTTTCATTCCAGTTAAATAGTGTAGAAATAAAATCTACTTTGCTACCTCTCCTTTAAATATTTCTCTCCACTTTATGGACTTTATTAAGCAGCTTCAGAATAATTCTGGGCTTATAAAAAAGGAATAGATTATTAACAGTACTCAAACCTGTCTTTTTGAAGACTGGAGAGAGAAGTAGGTGTTGAATGGAAACATGAACCTTCACACACACACACACACACACACACACACACACACTGCAGGATACAAAATGGTCTGGGTTAACTCTTTCTGAAAGATCATTTGGCCTATATCAAACCTGCCAACCTTGCTATTTCTTTCACTTGGTGACTGAGTCTTACTGGTTCTCTGGAACTGTTCTCCATAACAGCTATACAGAGATTCCTATCAGAAGACTGGAAAATAGCAGAGATATTAGCAAGTTGCTGATCATATTCTCAACTGCAAGAGGGAAAATTGGACAAATAACTGGCATTTTCTAACCAACCATACTTGTTTTGTTTTTAGGATTATTACATCGAGCTTTTAGTGTCTTTTTATTTAATACTGAAAATAAGCTCCTGTTACAGCAGAGATCAGATGCTAAAATTACCTTTCCAGGTTAGTATACTTAATGAACAAGGTAGATTTTGCTGAGAACTATATTTAAACTGACTGAATTTTTGAAACTCTGGGGTCGAAAAGGAACAGCCAGACAAATGGCTTCATTATTATGTTAGTTAATAAGTTTATACAATGAGTATAATTTTAATATCTGAATTATCTATATATTTTGATCTTGATTAAGAAAGCATTAAAACCTCTAACCGTCTTTTAGAAAATACTAGTGGGAGCCCATTGTAACGGACTTAAAACTCTGATTTGATTACTTATAAAACTTTTTCTTGATTTTTTCAGGCCTGATTTGAAAAAAATTTTTCTTTGTTCATATTAATACTTTCCAGGTTGTTTCACCAATAGTTGCTGTAGTCATCCCTTAAGTAATCCAGGTGAGCTTGAAGAAAACAATGCCATCGGTGTAAAGCGAGCAGCACAGAGGCGCTTAAAAGCTGAATTGGGAATCCCCTTAGCAGAGGTAATCCATCATACTAAACAATCTACAGCCGAAATCTAAGCATGTTAAGACACTGATTGATTACCAAAAAGAAATTTTCAGCAATGCTTTGAGTGCACCCCAGTGTTGTACATTCCTGGCAAGTACTCTTCCACTAAGTTCCAGGCCAATAATTCTATTTTGATACAGAGTTTAACTATGCCCAAGCTGCCCTTAAATTCTTCATCCTTCCTGCCACAGCCTCCGAATTGCTGGGGTTATAGTAGTACGGAGTCTGTAGTTTGTAACTTCCTGATTTATGAAATTAGCCCTTCAATAGGACTATTATGTACATTTTTATTGTTTTGGTTTTTTAGACACTATCTTGCTCCACAGCTCATATTGGCCTTCAGTACACAATATGCTTGTTTTTGCATCCTAACTGCTGGGATTCCAGCTAAATTGTTTTATTTCTCTCTCTTTAAAAAAAAAAAAAAAAAAATACCGTTTTAGATTTGTTTTATCTTCTTAAATGTATGAGCGTTTTGCCAACAGTAATGCCCACCTAGTGCCAAAAAGACCAGAAAGAATGTGTTAGATTACCAGAAACTGGAGTAGCAACTAGTTCTGAGTCACCATGTGCATGCCAGAACCCAAACCTGAGTCTTCTAGAAGAGCACGTGATAGGTACTGCTAAGCTGTCTCTCCAGCCTCTTGCTTTAAAAATTTCAATACCTATTTTTTATGTCAGTGTTTTTTCTGCATGTGTGTCTTGTGTGCCATGTATGTGCAGTGCTAGAAGACACCAAAACCCTGAGTCCTGTGGAAGAACAGATAGTACCTTTAACTGCTGAGCTATCTCCCCAGCCTCCCTCTTTTTGGGGGGGAGGGACAGATACAATGGCTCTCATGTAGCTCAGGCTGACCTTGAGCTCACTTTGTAGCTGAAGATGATCTTGATCTGATGATCTGCCTGCCTTTGTTTTCCTAGTGCTCAGAATATAAGTATCATGCCTAGTTTATGTGGTGCTGGGGATGGAACCCAGGGTATCATCCATGCTTGCCAAGCCCTAACTGAGCTAAGTCCCAACATGGAGGAGGCAGAGGTAGGTGGTTCTCTCTGAGTTTCAGGCCAGTCTTATTTACACAGAGAGTTCTAAGCTAACCAGGGCTACATGGTGAGACCTTGCCTCAAAATGAAAGAATGAAGGAACAATTAGAAGGAACTATTCCAAGGAAAGAAAGGGTTATTTAAATAAATGAGATTTGTAGTTCATGTTCCTAAGGATGTCCACAAGAAATCATTCATCTCTGATTTTATCAATTATAATAGCCAACCTTATAGACTTGAACAAAACTATGACCATCATTTTAAGAAACCCAAATTTAGGGCTAGCTAGCCTTTAGCACACTGTGTAGACCAGGCTAGCTTTGAACTTTGCCTGCCTCAGCTTCTAGCCACATGGTGGAACCAAAGGAGTACACCACCATGCCTGACTAAATTGTCCTCTTTAAAGATTAAGACAAAGTGTCTCACATTTAGTTGAAATGGTAAATGTTCTATAAAAGCCAGTTACTTAAAGTATGAATGCTGTGTTTTAGTTTGAGTAACTTTTTAAATTAATTTTTTTATTAATTACAATTTATTCATTTTGTATCCAAGCTGTAGCTCCCATCCCTCCTTCCCTTCCAATCCCACCTTTCCTCCCTCTTCTCTTATGCCCCTTCACAAGTCCCCTGATAGGGGAGGTCCTTCTACCGATACATCTGACCCTAACCTAGCAGGCGTCATCAGAACTGGCTGCATTGTCTTCCTCTGTAGACTGGTAAGGCTGCTCCCCCACTTAGGGGGAGGTAATCAAAGAGCCAATCACTGAGTTCATGTCAGAGACAGCCTCTGTTCCCCTTACTAGGGTAGCCCACTGATATGGGCTACATCTGTACAGGGGTTCTAGGTTATCTCCATGCATGGTCCTTTGGTTGGAGTATCAGTCTCAGAAAAGACCCCTGTGCCCAGAGTTTTTGGTTCTGTTGCTCTCCTGGAGCTCCTGTCTCCTCCAAATCTTTCTCTCTCTCCCTTCTTTCATAAGATTCCCTGCACTCTGCCCAAAGTTTGGCTCTAAGTCTCAGCATCATCTTTAATACCCTGCTAGGTGGAGTCTTTCAGAGGTCCTCTGTGGGGGCTCCTATCCTATTGCCTGTTTTCTCCCTCCACAATGTTCAACCCATTTGTCTTTCTGAATGAGGATTGATCCTCTCATCCAGGGTCCTCCTTCTTGCTTAGCTTCTTTAGGTGTATAGATTTTAGTATGTTTATCCAATATTATATGTCTAATATTCACTTATAAGTGAGTATATACTGTGTGTGTCTTTCTGTTTCTAGGATACCTCACTCAGGATGATCTTTTCTAGTTCCCATCATTTGCCTGCAAATTTCATGATTTCCTTGTTTTTAATTGCTGAGTAGTATTTCATTGTGTAAATGTAGACATTCAAAACAGTAATAATTTTCCATATAGTAGACTAGTACTTTAAAGTTCTGATTGTAGGCTAGGTGGAGGTGGCACATGCCTTTAATCCCAGTACTCAGGAGGCAGGCAGAACTTTGTGAGTTGAGAGCCAGTCTATTCTACAGAGGAAGTTCCAAGACAGCCAGAGCTGTTAAACAGAGAAACCGTCTCAATAAATAAATAAATAAATAAATAAATAAATAAATAGATAAATAGATAGATAAATAAATAAAAGCTCTGATTGCGAAATTATGCTGCTGTCATTCAACATCCTGTTAAAGGACTGGAGAGATGGCTCAGCAGTTAAGAGCACTGGCTCCTCATCCAAAGGATCCAACATGGTAGCTCACAGTCCTTTGTAACTCCAGTTCCAGGAGATCAGTTGCCCTCTTCTTGTCTCCCAGGGCACCAGGCACACAACTGGTACACAGATATATATGCAGGCGAAACACTCAAATACACAGAAAATAAATTTACAAAACAAGATATCCCTTAAATGTGTTAATTTTAGGTTATCTTTTGTCATTAGTTGTCTTTTCTCTGTTTTTTTGAGACGCTGTCTCACTGTGCATCCTTATCTAGCTTTGAAATTACTATGTCGAGCAGACTGACCTCAAACTCAGAACCGCCTAGCTCTGCCTCCTCAGCGCTGGGATTAAAGACATGCATCACTTTGCCCGTCCTCATCGATAATATTACTAACTGATTTTTCTTTTTATGTTGTAGGTTGATCCAAATGAAATGCATTATCTAACACGAATTTACTACAAGGCCCAATCTGATGGTATTTGGGGTGAACATGAAATTGACTATATTTTGTTTCTGAGGAAGGATGTAACTTTGAATCCAGATCCCAATGAGATTAAAAGCTATTGTTATGTATCAAAGGAAGAACTCAAAGAAATTGTGAAGAGAGCAGCCAGTGGTGAAATTAAGTTAACTCCATGGTTTAAAATTATTACAGACACTTTTCTCTTTAAATGGTGGGACAACTTAAACAATTTGAGCCAATTTGTTGACCATGAGAAAATACATAGAATGTGAATGTATAAATGAAGTGAAAATTTTTCTACCTAGTAAGAATGGTTTGGTTTTAAATTGGGCTCCTTTCTATGGCACATAGGAATTTTACAACCAGAATTCGTTTGAGAAAAAAACCCAACTGACTTTCAGTTTTGTAGTATATCCATGTGCACTGATATTTGTAAAAGACATTTATGAGAGGTTATTCTGAAATTATTCCATAAATAAAAACAATTTAGCCTGTCCAAATATATGGCTGTGACAAGATTGAAGAATTAAGAGAGAACTCATTTTTTACATTTTGACAAACATATTCAGAACACTTTCCTATTAGCCACGTATTTTATATAGCATTAAATTTTATCATAGGCCTGAAAATGAGCTGCTTCAGAATCGCACTAACAGATTAAGTGGGCAGGGCTGGGGATACAGTTCAGTGGTGCTATGATTACCTTGCAGACATGATGGCATGGGTTGTTAGTCGCTAAGCCTAAAGATAATTATAACAATAACAACGACAGAACAGGGTCAAGGAAGAGCCAGTAATATCCTGCAGTCTTCACATGGGATGATTCATTTCAGGACCCCCTTCACAACCAAAACTCTGGATGCACAAGACTTACAAGATTTGCATATAACTTATGCACCCTTCTCTCACACTTCACACTTCTCCAGGTTGATTGTAGCACTAACAGCAGTGTAAATGTTAACCATGATTATTATACAATGCTTTGTAAGGAAAAGCTGCATGTGCAGTAAGATCAAATGTTAATGTACAATTTCTATGAGCCCCTGGATGTTTGACTCACAGATGAAAGGCCAGTTCTGTATACTAATTTCTGTCATTCTCAGTTGATTTTGTGCTTTAACCATTCTGAAATTATTTTCCTATTGAAAGTTAACTATTTTGGTGGTAATGTTAACTAATTAACTCAGTTAACTGCTGTTTAGCAAAATCTGTTTACAATTATAGTGGAAGAGATGTTAAGTCATAAGGTGGGAGTGAGTTCTACTTTGCAAGAGTTGAGAAAGTCTTCAGCACTACCATCCATTGCTGGGGCTGGATCATGATGTAGGGTTCTGATCTGTGTTTGGATGTTTCTGAGCCCTGTACATGCAGTATCAATTGGTAGCCTTTTGTAAAGACAACCACAAAATAAAAAATAAAACTGGGGCAGGGTGTTGAGACAGGTTTTCTCTGTAGCCCTGGCTGTTCTAGAACAGTCTGCAGAGCAGGATATCTTCTCAGAAAGCCACCTCCCTCTGTCTCCCAAGTGGGAGATTAAAGGCGTGCACCAGCATGCCCAGCAACAACCAAAAGTTTAATGGATGATAGTACGTGTTCTCTAGCAGAAAGAGATGCCTCTCGTAGCGAACCAATCACTGTTCTATAGTCAGGGCATTTTAAAGGTGGAAGTGGGAGGGATAGCAATGAGGAAGTTTATGATGAGTAAGTTAACGTTACAGAACAGACATATATTAAGATTTTGAGGTTATAGACTAGGTATACATTGGCATTGTATCTTGATTGAAGCCACGGGTGTGTCAGATTTGAGCTCTTCAGACAGCTTTATTCTTAAATGCTGTATAATGAATAATTTTTTTCTTATAAACATTTTATAAATTTAATTTTTCCCAAACTCGGGACAGTTGTTTTATCATTGGAGATATGGCTATGTATCAAGTATTTATTGAAAATTAAAAATAAATTATTTTAATATTGTCTGCTTTGTTAATATCTGAATACACTAATAAAAGCACTACCATACAAGTCGACGGCCTGACTCCAGTCCCCGAGACCTTCATAAAAGGAGGATGTAGTGGGACACAGAATCTCAGCATTCCTAGGGTGACACAGGAGGCAAACATGGAAACTTGGCAGAAAGCTAGAATGTAAGGAGACCCACCTCAGAACAAGGTAGAAGGACTGCTCCAGTCTTAACTTTTTCTTTTATTTTGCAAGGGAAGAACAAGTTTATGTTTCATGCTGCTTTATAAATAGGAGAAAAATGTTCTATAGATAAGGTGCCCTGACATGGAAAATTTAAACTGAAAAGAAAAAAAGTTTCCTATTTTATTTTACATATATGAGTGCTTTGCCTGCATATATGTGTACATGCCATATGCCTGTAGAGGGGGGCAGGGCATCGGATCCCCTGGAGCTAGGCTTGTAGGTGGTTGAAAACTGCCGGATGTGAGTGTTGGGACTAAACTCAGGGCTTCTGCAAGAGTCATCTTTCCAGATGTAAAATTTAGACTTTTTGTTCTTGTAGACTTGGCAGGTAGCTATTGTGGTAATTTGCCAGCATGCCCTGGTTTGGATCCTGGGATTGTTATCTGCACAAAAGAGAAAGACAAGAAGAGATGGGATGGGATTGCATAGGGAGGAAGGGGACAGGGAGGAGGTGGAGAAGAGAAAGAGGTGTTTTTCTTAGGACAGTGTTACTCAACTGATATCAGACTAATGCAAACTGTACTGCAGTTGAGTACAACTGAAACTTCTGAGAATTTTTATATCCAGTGATCAATGTGACAAACACAATGTCAGTGATAGACGTGTTTTAGTTAGGATGATGAAATTATTGCTGTGATGAAATACCAAAAGAAACTTGGGAAGAAAAAGGAAGGATTTATTTGGTTTATGTTTCCACATCACTGTTCATCATCAAAAGAAGTTAGGAACTTGAGCAGGGCAGGAGCCTGGAGGCAGGAACTGATGCATGGAGCCATGGAGCGTGCTCCTTACTGGCTTGCTTATCATGACTTTCTCAGCCTGCTATCTTATAGAACCCAGGGACCAGTCCAGGGATGGGACCATCTATAATGGACGGACCCCCACTGATCACTAATGAGAAAATGCCATAACTGCTGGAACTTATGGAGACATTTCCTCAACTGGAGGCTCCTTCCTCTCTGATGACTCTTCTGTAAAGTTAATACAAAACCAGTGGGTACAGATATTTTCCACAGAGAGCTGCTGAACGTCCATGTATCAAACGTCCCCCTTTGATACAGGGGGTAGAGTAGTTTTCCACAAGTTCTATGAAAGAATTATTGGCAAAATGAAGACACAGTAAAAGATTTAAGAACTGACTTTTAAATACTAGTCTTCAAGCTGGTACATGGCCTTTCATTCAGATTGCTTCATTCGAATCTGCAACTCCCCAAGAGCTAGAAGAAAGAGGCAAGATGTTTGGATTATCCTAGAACCATCCTGTCAGTGAAGAGAAACTCACCTGTTACAGTATCTCTGAATAGGTGAAATTAAAATGAAATATCTAGGAAAACTACGTAGCCATGGTTACAACCTGTCAAATGGCAGTTCTTGCCTCTAACAATAAAACTGTCAGCTATAAAGAATTTCAAGACAGCACTCAGAAAAATGAAAAGCTGACCAAAACAAATAATTACTTGATGTGAAAATAATTGACCATGATTTAGAAAAGGAAGATGCAGAACCTTCATTTTCATTAAACATGTACTTCAGCAGTGAGAGCACAACAATTAAAATTATTCCTTCAATGCAGGATACACCAAAGCAAATGGACAGACTGGAAGTGTTCTAGATGAGGACTGGAGAATGTATCTTTTTTTTTCTTTATTAATTACACTTTATTCACTTTGTATCCCCCCCATGGTTCCCTCCCTCCTCCAGTTCCAATCCCTCCCTTCCTCCACCCTCTGCATGCATGCCCTTCCTCAAGTCCACTGATAGGGGAGGACTTCTTTTCCTTCCTTCTGATCCTAGTCAATTAGGTCTCATCAGGAGTGGCTGTGTTGTCTTCTGTGGCCTGGTAATGCTGCTTTCCCTTCAGGGGGAGGTAATTAAAGAGCAGGCCAATCAGTTCATGTCAGAGACAGTCCCTGTGGAGAATGTATCTTAAGCTGCTGTAGGCCAAATCACAAAAATACAGAAAATGCTTCAGCACTTTAAGTGTTTCTCTGCCGTTTGATAGTCCTCTTTGTTTTGATAGAATTCTTTGTTTAGCTCTGTACCCCATTTTTTAATTGGATCACTTGATTTGTTGCTTTTTAACTTCTTGGCTTCTTTATATATTCTGGATATCAGCCCTCTGTCAGATATAGGGTTGGTGAAGATCCTTTCCCAGTCTGTAGGATTCAAGAGGTGATTAACTCCTCAAGAGCCACAATCAGGGCCAGTGTCAGCATGATTAAGAAGTGCAAAGAATGAAGTTTCTAATAGACATTCAGTATATTGAGTACAGACAAGCAGTTGCATAACACCCTCTGCCCAGTGCCAGCATGAGGTCCCTGCTGTCACCATTTCATGTGCTCCCGTGGGAGGGGAAAACAAGCCTAAGCCTCAATTGACAGCACCTGTTTTCCTTCTCTTTACACCCGCTGCTGCATCAAGAGTGCCCAAGAAAACGCCTAGAGATATTTCAAGCTTATGTCACTTACTGGGGCAGTTCTGAAAACTTTATAAAAAGAATGAGCAAATGTCCTTGATGAATACTTGCATAGCTGCAACTTGAGGTAGCACTATTCCTAATTTTCTGAGAAAGCACCAGATTGATTTCTAAAGTGGCTGTACAAGTTTACATTCCCACCAGCAGTGGAGGAGCGTTCCCCTTTCTCCACATCCTTTCCAGCATGTATTGTCACTTGAGTTTGGTGAAATCTCAGGGTCGTTTTGATTTGCATTTCCCTGATGACTAAGGACATTGAGCATTTCTTTAAGTGTTTCTCTGCCATTCGATAGTCCTCTGTTGTGAATTCTCTGTATAGCTCTGTATTCCATTTTTTAATTGGATCACTTGATTTGTTGCTGTTTAACTTCTTGAGTTCTTTATATATTCTGGATATTAGCCCTCTGTCAGATACAGGGTTGGTGAAGATCCTCTCCCAGTCTGTCGGCAGTCGTTCTGTTGTGATGACAGTATCCTTTGCTTTACAGAAGCTTTTCAGTTTCATGAGGTCCCAATTTATTGATTGTTGATCTTAGAGCCTATGCTATTCAGGAAGTTGTCTCCTGTGCCAATGAGTTCAAGACTCTTCCCACAGAGGGCCCCTAAAAGACTCTACCTAGCAAGGTATCAAAGCAGATGCTGAGACTCATAACCAAACTTTGGGCAGAGTACAGGGAATCTTATGAAAGAAGGGGGAAGATAGAAAGACCTGGAGGGGGACAAGAGCTCCACAAGGAGTGCAACAGAACCAAAAAATCTGGGCCAGGGGGCTTTTCTGAGACTGATACTCCAACCCAGGAACATGCATGGAGATAACCTAGAACCCCAGCACAGATGTAGCCCATGGCAGCTCGATCTCCAAGTGGGTTCCCTAGTAATAGGAACAGGGACTGTCTCTGACATGAATTCAGTGGCTGGCTCTTTGATCACCTCTCCTTGAGGGGGGAGCAGCCTTATCAGGTCACAGAGGAAGGCAGTGCAGCCAGTCCTGATGAGACCTGATAGGCTAGGATCAGATGGAAAGGGAGGAGGACCACTCCTTTCAGTGGACTTGGAGAGGGGTATGGGAGGAGATGAGGGAGGAAGAGTGGGAATGGAAGAGGAGGAGGAATGGAGGCTACAGCTGAGATACAAAGTGAATAAACTGTAATTAATTTAAAAAATATTGTTGAAATGCTTTCTCCTTCTATCGGTCTTTTATCTTTAATGTATACTAAAGGGCAGAAAGTAAACTTAAATATAATATGACCATTAACCTAATAATTATATCTACATTAAAATGCCAAACATGATGTTGCTGCTTGTTAAAAAAGGATTTCAAATGATCGAGTTACAAAGCTCTTGTACACAGGCCCATAGGAGTCTTTGTAAGCATCCAACAGAGATACCTGTGTATATTTATAGCCAAATTATAGAAATATCCTGGATTAAAAGTTGATTGTATAAAAAGTTATATATACCTACATATATGTGACTATTTTAAAATTATTTGTGTGTGTGTGTGTGTGTTTCTCTACATGTATGTTTAGGTGCCTTCAGAGGCCAGAAGTAGGCCCTGGGTCCTCTGGAGCTGGAGTTACAGATGGTGTGAGTCACCTGACATGGGTGCTGGGAACTGAATTTACAAGCACTCTTAACTGCTGAGCCATCTCTACAGCTCTCATATTGGAGTTTTACTCAGCCGTAAAGAAGAATGAAATTGTGTCATCTGTAGTAGAATAGGTACATCATCAGGCTAAACATAACAAGGCTAGGAAAGACCTTTGTCACATTTTCTCTAGATGTATGTGTGTATAGTGTATATGTGTGTGTGTGTGTGTGTGTGTGTGTGTGTGTGTGTGTGTTTACGATGAAGACAGGACAGTAATTAGAAAAGAGGAAGGTGACAACTGAAATCGTAAAGAGACAAGAGAATTTAAAGGGTGTGTGAGAGTAAAGTACATTATTTATATGTAAAAATAAAATCCATCACTTAATTCAACAAATCTACAATAACAATGAAAACATAATCAATCAAAGCTGTGAACAATTAACAGGTGCTAAACAAAGTTATTAATCTCTTTTGAGGAAAACACTTATATTTGCTTTATTTCTCTACATGTTCTGCATTTTATACCGGTTTTTTAATTGCATCAATGAAAAAACATTGCGTCATTTTCTGTCACAGGTGTCTCTAGAAGACATCATGTTTATGACAAGATGTCATTATAAGGCAAAATCAGATGCAGTCTGGGAAGAACATGAAGTTTGTTGCCTTCTGCCTCTCAGTGCAGATCCCAGTGAAATCAGCAGCTTTAGCTACATGACTCAGGAGGAAATGGAAGAGCTCCTAGAAAAGGGGCGGGCAGGCAAGGCAAATTAGAAGTCACCCCCTGGCTGAGAATCTCTGTGGAGAGTCCCTGTATGCGAGGTAGCCTTATGTAGATGAAGTAACCCAGACACATAGTGTGGGACTCAGGCATCAGCTGTGAGGGTGCCCCAGTCCAGCGCCGCTCGCAGGGGCAGACCACAGCAGAAGAAAGGCTCTTGATTTCCATAAATCCGTAAATCATTATCTTTAACTCTCAGTCGTTTCTTTTTGGTCCCAGGGCCATGTCTCCCAGGGCCCATGTTCCTACACAACAAGCCTCAAAGTTATGTAGCCAAGGATGATTTTGAATTTCTGATCCTCCTGCCTACTCCCTTGGCCCCTGGATCCCAGACATACACCACTATGCCTGCTTGGTGCTGGAGACTGAGCCCGAGGCATCATGTGTGCCAGGCAAACATGTGCCTGACAACTACATCCTCATCATAATTTTTTTTTCAGTTGCTTCATTTCTTTATTTTTCATTGGCCTTGGTATAAGGAAAAAACTTTATTGTTTTCCTCAAATGTAATTTCTAATTTTTTAAAATTTTATTTTAGAAATAGGGGAGCTAAAGAAGAGACGATCCCACACAGGTAGAACTGACGTCACCACAGTAGTAACTAAAGTTGCACAACCGGAGGCAAACCTTGAATGTGCACCAGTCCTCTCAAAGGCCAGAGGCTTTGTGTGGGGAAAACCACAAGGACACTAACTCCAGAAAAATCTGTTAGGCACCAAAGTTTGAAAGACTAGAATACCTAGATTACACTTGCTTGTTCTGCTCTGGCTTGCAGCAACTGGATAACCTGTTTACTGGCAACCCGTCTCCACAGCTACACTCAGTATTTGTACGGAACACAGAGCGACACAGTCACACTGGAAACAATTGGGTAAATGAGTGAGCAATCATTTAAACAAACAATTTAAAAGGTAGAGTATGTCACAGAAAGTATTTTTATTTACTCAAAAGGATACTTCAAACTCCAATTTCTAGCTAGCTCTTTTGTTTTATTTAGGGAGGAAGGAGAGAACACCGCTCTTGAAAAAAAAATGATACTTTACATTCTGTTAAATTAAACTCTGTATTTGGAAAGCAGTTTGGCTTGGTTTTGTTTAGCTTTTGTTTGTTTGAAATAGCATTTCATTATGTAGCCAAGATTGGCCTTAGAACTCAAAACCCTCCTTCCTTAACCTCCCAACCTGTCAACCTACCATGCTTGGTTTCTGCAGTATATATATTTTAGGTCTGCCCCTCAACACACACAGGCCACTGATTCACCCTGTATATTAACACATATTAAATTTCTTGTACATTCTTCAACACTGAAACCACTTACCAGAGGAAAACTGATTTGGCTCATGATTTCAGAGGGTCGCAGTCAATCCTTCTGAGGAGGCAAAGCAGTGGGATCATGAAGCAGTAGTTCGTTCACGTGGCACAAATAAAATAGAAAAGATAGGGTCAGAACCTGGGGGTGAGGCTCAGGCCAGTGCTGAGGCCATGCCTTTATATGTGAGAATGAAGGAAGACAAAAGAACAACTGAGAGAGTAGGGGAGCTTGTGGTTGAGTTTGGGGAATATGGAGTTCAAGTTCCCACAGAACACTTACCTGGGGGCTTCTTTGTCATGAAGATGGTACTCTTTACCCTGGAGCTGCAAGAGTAGGCTATGAGTAGTGTGTGCACTGGTTCCCAGAGTTGTTTGGTCACAAATAAACCTCAGAACCAAGAATGCCAAAGTTATTTTGGTATCACCTTATTAAAGACCACATTCTGGAAAAGCCTGTGCAAGCCACACATCTCTGAACACAAACACAAGTGTGCAATCTCCAGTGACTTTTCTCCCATCTCCCATTCTACTCACATATTCACAGTGGAGAACAAATTATTTTTCTTAGACTGCCTTTAAATTTTCTTCTCTGCTACCCAATATTTTTTGTGCACCCATGTTACATGTGTGACATTGTAGATGTGGAGATCAGAGGACAACCTACAGGAGCTGGTTCTCTCCTAACCCTATGGTACTGGGAAACTCAGTTCTCAGGCTTCATCTTTACCCAGTGAACCATCTTGATCACCCCTGATTCTACTTTTTCATCAACCTTAGAGCCTACAGGAGCCATGGAAGTTTCAGTTGAATATCTATTGGCATTAACAACTGATTAAAGGATCCCTGGGTGCAGCAGTCTGGAGGATCCTGGAAATAGGACTAGGTTACAAGACTGAGTAGCCCAACTCTAAGAATAACATCCTCATGGCTGATAGCTGATAGCATTGGCTGGCACAATGTTATGTTTGGATGGCACAATGTTATTTCCTCCAGCCATTCCAGACTCCATTGCCAATCTTCACATTCCTTTCATTCTTCAGGTCAGAGGAAACAAATAAACTGTATCTAGATATAAAGGCTCAGAAGAGTTCTCCACTAGAACCTTTGTTGTTCCCTTAACCTGAAGTAACCACAGTCAAACTTTCAGCATGCTTTTTGTACTTATAGCTTGGAGGGATTACTTTGATATTTATTTGGAAAAGTAATAGCACAGAAGCACAACTAATGAGTTCAAAGGACATAAAAGAACTAGGATCCTAGCTGAACAGGCATGTATGGATAAGTCAAGGATCTCATAATCAAATGCATGCAGTATTCATCTCAGGCTAGGTAAATAGATTGATGAAACAAAAGATCCAGCTCCTGATCCGTAGATTTTATAAAGGTAAGAATTGATCCCCAGATGTGGTTGGTTGGTTTTGCAGAGCTACAGATCAAACCAAGAGTGTCACACAGAACAGCAAGCATCTGCCATCTTCCTTATGTTTGCAGGCTTATGACATCCAGTCACAACAGCCTGATCCCCACTGAGTTTCTTACTGTTGAGACCAGGCTTTCCTTACTCCAAGTTCTTTCATATTGTACCAAACAATAGTTTTTCAGGAAGTACCTTCAGACAGAGTCTTTGGTTTTTTTGTTTTTTTTTTTTTTTTTTTTGTGGCCTTTTTTTAAAAAAATTTTTTATTAATTACACTTTATTCATTTTGTATCCACCCATAAGCCCCTCCCTCCTCCCCTCCCGATTCCACCCTCCCTCCCCTTTCTGCATGCATGCCACTCCCCAAGTCCACTGATAGGGGAGGTTCTCCTCTTCTTTCTGATCTTAGTCTATCAGTTCTCATCAAAAGTGGCTGCATTGTCCTCTACTGTGGCCTGGTAGGGCTGCTCCCCCCTCAGGGGGAGATGATCAAAGAGCAGGCCAATCAGATGATGTCAGAGGCAGTCCCTCTTCTCATTACTAGGTAACCCACTTGGACATTGACCTGCCATGGGCTACACCTGTGCAGGGGTTCCAGGTCATCTCCACGAATAGTCCTTGGTTGGAGTATGGGTCTCTGGGAAGTTCCCTGTCTTCAAATTATCTTGTTATGTTGCTCTCCTTGTGGAGTTCCCTTCCCCTCCAGCTCTTACTATTTCCCACTTCTTACATAGAATTCCATTCACTCTGCCCATCAGTTGGCCATCAGGCTCAGCATCTGCTTTGACGGTCTATACTGCAGAAGCTTTCAGAGGCCCTCTGTGGCAGGTTTCAAGGTTGTTTCCTGTTTTCTTCTGGCTTTCAGAGGCCCTTTGTAGCAGGTTCCGAGGTTGTTTCCTATTTTCTTTTTCTTCTGATGTCCATCCTCTTTGCCTTTCAGGATGGGGATTGAACATTTTAGTTAGGGTCCTCTCTTTTGCTTAGTTTGTTTAGATGTACAGATTTTAGTGGGTTTGTTCTATATTGTATGTTTATATGAGTGAGTATATACCATGCGTGTCTTTTTGCTTCTGGGACAACTCACTCAGGATGATCCTTTCCAGGTCCCACCATTTACCTGCAAATTTCATGATTTCCTTATTTTTCATTGCTGAGTAATACTCCATTGTATAGAAGTACCACAGTTTCTGCATCCATTCTTCAGTTGAGGGGCATCTGGGTTGTTTCCAGCTTCTGGCTATTACAAATAAAGCTGCTACAAACATGGTTGAGCAAATGTCCTTTTTGTGTACTTGTGCCTCTTTTGGAGTGGTATGGCTGGATCTTGAGGAAGCGCTATTCCTAGTTGTCTGAGTAAGCGCCAGATTGATTTCCAGAGTGGTTGTACCAGTTTACATTCCCACCAGCAGTGGAGAAGGGTTCCCCTTTCTCCACAACCTCTCCAGCATGTGTTGTCCCTTGAGATTTTCATCTTGGCCATTCTGATGGGTGTAAGGTGAAATCTCAGGGTTGTTTTGATTTGCATTTCCCTAATGGCTAATGAGGTTGAGCATTTCTTTAAGTGCTTCTCTGCCATTCGATATTCCTCTACAGAGAATTCTCTCTTTAGCTCTGTTCCCCATTTTTTAAGTGGATTACTTGGTTTATTGCTTTTCAGCTTGTTTAGTTCTTTATATATATTGGATATGAGTCCTCTGTCAGATAAAGGGTTGGTGATGATTCTTTCCCAATCTGTAGGCAGTCGCTTTGTTTTGATGACGGTGTCCTTTGCTTTACAGAAGCTTTTCAATTTCATGAGGTCCCATTTCTTGATTGTTGCTCTTAGAGCCTGTGCTGTTGGTGTTCTGTTCAGGAAGTTTTCTCCTGTACCAATGAGTTCTAGGGTATTCCCCACTTTTTTTTCTAGCCAATTTAATGTGTCTGATTTTATGTTGAGATCTTTGATCCACTTGGACTTCAGTTTTGTGCAGAAACATAGATAAGTATGGATCTATTTTCATTTTTCTACATGTAGAATCCAGTTGGACCAGCACCATTTGTTGAAGATGCTATGTTTTTTCCATTGTATGGTTTTGGCATCTTTGTCAAAAATCAGGTGTCCGTAAGTGTGTGGGTTTATTTCTGGGTCTTATGTTCGATTTCATTGATCCACCATTCTGTTTCTATGCCAGTACCATGCAGTTTTTATAACTGTTGCTCTATAGTACAGCTTGAGATCAGGGATGGAGATACCTCCAGAAGATCTTTTATTGTAGAGGATTGTTTTAGCAATTCTCGGCTTCTTGTTATTCCATACGAAGTTGAGAATTTTTCTTTCCAGGTCTGTAAAGAATTGTGTTGGCAATTTGATGGGAATTGCATTAAATCTGTAGATTGCTTTTGGTAAGATGGCCATTTTTACTATGTTAATCCTGCCAAGCCATGAGCATGGGAGATCTTTCCATCTTCTCATATCTTCCTCTAATTCTTTCTTCAGAGACTTGAAATTTTTTTCATACAAGTCTTTGACTTGCTTGTTTAGGGTTACACCAAGGTACTTTATGTCATTTGTGGCTATTGTGAATGGTGTTGTTTCTCTAATTTCTTTCTCAGCCCTTTTGTCTTCTGTATACAGGAGTGCTACTGATTTTTTTGAGTTAATTTTGTATCCGGCGACCTTGCTGAAGGTGTTTATCAGCTGTAGGAGTTCCCTGGTAGAGTTTTTGGGGTCACTCATATATACTATCATATGATCTGCAAATAGTGATAATTTGACTTCTTCCTTTCCCATCTGTATCCCCTTGATCTCCTTCAACTGTCTTATTGCTCTAGCAAGGACTTCCAGCACTATGTTGAGACTCTGTTTTACAAGCAGCCTTCGACTCCAACTTGAAGATGAAAGATGACTGTATTTGGGTGGGTATGTGAATGGCACCACCTGCTCTACACTACACAATGGGCACAAACACCCTGAAAAAAACCTCTTCCCAGGAATAGGAAAGGTACCTAAGAAATATATTGGGATGAATTGAGAATGCAGGGGGAAATGAGTATATGCTGGAAAGAATGTGGAGAAAGGAGAACCCTTCATCATTGATGGTGGGAATATAAACTTGTCCAATCACTTTGGAAATCAATCTGGCACTTTCTTAGACAATTAGGAATAGCGCTTCCTCAAGATCCAGCTATACCACTCCTAGGTATATATCCAAAATATGCTCAAGTACACAACAAAGGCATTTGTTCAACCATGTTCGCAGTGTTGTGCCCAAATCATGATACCCCAAAAGACCACCACCAGGAGCCGAGTCCATTGCAAACCACATGAGGATCTTTTTATTACAAATTACAACTGCTGCTCAGGCTCACACCCCACCACTGCCGAAGTGGTGGGAGCCGAGAGCCCTGTGCTCAGGCTAGTTGGGTGATTTAAAGATTCTGGTCCCTTCCAGCATGCCCAAGGCAGGAGCAATTCCTGCCTGGCAAGCATCTATTGGTCAAAATGCTACATTTTTAATTGATTGGCTATAGGAAGGTCCCCAAACCATTAATGATCTGGTGTCCCTCCCTAGGGGGATGGGCCAGTTTCCTAGCAACTGTATCTCTGGTGGGTGGGGAAAGAATGCAGTAAGGCTGGTTCTTCCCCTCAGGGCATTGCTGGACTTCTCACAGCTAGTTCAGGCCTTAAACTTTAAAAATAACTGCTGATTTTTAATCTTTTGGTCTCTCAGCAGCAGCTTCATTCATGATAGCTAGAACCTGGAAACAACACAGGCGTCCCTCAACAGAGGAATGGGTACAGAAATTGTGGTACGTTTTCACAATGGAATACAACTTAGCAATTAAAAACAAGGAAATCACGAAATTTGCAGGCAAATGGTGGGAACTAGAAAAGATAATCCTGAGTGAGATATCCCAGGAACAGAAAGACCCACACTTGCTTATAAGTGGTTACTAGACATATAATATAGGATAAAGTTACAAAAATCTGTACACCTAAGGAAGCTAATCTAGAAAGAGGATCCTGGGTAAAATGATCAATCCACACTCAGAAAGGCAAATGGGACAGACATTTGAAGAAGGAGAAAACAGGAAACAGGACAGGAGTCTACCACAAAGGGCCTCTGAAAGACTCTGCCCAGCATTGTATCAAAGCAGATGCTGAGACACATAACCAAACTTTGGGCAGAGTGCAGGCAATCTTAGGAAATAAACTGGAGATAGTAAGACCTGGAGGGGACAGGAATTCCACAAAGAGAGCAACAGAACCAAAATATCTGTGCACAAGGCTCTTTTCTGAGACTGACACTCCAACCAAGGACCATTCATAGATATAACCTAGAACCCCTGCTCAGATGTAGCCCATAGCAGCTCAGTAACCAAGTGGGTATCTTAGTAAGGGAACAGGGACTGCCTCTGACATGAACTCAGTGTCTAGTTCTTTGACCACATCCCCAAGGTAGGGGAGCAGCTTTGCCAGCCACAAAGGAGGACAATGCAGCCAGTTATATTGATTGGTGGATATTTCTGTTCAGGAATGGGTCAGTTTTCCTGCTTAGGGATGGGTTGGGTTTTGTCTAGTCTTTTCACCTAAAATTTGCATAATCTGGGTCTAGTTCTACTGAGAGGCTACAGATGACAGTTACAGAGGTGGGGGACAGGCAAAGTTGGGAGGCGGGCTGGGCTGTTGGAGCATCCTCAGGCAGAGGTCTGGTTGCTTTTCTGCCTTGAGAGGTTATAGAGTGTACAAAGTGTCCAAATTTTTCAAAGAGTTCCCTCTGAAGGCAGTAGACCGAAGCAGGAAGACAGAAAAGGTTGTCATTATCATGGACAGCTCCCACAGCAATGGCAATGGCAGCAGCATTCTGAAGCAGGAAAGTTGTTGGGTTCCCATAGGCAGACGCAGAAAGAGTTGCTGAGTTGCCCACCATTTTGTGACCTACCTCCACAGCCCCAGGGCAGGAAGGAGGGGCTGATGGCCCTAAGGCTGGAAGAGGACCTGGCACCAGCCAATTGTTATTATGATTTAATTGGCCTCTAAGCATAGCTGATGGAGGCTCAGTGGGCAGTTGGGAGTCCCAGCTGCTGCAAGGGGAGAGGGGTGGCAGTGGGTCCCTACAACCTTGTGGGGCATCAGGAAGGCCATGCTATGCCTTGAGGTGAACTGGGGCAGCCAAGGCTTGGAATTGCCTCATCTTGGGTCTTCTGCTGCAGTGGGCTTGGGGCAGCACGTTGCCTCAGCTCCAGCTTTACAGCAGTGTTTGTTTTAATTTTTTTTCTTGAGACAGGGATTCTTTGTGTAGCCTTGGCTGACCTGGGCTTGCTTTGTAGACCAGGATGACCCCACAAAGATCAGCCTGCCTCTGACTCCCCCAGGGCTACGATTACAGGCATGTGCCACCATGCTCAGATATCACTGTTCCATATCCTTGGTAAGTGTTGAATGTGACACGGCTGATTGATTAAATAAAATGAAATGAGCTAATGGCAAGACGAAGCTGTATTATATAAATGCAGGTTTACTGGGAGCACAAGGGGGGGGCAAGAAGAGCACATGCTGCGGGGCGGGGTGGGGAGAGAAGAAAGGGCAGAAAGGGCAGAAAGGGGCAACAGAACCAAGATTCCTGGATTACATAGTGAAGGGCCTCAGGGAGGGAAGGCCTGACACTAGGTGGTATGGCAGATGGGGACTTTAACAATTGCCTGCACTGAGAAGTGGGGGAACCCTTGGATGTATGGTCTGGCTGGAAGAACTGGAACCTTAGGTGACCTGAGAGACTGTCAACGCAGTAAAAACAGATGCCTCACACT